>NW_017729025.1:142473805-142484365 GCF_001723915.1 Gavialis gangeticus
TGTTGTGTAGGTGGAAGGGTGGGGGGGCGGGGCATTTTAAATAGGCATACTTTTTACACATGACAGGAAGATGAGTTAATTATCCAACACCTGATATATGTGAACTGTCTTAGCTAGATGACTAATACCTACAATAGCACATAAATCTGGAAGCTACTTACACTGGTTAAATTACAAAATATTTTCAGTATTTATTTAATAATTAGGCAAAATTTCCTGGAAGTGTGTCTTGCATAACGCTTATAACTTCAGACCTTCTTGAACTTTACATTCTGCAGTCAGAGTCATAACATGTCTTCCTGAAATTTTGCTCAGATATGGGAATAGGTATGCAAATGCATTTTGGAAAATAAACCCTGGGAAAGAATCCATGCACATGCTAAAGGAATCCTCTTACATATACGGAAGAGAAGAATCTACATACAGTAAAAATACATATTTTTAGTGTGTATGAATGGGCTATGTGGTAACTTCATTGTGGCTCTCTATAAATGGATTTGAGGGTCCAATCCAAGCCACAAACATGGGCAGAAATGCTGGGCAAGTGACTTACTTCAGATTAAATCTGAGGCTTTCTTTTATAATGTTTCGTTCATTTATTCTTTTTAAACAGATTTTTTTTGCCCTAATTAGAATAAAGGTTGAGTTTTTAAAGCATGTTTATGGTCATGGCAATCTTCACAGAGAGAGAAAGAGGTTCCTGCTTGACTGCTGTCCCTTTACATTAATTAGGCAGCACAGAAATAGAGCTCTGTAGAGAATAGGAATTCCAGTTTTTTTAAACGTAGAGAATCATAGAAATTCAGGGCTGGAAGTCATCTAGTTCAGCCCCTTTCTCAAAGCCCTCAAAACCATTCCAGACAAGTGTTTGTATAACTGACCCTTAAATATTTCCGAGGATGAAAATTCCACAACCTCTCTCAGTAATCTGTTGCAGTGCTTGACTACCCCCACAAATAGAGTGTTTCAAGACTTTTGAAATTTGATTGTGCTTCATATCAGAACAAAACAAAACAAAGCATTTATATTTTGGGAGGGTCAGGGGAAAGAGGTATGGGAGTGTGTTGGACCAATGTTTTATTTTGCTTTATTTCATCTTTAAATTTTTATCTTATAAATTTTAAATTCTAAAGACTTTTTTTCTTTATCTCTATTTTCGCTGTATCTAGCTCTCTCTTTTTTTTTGACCATGTAGTATAGTTTAATTTTCTTCTTCTTCTCTTCCCTGTCCTTCAGACCTCGTTCGCCATTGAACAAAGGCACCATGGAATCATTAAAGTAGGGCTAGAAAAGACCTCTGGAGGTCATCTAGTTCAACTCTCTGTCTGAGATGGGTTCAAACCTATTGTTTAACCTATGTGTGGGGTTGGAGTGTGGGGGGAGTAAGGAGCAGGCATTCTGGTACCTACAGCCATACTAAACTGAATGAACCCAATCTTCTCTGATCTTGGAAGCTCAAAATGTGTCTGTTTCTCCCCCAGACCTGAAGAATGATGCTTTGTGCCCAAAAGCTTGTTGGACTTATCTCCCAGCTATATATTGGTCCAATAAAAGGTACCACAAAATCCCTTGCCTCTTTTGAAATTATTCATTCTGAAAATGTCAGAATAGAACACTTAAATATTGTTCCCATTTTTTTTCTCCAAATATTTCAGCAACATAGCTTGAAATGCTTAGATTTTTTTTTTAGATTTTTTTTTAGATTTCAGCTTGAAATGCTTAGATTTTTTTAAAACCATTTACCAGCAGAGAATGGTTAGGTCCATTTTTCTAGCCAGCTTTAGATTAGTCTCTTGTCATCTAGTCTAGGTAGATATTAGACTGTAGTTATGTTGTGAGCAACAAGTGACAATACAGTTTATAAGTGATGTACAGTTTCTTGTATATAGTTGAGATGGATCACCAGCAGAGAAATGCACCATGATAACTGCAGTTTCACTTGAAGTAAAGTTCTTGCATGAAGACTTGGGCTCACAGTACATTATCAGTTTACTTTTCCTTTACTTTGCAATTTTGAGCTACATAGAGCAGAAGATCATGAATCAGGAAGTTTATCTTGGGCATGTCTACACATGCAATTAAAGTGAAGCATTAAACTCCAGAGCTTATTACTTTGGAGTTTATTGCTCACTGGCACGCTGCTGCAGGTGTACCTGGGACCACAGCACATTGAACTGAGTGAGAGTAGTCCCAGCTGGCAGGGGGCCCCAGGGTTCAGCCTGCCAGCTAGGGTTGTTCCTGCCTGGCTTAACGTGGTATGGAAGGGTTAGCTGGGGCACAAGGGTGCTACAGTGTGGGGCTAGCCAGTAGGCAACCCCTGCACAGAAGCACCCCTGTGCCCCAGCCAGTCCCTCCAGTGTCTCCACATGGGGTGCTGTGGAGTAAAAAACTCTGCAGCGGGATAGTACTTGTATTTAAGACTTAATTAGTTTATTCCAGCGTAATTGACCTGCACATGTAGACACTGAGACATTTACTGCAGTGCTAATTAGTCTACTCCGCAGTAAACGTCTTGTGTAGATGTGCTGTTTATGTTCTTAACAGCACAGAATTTGGCCCTTGATAAATTACTCCAGTATAAATCCACTGTAATTTCTTGGATTTACACTATTTCAAATTTATACCTTGTCCTCAGTTGTTAACCAAGACTGTTAATGTTGAATTGGGAGGAATGATGGTCTGCCTCATTAGGATGCCCTGGAGCTTAATTAGTATCTATTCATGAAGGGCCTTTAGAGCCATTGTTAGAAGACACCAAGGTAAGTTTAAAGATTATAATCATTTTAGTAATGTGCACTCTGCAATAAATGAAATTATAAAATACACAGAAAAGTGAAACGATTCATCACAAAGCCCTTTCAAATGACGTGATTTATGCAGCTTCTGAACCCCACCCTGCTCAGTCTAACAAAGAGTTAAAACAGCAGCAGCTGGCCTCAAGAACTCTGGCTTGCCTCGTCCTTATCTCACTGTTATCCTGAGCTATTAACTGGCCACAATTACAAAACGTATCAGTTACTTCCATCTGTTTTTCAGGAGGCGCTTTTCGAATCGTGGCCAGCAAAGGGGATTAAGTGGAGAAAGGCAGAAATGACAAAATGATTCTATAGTATTTTAGTTGTACAGTCAGAGTCCCTCATACTGTTACTTGCATGTACAGTCTGCAGGCAGGAACAGCTGCAAAGAATTAAGCGGAAAGATAAACTGTGAAGACTGTTTCAAAGCTGCTATTAAGGAAATGCACTTCTGCATGCAGTTGTAATATGGGGGTTGTGCAGAGACTTGAAAGAGCATAAAGCAAATGTATGTTCATGTTTTTGGTTGTCTGAAGCTTTGCTTATCACTGTATGTCTATTGTGGCAAGCCACAAGAAGCAAAATGGATTCATTAAGGTAGAGAAGGAGGACAATCTGAGAGAGAACAAACTAAAATTTTTTTCCTTAATGGTTTATTTTTCCTCCCCCTTCCTGTATGGAAATCATACTTTGGCTTCTGAAATATCTACTAGAAAAGCAAGCGACTGCTTCAGAAAGGGAAGATGGCAAATTTCAACAGTACTTATCAATGCTTCAAAAAGTAGGGAGGTTTTGGGCAATTATTAATTGACTGTGTTTAAAAAAAAATCTTCCCCAAAGAGATCTATCCCAGAGTAATGGGAGAAAGGAAGAGTTTTCAATGTGATATCAGGGATTCAAGAACTATTATGGCTCAACAGCTGGACTTTGATTCTGAATTTTACTAAAACCAAATTAATTAAATTATTCCAAAGTAAGTTATCCTGCCAAAATAAAGCTCCTTCACTTTTATTATTTTGAGTGAATTAAATTAAGGCTAATACAGATTTTATTGTGAGAAAATTAATTTTTAAGTTCTCTTACTTAAGTAATATTCAGTATCCCTCCTTAATATTTAATTAATACTTGGTAGTCAATATTTTAAGGATTAACATCAATCGGATTACTAATCTCTTCCTTAAAAAAAATAGAAGAAATAACTAGTACTGCCAAGCTATACCAGCAATGTCAAACATATGGCCTGCAAAACAGTTTGAGTCAATGGAGCTATTCTGTCTGGCCTGCTGGGCTACTTTTAGGCCAGCAAATTTGGGGGCATGGCAAGGAGGGTGATGACTGACTCTGCTTGTCCCCAAGTAGTCCCAGGGTCTGGACCTACCCTAAGGCACAGGGTGAGTTTGACCCCCTCCCTTCCCCCCACCTTAGCTCTACTGATTTTTAGAGAAAATCAATCTTATCCTAGCTCCTTTTTTTGAAAATGATTCCATCTATGGTCTTCTGTGGATGTGTATAACTATACTTGCCATCTTCAGAAGAAAGATGTGTGTGCAGTGGAAGGAGAACTAAATCAATGTTGACACTATAAATCTTTAGAGTGGGCACTATTAGCAATGAATATTCATTGTCACAGATAATAGATGTAATATTTCTCACTTCTACTTAAAAGGAAAGAGTGAAACCCCTGTGTGGTAGCAACTGTTGAGATTCACATATTTATCAATGCAATCCTTTGTTTCTGTTCTTATTCAACTTTTGATTTAATATGGAAAAGCAAAATCACCACTAGTTTTTAAGAAAATGGTAATCCTCTTCCTTGATCAGGGAGGTAATAGCAGCTCAACAGGATGGCCATCTATCAGTGGGGATTTGGATAAGAATACCTGTTCATAATAAAAATATGATACTTACCAGTTTGTGTGCAGCTATAAAAAGTACACTATCTAATTATACTGTATGAAGAAGTAATAGCTCCCTCTTGCCCCTCCTCTCAGTTATTCTATAAAACTGTACATTATTTAATGATAACTCTTACAAGGTGGTATGGCTAATTCTATGCTAAGTGAGCACACTTAATCTTCAGTTACTTCAGTCAAGATGGCATCAGTTACTTCAATCAAGGTGGCATCAGGATGGCATCCCAGCGGAAATTCTCAAGTGTGGGGAAAGGGAGCCTATTATCATATCTTCATCAGCTGCTGCTCAAATGCTGGAAAGAGGGTGAGGTACCACAAGACATGAATGACACAAACATTATCACTTTGTATAAAAATAAAGGAGATAAGGGCGACTGCAACAACTACAGAGAAATCTCACTACTAAGTATAGCAGGAAAAGCTTTTGCAAGGGTCATTTTGTTATACCTACAACAGCTGGCGAGTCATGTCTATCCTGAATCTCAGTGCAGATTCAGGACTGGAAGATCAACCATAGACATGATACTTTTCTGGTGTCAACTTCAAGAAAAGTGCAGAGAGCAAAACCAACCATTGTACATAGCCTTTGTGAATCTAACCAAAGCTGTTGGGGGACACTGAGCAGAGCAGGCCTATTTGCAGTCCTAGAAAAGATAGGGTGCCCACTAATCCTGTTAACTCTTATATGTTCCTTCCACACCAACATGAAAACAACTGTTCAGTTTGATGGGTCCACTTTCGATAGCTTTGAGATGAAAAGCAGAGTGAAGCAAGGGTGTGTTCTTGCCCCCACACTCTTTGGAATCTTTTCGGTACTCCTGAATTGCTCATTTAAAGATATGGGACGGGGAGTGTACCTTTTCACAAGATTGGATGGGGAAACTCTTCAATCTGTCGTGACTCAAGGCAAAGGCTAAAGTTAGAAAGGTACTTATCAGGGAGCTTCTATTTGCTGATGATGCTGCCCTTACAGCCCATGGCAAAGACCTACTACAAGAAGTTATGGATCACCTTTAAGAGCTTGTCAGGCATTTGGTCTCACTATCAGCATAAAGAAAACAGTTGTACTAGGACAAGGAATTCCACAAGATCCATCAATCACCCTTAATGAGAACCAGGTAGAAGTAGTCCAAAAGTTCAGCTACCTAGGTTCTACTGTGACCACCAATCTCTCACTGGATGAAGAACTTAATGTTTGTATTGGAAAGGCTGCCACCACCTTCAACTAACTAAAAGAGCATGGAACAACTCCAAGCTTACCATCAAGACCAAAATGCTAGTGTAGAAAGCTTGCATAATCGGCACTTTCATGTATGTTGTGGAAACATGGGCAACTTATGCACAACAAGAGAAAAGGTTAAACAGCTTCCATCTGTGCTGTTTATGCCACATACTCAACATCAAATGGCAAGATAAAGTTACCAATGCAGAGGTTCTTCAAAGGGCAAATTTACGAAGTGTGACAGCTCTACTCAGACAGAGATGACTGCACTGGCTAGGCCATCTGAACAGATTGGAAAATGGATGTATACCCAAAGACATGCTATATGGAGAACTATCAGAGGGAACAAAAACAACAGGACATCCCATGCTTCCCTACAAAGACACATGCAAATGAGATATGAAGGTATTTGGAATTGATTCTGGCCAATGGTAAACCTTGGCAAGAGATCAGAACAAGTGGCATCATTGTCTCCATCAGGGCATTAAAGTCCATGACAGGAATTGGCTCCAACAGCTTGAAGAAAAAAGAGTCCTTAGGGACCAAGCAGCTCCTGAGCCATGACACACACACGTGCAACCACTGCCACATATGCAAATCTCAGATTGGACTATTCAATCACATGAGACACTGCAGACCATCTACATGATAGGCTGCAATATCTCCTGTGTCTCGCAGATAAAAGGATGCCAGTCACTTTAATCAACAGAAGACATGTTCTGCAGTTCAGAAACAGGCTTTTTGGACAGTTTTCTAGCCACTTTACCCTGGGGTTAGAAATGACCCATATGAGGTATTCTGCTTCCTGCTCTTAGACCAATTCCAGTTTTGTGAAGTTCTAGGTTTCATTTAGAAAAAGATAACGTTTCTAGTCCTTGTGTTGATAATCTTCCAAAATCTCACCCATGCACTGTCTGCAGACTAGGGAAGATAGTCTAGAACAATAGCTGTCATCTGAACTCTCCCCTAAATTCTCTCCTTGTGTGAATTGTGCATGTCAAATTTTGCACACAGTCAACATAATTGCACATACAAAGTGCATGCATATGCAAACTGAGATCAAAAACAGCAATGGACCTAGAACTACCCAACACACACTTTTTTCCTCACTTCTAGTGCCATAAATTAGGTAACTATATTGTCTACAAATGTAAGCCACAGACAGGCGTTACATTTAAAGTGCCAACTGTTCTCTTGTCACACCATAAAAAGTGAGCATACAACCACTGAATCTGTTCATAGCACTACAAGGAGAGTGAAAGTGCTAGAAAATGGTACCTCTTACAAAGAGGAAATTTTGGTATGGCTACATTCTGTAGTGCTATGTGTAACACCTGTACAATTACATATAGTGCTACAGGCGTCTCTAGGACCCCTAGCATCCCACAATCCTTCACTTGCCTTCGGGCAGCCAAGAGTGAGGGAGGGAGAACAGCTATCTCCCTGATAGCATACCTAATGGTAAGCCATTAGGGAGCCTTCATGAGACCATGCTACCACCAGTGATTCAAAGGTCCTTGCAAGGCAGTGACACTGCCATTACACAAACCCTGAACCTGTAGCATAGCTGAAGAGAGAGAACCAGGGCAGCAGCTCCAGATGCCACCTTTTAGGAGGGAGGGATACAAAAATAAGTGCTGCTGTAGCTGGCAGTTGCCCATACTACAACTGCCAGCAGCACTGCAGCTGGTGTCGTCCTGTGTGTCACTGCTACCAAGCTGCCCTGTTACACTTGCCCAGAACACACTTAGAAATGTCATCAAGCCCTCTCCGTATAAATATTTTGGTAACTTTTTCCTAAAATAAAATTAACGTTCATCTGTCTTGCGTCTGGATTTGCTGCTTAATACTGAAAGATTGTAACATGATTATTCTATATTGATATTGGGGAATTGCATAGCTTAATCAATAGGGTAACTGGCTACAGAGTTGGAAGGAGCTGGGTTCAATCCTAGGTGAGGGTGGTGGGTTTCTACTTCTAGTGCAGCCCTGAGGTCCACTCAGTCTACTGTCCAAAGGGTGTCAGGAGCTACCTAGGGGTAAAGGTGGCTAGAGTGTGGTGCTGATCATATCAACTCCTTTTCTTGTTGAGATTTAAAGAAACAGTGTTGCCCTACATCCACTACTCTAATGGCCTGTAAATGGGATAACTTTTAACCCTATTCTACATTGATGTTAGAAAAGGGAGAATGAAATTCAGAGCTTGACTTCAAATTCAATGGGAGATATGCACATGCATGTGAATACAAAATATAACATATTATCCCTGACCCATGATCTTGTGAATTTAGGATCCTCTTAATTATAAGGATATTTTCAAATGGGAGATGGGTGCATTTCCACCCACTTCTACTAATGAAAATCTCCCCCACAAAAATTTTCAGCCAACATGAGGCCAAGGTAGTGGTTACAGACTAGGTTTATTTACACTAAGTACTTTTTAAAATAAAAAGTCTTGACTTTTAACAGGTGGCAAATGTTAATGTATCACTGTGATCTCTCTGGAATAATTAACTTAAAGTCTTGAGGGAGTAGGTACTGAAACAACAGGGGTTCTCATTTACCTAATGTATAAGAGGTTATCTTCAACGTACCTGACCATTTTTTCTTTTAAATAAATGTTAAGCTGGTGTTTACATACTAAGATCTAATAACTGCAATAACTTAATTCTATAACATAAGAGGTAAAACAAAAGTAGAAGATTCAATTTCAGAGCAATAATTAATTGGAATACCATCCTAGTAGGTATGGCTGCTAATCTGACAGGCTCTGGAGCTTGATATTAGACAGCCTACAGTTGCTGGTTTACTGTGGTACTGTTCCATGGAAACTAGTTTGAAGTGTTTCCCATTCAGCATTGTGACTTGCTAAGTTAGAAAAGTAGTTAAGACTTATGTGGCTGTTGTTTCTGTATTAGCTAAATATCTAGCTGGTCAGTTAATACTTCATATTATATCAAGTGTGATGGCCAGAACCAAAAAGGTCAAACGGGCAGCTTTAACCAGAAAGATTTGCTTTCTGAGATATCTGCAAAGTGGCTGATAAAGCAGTTTCCTGTCTGTCTAAAAAAAGGTTTATATATAGCTTTTTGTATTAATCTCCACACTGCATGAACTCTAAAAAGCAGAACTGAAAATTATAATCGCAGACATAGCTGATTTACAAATTTTGCTTAGAAACACTAAAAAACTAACAAATGTAATCACAAGATATAATTAACATAGTGGGTTAAACTTAGGTGTTAATCTCAAACCCCAAAGTGATGTGGTGTAATTTGCTTATTGGGTAAACCCAAGCTTTAGCAGTGGCTTATTATAATGATTTCTAACACCTTTTAACCGCATAGGATAACAGTTATAAAGTAACACTATAAATGGCTATATAACCAAAAAATTAGCATAAATAGGATATAAAAGAACACGCATGTCAAAATAACCCTTGGGAAGGATGGAACAGAAGAGTCATTGCTGTTCCATACCCTCACAGATCTCCCTTACTCCCTATGAGAGCAAAGACCAAATCCTAACTGAGGTGCTTCCCCCAATCTTTCCTTCTGACTGCTTAGTTCAAAGACATCTGACTTCGCTAAATCAGCTTGACGTGCATCTTTTAACTGAAGGACTATCGATAAGTTACTAACCAAGTGAAAACTCTTGGTTAATTTCTTTATCTCTTTTATTATCAATGTCAATTTTAATTTGTATTGTTACGTTGTCTGTTTATTAGCTTAACCTTTTTATTAACTGTCATGTGCAAACTATATCTTTTGTTGTCATGAATAAAATTATTCTTTTTTATAAATAAAAATTGTCATTGCTTTCCTTCCCAACATCACCTCCTCAATCCCAAACCAAAATAGCTTAGTGGCTAATAAAGTTGCAGTGCTCAGTCAGTCTGCAACTAAATTAATATACTCACAGTGCCCAGCTGGCCTGTGACAATTGAGTATGTATGGTAGGACTTTGACAACCCAATGCACACATAAGCTAGGGACAGACATTACACATAAACTGGTTTAAGTGATCAGAAACTGGTTTAAACCTGTAACAGAACAGATGTTCAGTGCACATAAACCAGTCTGAGAATGGCTGAAGCCAGTTTGAGATGAACCTGGTTGAAAGTAGTATCAGACTTAATTGATTTGGCTCAAACCAGTTCATGAAATGTCTGTCCCAGACACCTGTCTCTTCCTGAAGTGCTGATATGCTAGCTAGGTAAAGGTAGGGTAGAGGATACATTAGCCTCATTTTTACAAAGGAGAGATTATTCTGATGAGTTCCTTCCATTTACACATGCAGCACCTAAAAGAAAATAAAAGGTCTGTCTCCCCAGAAACGCAATCCAAATCAAAAGGGCTAGGTGCTTTGGATCCCTATACAATTAATGAAGATAGGCGAGTACCTCCAAAGAGTGATCTAGCATTCCTTGGAGATAATTAGGGAGGACCTTGGAGCTAGCTAATAAGAAAAGCTAGTCATACAGATATGTCTATAAACTCCTGCTTCTTCTTGATGTGTAAGGGTCTAGCTCATAGCTGTAAGTTACATGATTCCATCATCTAGAGAGCCAGTGCATTTTGGGTGCTAGTTAGGCCTGTGCGAGTAGGCAGCTATTCGATCCAGCTTTGGA
>NW_017729025.1:142489365-142490049 GCF_001723915.1 Gavialis gangeticus
AAACAACAGGGGTTCTCATTTACCTAATGTATAAGAGGTTATCTTCAACGTACCTGACCATTTTTTCTTTTAAATAAATGTTAAGCTGGTGTTTACATACTAAGATCTAATAACTGCAATAACTTAATTCTATAACATAAGAGGTAAAACAAAAGTAGAAGATTCAATTTCAGAGCAATAATTAATTGGAATACCATCCTAGTAGGTATGGCTGCTAATCTGACAGGCTCTGGAGCTTGATATTAGACAGCCTACAGTTGCTGGTTTACTGTGGTACTGTTCCATGGAAACTAGTTTGAAGTGTTTCCCATTCAGCATTGTGACTTGCTAAGTTAGAAAAGTAGTTAAGACTTATGTGGCTGTTGTTTCTGTATTAGCTAAATATCTAGCTGGTCAGTTAATACTTCATATTATATCAAGTGTGATGGCCAGAACCAAAAAGGTCAAACGGGCAGCTTTAACCAGAAAGATTTGCTTTCTGAGATATCTGCAAAGTGGCTGATAAAGCAGTTTCCTGTCTGTCTAAAAAAAGGTTTATATATAGCTTTTTGTATTAATCTCCACACTGCATGAACTCTAAAAAGCAGAACTGAAAATTATAATCGCAGACATAGCTGATTTACAAATTTTGCTTAGAAACACTAAAAAACTAACAAATGTAATCACAAGATATAATTAACATAG
>NW_017729025.1:142495049-142495359 GCF_001723915.1 Gavialis gangeticus
TCTGGCTGCTTCGGATGCCAGGGATCCGATCCGGAGCTCTGGATTGGTTTCCCACTTTGATCTGCCCGAAGCAGCTCTGAAGATATAGGAGAATCTAGGAGCCTCTGTGGAGCGCATAAAGCCTACCAAGTTTCAAGAAGATAAGGGCTGAGGTTTGGGCAGAACTGCACCCCAAATTCTTGAAAGCAAAACTCATGTCAAGTGTGTGTGTGTTACACCACAGGGGGGGTGAAAACTGAAGGGGTGGTGCCACCTGCTGAGGCCTCAAAGCCTGCCAAGTTTCAAGAAGATAGGTGCAGGGGGTTGGGGG
>NW_017729025.1:142500359-142502158 GCF_001723915.1 Gavialis gangeticus
GCTTTAGCAGTGGCTTATTATAATGATTTCTAACACCTTTTAACCGCATAGGATAACAGTTATAAAGTAACACTATAAATGGCTATATAACCAAAAAATTAGCATAAATAGGATATAAAAGAACACGCATGTCAAAATAACCCTTGGGAAGGATGGAACAGAAGAGTCATTGCTGTTCCATACCCTCACAGATCTCCCTTACTCCCTATGAGAGCAAAGACCAAATCCTAACTGAGGTGCTTCCCCCAATCTTTCCTTCTGACTGCTTAGTTCAAAGACATCTGACTTCGCTAAATCAGCTTGACGTGCATCTTTTAACTGAAGGACTATCGATAAGTTACTAACCAAGTGAAAACTCTTGGTTAATTTCTTTATCTCTTTTATTATCAATGTCAATTTTAATTTGTATTGTTACGTTGTCTGTTTATTAGCTTAACCTTTTTATTAACTGTCATGTGCAAACTATATCTTTTGTTGTCATGAATAAAATTATTCTTTTTTATAAATAAAAATTGTCATTGCTTTCCTTCCCAACATCACCTCCTCAATCCCAAACCAAAATAGCTTAGTGGCTAATAAAGTTGCAGTGCTCAGTCAGTCTGCAACTAAATTAATATACTCACAGTGCCCAGCTGGCCTGTGACAATTGAGTATGTATGGTAGGACTTTGACAACCCAATGCACACATAAGCTAGGGACAGACATTACACATAAACTGGTTTAAGTGATCAGAAACTGGTTTAAACCTGTAACAGAACAGATGTTCAGTGCACATAAACCAGTCTGAGAATGGCTGAAGCCAGTTTGAGATGAACCTGGTTGAAAGTAGTATCAGACTTAATTGATTTGGCTCAAACCAGTTCATGAAATGTCTGTCCCAGACACCTGTCTCTTCCTGAAGTGCTGATATGCTAGCTAGGTAAAGGTAGGGTAGAGGATACATTAGCCTCATTTTTACAAAGGAGAGATTATTCTGATGAGTTCCTTCCATTTACACATGCAGCACCTAAAAGAAAATAAAAGGTCTGTCTCCCCAGAAACGCAATCCAAATCAAAAGGGCTAGGTGCTTTGGATCCCTATACAATTAATGAAGATAGGCGAGTACCTCCAAAGAGTGATCTAGCATTCCTTGGAGATAATTAGGGAGGACCTTGGAGCTAGCTAATAAGAAAAGCTAGTCATACAGATATGTCTATAAACTCCTGCTTCTTCTTGATGTGTAAGGGTCTAGCTCATAGCTGTAAGTTACATGATTCCATCATCTAGAGAGCCAGTGCATTTTGGGTGCTAGTTAGGCCTGTGCGAGTAGGCAGCTATTCGATCCAGCTTTGGATCTGGCTGCTTCGGATGCCAGGGATCCGATCCGGAGCTCTGGATTGGTTTCCCACTTTGATCTGCCCGAAGCAGCTCTGAAGATATAGGAGAATCTAGGAGCCTCTGTGGAGCGCATAAAGCCTACCAAGTTTCAAGAAGATAAGGGCTGAGGTTTGGGCAGAACTGCACCCCAAATTCTTGAAAGCAAAACTCATGTCAAGTGTGTGTGTGTTACACCACAGGGGGGGTGAAAACTGAAGGGGTGGTGCCACCTGCTGAGGCCTCAAAGCCTGCCAAGTTTCAAGAAGATAGGTGCAGGGGGTTGGGGGGAGCTGCACCTAAAGCTGCTGACAGGCAAAACTCGTGGCATAGGTGACCCTGTGTATGTTAAGGTGCAGCACGGTGAAAGCTGCAGGGATGGTATTCCCTGTTGTGGTCACGATGCCTGCCAGCTGTCAAGGAGATTGGTGCAGGGCTTCTGGGT
>NW_017729025.1:142507158-142507383 GCF_001723915.1 Gavialis gangeticus
GCATGTCAAAATAACCCTTGGGAAGGATGGAACAGAAGAGTCATTGCTGTTCCATACCCTCACAGATCTCCCTTACTCCCTATGAGAGCAAAGACCAAATCCTAACTGAGGTGCTTCCCCCAATCTTTCCTTCTGACTGCTTAGTTCAAAGACATCTGACTTCGCTAAATCAGCTTGACGTGCATCTTTTAACTGAAGGACTATCGATAAGTTACTAACCAAGTG
>NW_017729025.1:142508932-142509188 GCF_001723915.1 Gavialis gangeticus
GCCTGCCAGCTGTCAAGGAGATTGGTGCAGGGCTTCTGGGTTATGGGGCCCTGCACCCCTAGCTGCTGACAGGCAAAACTCGTGACATGGGTGCTTGTGCAACTGTGTGTCTGTCTTGGGGCACCGGGGTGGGGGGAGGGGGGATGGGACTACAGCAGGCCTGGCTGCTAGGCTACTGTGTTACCAGTTACGAATCAATCATGATTCACTCAGGGACCAGCTCAATACACAGTAGCTAGCTAATGTAACCAGTTAA
>NW_017729025.1:142514188-142518767 GCF_001723915.1 Gavialis gangeticus
GGGATTAGCACCTACACAACCACAGACTAAGGAGAGGAAATAATCAATACAGACATTCAACTGCCCCAAGACAGAGACAGTCAGTTGCACAAGCACCCATGTTACGAGTTTTGCCTGTCAGAAACTAGGGGTGCAGGGTCCCATAACCTAGAATCCCTGCACCTATCTCCCTGACAGCTGGCAGGTTTTGTGGCCGCAGCAGGGGCTGGCATGCCTGTAGTTTTCACCCTCCTGCGCCTTAACACACACAGTGTCATTTAAGTCATGAATTTTGCCTGTCAGCAGCTTGAGGTGCAGTTCCCCCCAAACCCCTGCACCCAACTTCTTGAAACTTAGCAGGATTTGTGGCCTCAGCAGAGGCTACTACCCCTGCAATTTTCACTCCCCTGTGCTGCAACACAAACATGTGACATGAGTTTTGCTTTCAAGAATTTGGGATGCAGTTCCCCCCCAAACCCCTTCACCTATCTTCTTGAAACTTGGTAGGTGTCATGATCTCTGTAGAGGCTACCACCCTGGGAAGTATCATCCAGATCACACAAAAAACAACAAAGTTAGAGATATTTCATTGATTTCCCCATTATACCTTATGGGCGGATTGCCAAAGCGGCTCCAAAGCTTTTTTGAAGCAGTTTGGAAGCTCCAAACCACTTTGGAAAGCCTAAAGAAGCCAGCACTTCGATCCGGACATGCTGCTTCAGCGTCCAAATCTTCTCCAGATCCAAAGCATGGTCCGAAGCCTCGCACAGCCCTAGTGCTAGTCTGGGTTGCCATGGTTACATCTGTGCATGTGTTTTGTGATGTCATCTTCCTTTTAAATCAATGACCATTTAATATGAAATGCAGTAGTAATCCTGAAAGCATTTCTTACTAGTGCATTGATTTTTTTAGATTTGTAATTGAGGTGGCTAAGATCTTCTAGCAAAATGAAAGGTTTTTTTGCAGTGAATGTTTCAATAAATATGCAGCAAACAAAGTGGTTATTCTTAGAAAGCCACTATTTTACGTAAGTCAATTATAGGGGAAATGTCATCATTATTTCCTGTTGTCCATACAGGGGGAAATATTAGTAATCCTTGTTAAAGTTATTTTAATGACCACCCCTACGTGCAGAAATGAAGAGCCAAGTCTTGCAGTCTTCAGGCTTCAATGGGACAAAATCCTATTGTGCAATTAGTTTTACTTGATTTAGCCTGGAATTCTTAAGTTTTTGTTTGCTTTGGTGCATACGAGAGCCTGGTGGATTAAGCTTATGAATTCTGTTGTCATTCAGTATACTTAATTAGTTCCCATCATTTTGGTCTGAATGTTGGAGATACTCATTGCAGGCAGGATTTGATCAGACTGGCACACATTCCTCTAGGAATGGGGCAGCTATCCCAACTTTGACAGTTGGTTTTCCAGAGTGTGGAATTTGCCTACTTGGCATTCTGATCATTTCAGGGAATATACCACTCCACATGCAGAGAGGTAAAGTGAGGTCAAGATGTTGCAAGCATATTACAGTGGTTTGGTATTTTCTACTGAGAACCTGGCTGTCTCAATTTGAAAAAGGTGCAGTAGAGATCTGTGAACTCCAAACTTGGCTTAAATAAACATCTGGTCATCCTATTGTAGGAAGCCAGGCTGTGGTGTTGGCCGCTGGGGCATGAGGGAGAATGAATTAATAGCCATGATGCTTTCTGTGTTGCAATGTCTTATAGCTATGGATTGACTGGTAGCGCAATGGGGTGAAGATAATTTGTGAATGACTAGAGAATTCATGGCTATTAATGTCTCCCTAACAAGATATTTTATATGATGTAGATAAAGCTACCACTTTTTCTTCCTGGTGTGCCAGTGAGTTAGCTTGAAGCAGGCATTGAATGAGAGTGCAGGAGACTTATTAATGTCCTAATATGTAATAAGAACTCTTCCACTAATGAGAACTGCTCCATCTATTATTCACTTGCAACATTTCACCTCCTTGTGTTGCCAGAGAAAAAACTTTTTTCCTTTGATGTTGATCAATATAAGGAACCAGACCAAATGGATAACCCAGGACTCTATCTGAGCAGCTGGTATGGATGATGTGCAGATCTATCTTTCGAAACAGAGAGAGTGCAGTGGGGCCCCCCCACGCCTCTGGCTCAAGGAGCCCTGGCAGTCCTGTCCAACCCTGCAGATTGCCCCATGGCCCGAAACCTCATCTTAATGACCCTGTTTAAGCCCAGGGAAGCCATTAATCCATGTGTTAAGTGTGGATTAATGGCTTCCCGTGGCTTAATCAGGGTAATTTACCTGAGGTTTCAGGCCATCTCCAAGCAGCAGGCTCTGTGATTTGGCAGGCTTGCTGCAAAAAATGAAACCCCAACAAAACTTACTAGCAAGCAGAGAATCCTTGCAGGCTTGAAGCATGGAGGGGGAAGGGGGCAAGGAGGAAGAGTGGGGGTGCTTGCAGCAGGAGACGTGGAAGCAGCCTCTGTGCCTCCTGCTGCGAGCAGCCCCACCTTGCCTGATCTCCACTCCTTGGTTGCTGATAAGTTTTTTGCAGTGAGCCTGCCAAAATTGCAGACCCCACCTTTTTTGTGGAGCCTGCCCGAAATCATGGTTTCTGTGAACTGCACAATCAAAATTTTGGTAGGTCCCTACTCATATGCAGCTTTTGGTCTATTTGTTGTAACCCACAAGTTCTTCTCTGCAGTACTGATGCCTAGCCAGTCATTCCTTAGTCTGTATTTTGTGCATGCAGTTATTCCTTCTCATATGCAGGACTTTTCAGTTCTCCTTGCTAAATTTAACTTAATTGATTGCAGACCATTTCTCTAGCCTATCCAGGTCATTCTGGATCCTACCTCCACCCTCTAGAGTATCTTAAACTCCATATAACTTGGTGGTATTCACAAATTCTGCAAAGCATGCACTCACCCCATCATTCAAATCCTTAATCAAGATGTTAAACAATACTGGACCCAGGACAGACCTTCGGGAATCCCACTTGATACTTCCTCCCAACTAGACATTGAGCCATTCGCTACTCATTGAGCAGGATGATCCGACCACTTGTAGTACTTTTATCTAGTCTGTACTTCCTTAATGTGTTAATGACAATGTCATGGAAAACAGTGTTAGTAAGCTTGCTAAAGTCAAGGTGCATCACATCTACTGTTCTCCTCCCTATCACCTTACCATAGAAGGAAATAGGCTTGACTTGTTCTTGGTGAATCCTTGCTGGCTGGGCTGGTCACCTTATTATCCTCTGGGTGCTTCAAAATAGATTCCTTAAGAATCTACTCCGTTATCTTTCCAGGTAGCAAGGTCAGATTGACTAGTCTGTAATTCCCTAGATCTTCCTTTCCTTTCTTAAAGATGGCAATATGATTGCCCTTTTCCAAATGTCTGGGACCTCACCTGACTTCCATGAGTTCTTCAAGAAGATAGCTCTGCATGGCTCTGAAATTAACTCAGTCTCTAAGGTGTATCCCATTTCACCCTGCACACTTGAAAGTATCTAGCTCCTCTAAGTAATCCCTGACTATACTGTAGGTTGCTTGTCATCTTCCTTATCTTTGCTACCAGCTGCATTTGTCATTTGGTAGCTGCTTCTGTTTGTGAAAACTTAAGTAATAAAGGCACTAAACACTTCAGCCTTCTCTACTATCTGTAACTAGGTTGCCTTTTGCATTCTGTAGGGGACCTATGGTTTCTCTGCTCATCATCTTACTTGTAGCATCCATTTTCATTGCTTTATATGTCTGTTGTTAGTTGCATCTCAAATTATACCTTGGCTTCCTGATTTTTTTTCTCCCTGCACAGCCATGCAATATACTCTTATAGTCTTTCCTAGTAATATGATCAAGTTTTCACTTTTTGTAGGACTCCTTTTTGAGTTTCAGCTCCATTGAAGAGACTTCTCTCTAGCCAGGCCAGTCTCCTGCTGCACTTCCTATTCCTTTGTCACATGAGGATAACTTGCTCCTGCAACTTAATACAGCCTCCTTAAATTGCAGCCAGATTTCCTGGAGTCCTTTTCCCTTAGACTTGCCTTCCAAGGAATCCTGCCCACCAGTTCCCTGATTTGGTTGAAGTCTGTTTTTCAGAAGTCCAATGTCTTTATTCTGCTGGTCTCCTTCCTTCCTCTCCTTTAGGATCTTGAGCTCTTATAATAACATGTTGAGAAGAGCCTCCCCATTTGGCCTCTCTACCATCTGTATCAAGTTAGCCCCCAAACACCCTGGGCGACAGTGACCACTGCCTGCTAGAATTCACCATTCAGCACAAGGTGGCAAAGGCAAGCAGTCAGGTGGTGGCCCTAGATTTTAGGAGGGCGAACTTCAACAAGCTAAGGAGGATAGTTGGAGAAGCGCTGAAGACTCAGAGGGGAGGGGAGCCGGGTGTCCAAGGGGAGTGGTCACTTCTTAAGGAGACGATTCTCCAAGCCCAGAGGAAGGTAATCCCCAGGAGGGTCAAAGGGGGCAGGAGAGCATATAAGCCTCCATGGCTCACTAAAAACATCCGGGAATGTCTCCTTGCCAAAAAGGAGGCTTACTCCCAATGGAAAGGAGGGGTCATCACTAAGGAGGACTATTCAGCAGTTGCT
>NW_017729025.1:142523767-142531661 GCF_001723915.1 Gavialis gangeticus
CTATGAGGACCTATGAGGTCCTCCTTGACTGTCTGAATACACTCATTTCCCACTCTGAATGGTACCATTAAGTAACTGTTTAACAGCAGATGAAGAATGGCAAAATTACTATAGCCCTAGTGCATTTTTTCTTTGGAGAAAACACTTTCAAAACTTACATCAGTCTGCCTGTCTCTTACATTTAGTTTAGTCTTGAATAAAAATTGCACCCAAGGCAAAATTCAGTAAAATGATTTTACATTTATACTTCTTATGAATTGGGCCATGCAAGTTAGAGCATAGATAGATGTAGTAATTGTATCAGCATTCTTTAATATCAAATACAAGCTCTTACAATGTAACCGTGGTAGCTCCAATATCCATTCACATATAGCAGAACTGTTGTAATTTTAACCAGGTTTAATTTATTACTTAGCTAAATTACAGAGATGTTGACTAAAAATGTTGCCTGCTCCCCCTTTCAGGTAAAAGTAGGCAAAGGTTTAATATATTCATAACCTTAGGGACTCTCTTATCTGGTGCAAGTGTGTCACAACCCCATTTACTTTAGTGGGTTTAGGATACTTTTACACAAGCTAAGGGTCTGCTCCTTACTTGTTCAATACAAAGACTCAGCATTCAGTTTAGAGAACTAAGTTCAGTGACTTGTGATCTGCACATCATACTTCAGCTATGGTCATATGTGCCTACTTCAGCTGAAGTAGGCTACAGCATAGGCAGTAGAAGGCGAGGGCTAATGGGGCTTAGCCCCCCTCAAACATGGCTCCACTGCTCCTGCACCACTGCCACACCCTGCCGCTGCAGCGTCTCGCCCAGCACTTCCACTGTGCACTGGCCCCACAATGTCCCTGTTGGAGGAAGAGGCAGTCCCGCACCACCCTGGACTGCTCCCTGCCTCAATAATATTTTCTCCTGCTACAGTTTTACTCTGGCTTCTTGTTTAATGTGACTATTTTATGAATAGTGACATCTGGCCAAGTAGGTTGCCACCTGTGAAAGCCTTTGCCTTTCTGAATGAGTTAGTCTTTAAGATGCCATCCTCTCCTTGCCTTCTGCCTGACTTCAAACAAACACAGCTAACTACCTCTCTCAAGGATAATGGAGACCTTGTCTAACATGCTGTGCCAGGACATCTATCTTAGTTCTAAAATAGAATATAAATGTTGCTTCCAACAGTAAATAGAGAATTGGACTTATGAATTACAGTGCCCTGTGTTCAAACTCTGGGTACATTCCATGATACGTTAAGTGAATGTTGGGCACATCTGCGTGTTCATTAATGCACCTTTATTACTGAGCATTATGTTTAATACCTCTAATATAAGGTACTACATAAATGCACAATAGCAAAGGTGCATGGTCTTTTCATGACACTTAATGTGCAATAGACTAATTCTACTGTACATTAGGAGCATCTGTACACATCATGGGATTTAATCCTCATTAAACTATAAATAGGTTTATAAAATTTAAATTTGTTTATTCTGGAGTGTTACACCAGTGTTTGCACATACTAGGTTTTCAAATGAATTAAACTTTAGAGCATTGTATCAGTGTATGCATGTACTAGGTTTTCAAATGAATTAAGCCCAGTTCCCGTCTGACGCCGCAGCTAAGCAGGATGGTCCCACACTGCTCCCCCTCCCCCAGCCCAGGCCCCCCACCCCATACCCTGCAATGCAGCTATGGAAGAAGGGATCCTGCACAAGGCACAAGAAAAAAAAATTGTGGCTAGCCAAACTAAACTATGTCTGAGGAGTTTTAATTTAATGCACTAGAAAGACTTTTAAAGCATCCAAAAAACCCACTTGTGCAAACAGTCATGCTGCTGCAGCACAGGAAAGGGCAAAAACATGATGTGTACAAACACCCTAATGCATTAGCATGGTTCTTGCCATGATGTGCTAATGTGCAGTACAATTAGTCTACTGTGCATTAAGCATCTTGTGTTGAGGTGCCTGTTATATACTAAACTTGGAAGAATGATACAAGGTATTTTTTTCTATCCCTAGATCTGAGACTAATTTTCCTTCATGACCTTCTAAGACTGATATTTTTGCTTTCATTCAAATCAGTAACAACGGCCCAAAGCTTTAGAAGATGTAGAGTCATTGCACTCCATTTCAAGTCTATTCCTGGTGATGTGCTCTATAAAGTCAGGTAATGGTACCATATCTTCTGGCTGACCTAATGCATAAGGTGTGCCCTGTATCTTTCTAATAAGATGCATCTTTGCCTGTCATCTTCAGATTCCCAGAGTCAAATGTCCAAGTAGGATACCTCATAGAACTATTGTAAAGAATAAATCATTAGAAACCCATTTCTTGTTCAGGAATTTGTGCCCTATCCTTACTAAGAGAGCTGACTCTATTCCTGAGAGTCTCAATGTAATTCCAGTTATCATCAAGAGTTTGAGATGTTGCTGATCCACTGTGAAAATGATGATCTAGACTGATCATAGCACTTTAGTTGCTAGACTTGGAGAGAGGAGGGGGGAAGGAATGGTCAATAGCCTACAACAAAGTTGTAGGTCCCTATGGACCTCAAAAACCCTGTTTGAAAGCTGCTTTGTGCCAGTAGAGTGAGGGCCAAAAATGATAACATATTTTGCTCCCCCTTTCTAAATAGTTAATTTAAATGTAATTTCTCGTATTTTAAAGTTGTTGTTAATGAGCTGTCTTTAAAGCTTGAATAAATCAAGGGAACCTTTGGCTCCAGATCCTTAGTCTACCCTATATGTGGGTAATATTTAAAGCTGTGATTGTTAGCTATAATTTGTACAAATATCAGGACATCAGGATTGCTTCTCCTGGCCTCCTGTTCCTCTGTATAAAATAATCCAGCAGTAGTACCCAGAATCCTGAGTGGTGAGAATGAAGGTTGCTTTTCTATTCAATTCAATACTCTTGTAATGAAGATGAAATAATTCATGTCCTCGCTTCAATTCATGTTCTCCTTAAGCCAAATCTCATTTAAAACGTGTTTGCTTTGTCTGTGGGGCAAACAGTTGTTTGTTGATTTTGGGGGGTATTTTTTCCAGTAACAAGACAGGGTCTCCTTACTGGTTTATACCTTTAAAACAATTTGACATTTTTAGTTTACGGATTTCTGGGGCAGCAGGGGAGTGAGGGGGAGGGACTTTTGCTGGTTGGGAATTTTTTTAGGGGGGTTAAGTATTTCAGCTATGGCAAGACTGAATTTCATGCTCCTCTAGTGTCAGACGTTATTACTTAAAATAGTTCCATCCCCCTGTGGGCTTAGCTGGTTTCTCTTACATTTTCAGTCAGTGATAGCTTACTGAAAGAAGAGGAATGCAGGATTCCTGGAGGGCTGCAGGCTCTTTAAACATTTAAGTATACCTTAGTGGTTTAAGAAAGATTTAGCTGCTGTTAAACAGTGACCCACAGATAAAAGTTTTAGGCATCATTATTCACAATGATCAGTTGTTAAAACTGCGAGATGAATTCATGTAGGCTGACCATTATTGTGGATGAGCAAGATGTTGATATTTATAACTGTCTATATCTACTAGGCCTTTCTTCAATTTATTATTATTATTATTATTATTATTATTATTATTATTAAGTAGGTGCAGAGCAAGTCAAATTCTCTGGTGGTATAAATTGCAACAGCTTGTTTGAGATGCATTTAGATACTCACAGAACATTCTCTGGGCAGTTTCTTGGCTGGAATAAATCATCATAATTTCATTCACTTCAATGGAGCTATGAAAACCTACACCATCGGATGATCTCTCCTTAGCAGTCAGTGTCGCTGTGCAAAGATTCCTTCTTTTTACTGCTGAGCCGAAGTATTAGAATATGTGGCTAAAGAGCCAGGATACAAATAAGGAGCTTCCTCATTCTGTATAAATGTTGCTTTCTAACAGAGCTGGATTGTCTTGGGGAAAACAGGTTTAAAATGACCTCAGTAAAAAGCATGATCTGGAAATACTTGGCTTCAGTTTAAGAATGCCTGTATGCTGAATGAAAGAATATTCTGTAGTTTAGCTAAACTGAATGGATCCACAGAACAAAATGCTATTCACTTTTAACTTCCAGCATGTGTAGTATGGGCAAAATCTTACAGTTTTTCCATGAGTTCAGCATTCATTTGGAAGTACCAAAACTACAGGAAACTCATTTACCAGTTAGCAGTGCTTCTTGTGCATGCAATATTTATTACTTTTTGCTACTGTCATATCTAAGAAGGGTATGGTTAGGTTTTAGGGGATGGAGTACTGGAAATGTGAACAAAATTAGATCACTTCTACAGCTGATGCTGAAATTCTAGACAAGATCTTTTTTTTAAAATGTAAATAGTTGCCATACAAGGTAGTGGTCAATTGGTCCCTTTCACATTAATAAGCACTGCATATTAGGGGTGTGCAAAGTGGGTGCTATTTGATTCGGATTCAGATTTGGCCTGAATCAGGGATAGTGATTTGATTTGTTGATTCGGATCACTGTCCATGATTCAATTCAGGTGAATCCAAATCTGAAGATTTGATGCTGATTTGGAGAATCATTGATTCAGACATAGACACAGTTTTAAATGTTTTTTCTACATACCTTGAGGTACCAGCATGGCTCATCAATGCTGTGATGCTGGGGCAGATGGAGCGTCCCATGGGAGTACTTCCGGTCCACTTCCAGGTCCGTCAGGGAGTGCACAGCCCCCCCCCCCCGCACTCCCAATAGCAATCAGCCACAGGGGGACCCCGGGTGCTCCCCCAGACCCAGGAGGCACCAGTTGCTGAGATGGGGGTGCATGGGGGGAGGCCCAGCGCACTCCCCGGCGGACTCGGAAGTGGACCAGAACTGCTTCTGGTCCACTTCTGGGTCTGCTGCCAAGAGCACTGGGGAGCCCCCCGATGCTTCTGTGGGACACTCTATGCATCCCAGCATTGCAGCATTCACGAGCCACCTGCTACTTAGAGGTATGTAGAAAAACATTTAAAGCTGTGTCTGTCTGAATCTCCGAATCGATTCAGAGGGTTCTGATTCGATTCAGAGATTAAAGGGTCCTCTGATTTGATTAGGATTCAGAGATTCGGCCACCGAATTGGACCGAATCTCCACCAAATGGAATCAGGGACCAAAGCTTCGCATAGCCCTTCTACACATACATGTAACAACTGAGTGGGCCATTAGCTATGCTATTGTATGTCTGGCCTCAGTTATTACAGCATGGATTGTCCATTGGTAACTATGCTGGTATGGAGGAAAGTGTAACAGGGTCAGTGTAGGTCATGTTGGTGTTCCTTGCTCTCCCTCCATTCTCTGCCATGCAGGACAGGTAATACTTACATTCACAAGATGGTGTGATTGTTACTGTTGGTTAGTTTTCAAAGACATATAAACAACTTTAACTGGTGTCGTGCATTAATCAGAATCTGATGGAAAATTTTCACAGAAGCATGTTGTTTTGACAGCTCAACATGTCCATTAATTTACAGATGGATTTAAAATGCAAAATTTAGACTTGAATATTGTCTTGGTTACCATCCCATTTTATCTTAAGGACCATGTTTTTCCACCTTGAGATTCTTATTTCCCTTAAAGTCATTTAATGGATTTTCAAATAGTCACTGCTTCCTCCAACAGCAGCCCCAGGCATGTATTTGGTGGGTAGGAGGTGTGCAAAAATAGCAAATGCTGCAGCTGCCACTGGCCATGCCATCAGCATCCTGGCAGCCATTGCTGATTGCTGCCCCATGTACCACCACTGCTCAGGGCACAGAGCGGCCCTGTTATGCCTCTGACTTCATCCCATGATTAGCTATCAACTTTTTTCATTTCATTGACCGTCTTTGCCAGTTGTTATGAATTTTGACTTGTATGGAGACCTAGTGATTTTCTTTGCAGTTTAATTATCACAGTCCTGGAGCTTGCATTGACAGGAGAATCTTGGCTAGTATATATAGGAATTAATAAGCTACCCTTTAAATAGCTTGCAAACCATCTAATGGCTTTTACTGTCTTGTGTTTCAACAGTAAACAGAGCTCTAGAGAGACGGTAGCAAATGTATGGGGCTAGGTCTTGTATGCAGTTTATTTTCTTCCCGTAACATTTGGAGATCACTGTGTTCCTTTGTTACTTTCATAACCTAGTTCAACCAATCTTTCTTTTCTCCAACACTTCAGAAAAAGTATATGCTAACATTTTGAAAGTTCTAAAAAATCACCCCTTCCTCCCCAAAAGCCACAGATGATAGCAGAGTGTTTTCACTTAATGAATGGTGACTACATGGTTGAATAACAGAATTGCCAACTTGGAGGGTTTAAATGAAGAGTTTAAAGGAAGAACTATCTGACTCTGAGGGTGGGTCAGGCTACCTAGAGAAGTTGTGGAATCTTTTATCCCCTTACATTTTGAAGAGCAAGATTTAGACAGACACTTGGATGAGATGGTTTAGTCAGGGATCCTTCTGCCTTGAACAGGGGGCTGGACTGGCTGACCTTCCACCCTTACTTTCCTATAAGTAAAGGTATAGTGTGGTCTTCAAAATGAAACAATGCAAAAGCAGCTGTTGATTGATGCCAATGTGACTGTAAATTTTCACTAGAAACTTCTATATGTAGAAAACTACTGAAGCTACCACAGAGCTGTTAACAGCATCATAATATCTGTGCAATAAACTGGTTTTCAAACCAAGATGACAGCATTCAGGGACTGCTTACTATAATAAAAGTGCACAGTATAAATGACTGATGATGATTCAAAAACAAATCTATAGCTGTTTCTAGAAGTTTGGGATATGCACTAACAACTCAACAGGGCAAAACCAAACTATTGCAAGTCCATTGGTTTGCAGTTGACAACATGGATATCTCTAAGAATGCTATGGTATCTCTGCAGCTGTCTTACATTAGACAGTAAACAAATGCTGTTTGGATTTATTTGCAATCAGAAGGTGTGAAAGGCAAAGTAGCTTGATCCAGGGCCTGCTGTTTCTGTAACTTCACAGCAGGATTATCAGACTACATGATGAGGTGAAGTTGCAAAATCCTTAGTGGTTCTGAAATGGGGGTAGGCCTTGCTGTCTGGAGCATTATTATGATGATGGCAGTACAAAGCTATAAACAACATATGTTAAACCTCTAGCAAGGAGCTTGTATGCCTTTTGGCAGAGATCAGCTGAGAGAAATTCGGCTGGATGGGCAAAGCATAGCATGTCTGCAAATTATAAAAGAAATTAGGAACTCCGATCCAGACTAAACTCTTCAACAAGGCAGCTGATGTATTTCAGGATGGTACTTCAATCTTGAAATGGAAAAGCAAAGATTGTTTGAAGAGAGGTTCTGTGAGAGGCAAGGATTTCTTAGGATGATATCTTTCATTGGATCAACTGCATAGTTAGGTAGAGTTAGACAAGCTTTCGAATGCAAGACATTCTTCTTTAGACCCTCCTTCAGAGGTAGATTCCTAATTTTAGCAAAGCTCATGAAGTATCTTTTCCAATATAGCCAAAAGCAGAGGCAGAAATTCAGCACTTTTGGGTCTCTGAAACTGTATCCAATGTTAACTGGAGTGAACAGATAAGCTCAAACAAAAAGTTTGAGGTTGTATCTCTTGTAATTTCAAGATTACTGTTAGCACAGTATTGCAGTATTGCATCCTGGTTTCTGGCCAGAGCTTCTCTATGGTGTTCCTGCTGCCCCATCACGTGGGGCAGGAACCCTTAGCTGGGGCAAACAGAAGCATGGCAAGGATCGGGGCCTGGATGCTGTCATGGGGAAGTAGGGATGTGGGGGTGAGGGGGCTTAGGGGTGTGTGTGGGTGTGAGGAGTGGTGGGGAGATGGAGGGGTGTGAGGAGTGGCAGGGTGATATTGGGGATGTGGGGAGTGGCGGGGGTCTGTGGGTGAGTTTGTAGAGGGGCTTAAGCAGGGG
>NW_017729025.1:142531804-142532897 GCF_001723915.1 Gavialis gangeticus
CTTGGGTGAGTTTGTAGAGGGGCTTAAGCAGGGGCTACCGCATGCCTGCCCCCCACCAACTCCCTGTGGCACCAGGGGCAGCAGCCAGCATGGCTGTGGCCCAGCTGCAGGCACAGCTGGTAGTGATGCAGTGCTGTGTAACCTGCATGCTGTGCATACTGAATGAGCCTGGCCCAGTCTGGCCCGCTAGTGCACAGCTTTGGACAAGACCAGGAAAGCTATGTGCTAGCAAGCCAGGATGGGCTGGGCTGGGCTGGGTCCATTCAGCATGTAGACATCCTGGGTGTCAAAGCACTGAGTCACTGCCAGTGGTGCCTGGAGCTAGGCCACATCTGCACTGGCTGCTGCCCCTGGGGTGTGGGGGGGGCAGGTGTGTGGTCTCTGCTCAAGCCCCGCCACAAAGTGTGCGGCAGGTCCTAACCTGGCCTGGGCCATTCACCTTTGCACAGGAGCTGCGCATCATGGAGCCACACCTCCTGGTCCTGTGCAAAGGCACTCTAGTGGGTCACACTGGGCCGGCTCCCACCACACATGTTCTCCTCGCACACACTGTGGGTCCAGCAGCACTGCCACTAGATGCAGGACCTGGCCTGGTGTGACACCCAGTCCCTGTGAGTGGTGTGAGGCCCCAGGTGACACTCCAAGTGGCTCAAAGCTGCTTTAAGGCTCACAGCCCCATGCTGCACCACACTGAGACGGACCTGCAATGAGCAGCACAGGTGGTGCCAGGTCTGAGGCGGTTGGGGCCGTGCCGTGCCGTGCCGTGCCACTGGGAGCTCTGGCCACGTTGGGCCCTGAGTACCTGATGGCTGCTGCTGCTTTGTGGGTAAGCTGTGGTTCTTGTGGGGAGGCTGGAGCGCTGGGGGGGAGGGGAAGTCCATGTGCTGTGTGCGGGGACTGTGCCCTGTGGGTGGGCAGGGGACCCACCTCTCCTGAGCAGCACCCCTACACTGTCCCCCCACACCTACCTACATACCCCAGACTCCCCACATCCCTCCACAGCCACCCACACCCCCCCCCACACCCCTTATCACACACCCATCATTCACAGCTACCAGACAGGATGAGACCTACTGGCAGGAGCTGTGGCTGC
>NW_017729025.1:142533025-142533299 GCF_001723915.1 Gavialis gangeticus
CTGTGCCCTGTGGGTGGGCAGGGGACCCACCTCTCCTGAGCAGCACCCCTACACTGTCCCCCCACACCTACCTACATACCCCAGACTCCCCACATCCCTCCACAGCCACCCACACACCCCCCCACACCCCTCATCACACACCCATCATTCACAGCTACCAGACAGGATGAGACCTACTGGCAGGAGCTGTGGCTGCAGGGACAGCTGTCCCCACATCCTAGTTAGTGAAGGAGTCAGGGGGAGCTCTAATTGTTCTATGATAAGAAAGCCAAAA
>NW_017729025.1:142538299-142549005 GCF_001723915.1 Gavialis gangeticus
GGCAGGAGCTGTGGCTGCAGGGACAGCTGTCCCCACATCTTAGTTAGTGAAGGAGTCAGGGGGAGCTCTAATTGTTCTATGATAAGAAAGCCAAAAGCAAACATCAAAATATTTAGATGTTTAGAATTTATTTTATTATGATGGTAGAGACACTGGTAGGCTTCCAGATTGCTTTGGAGTTGTAAATATATCAATAAAACATTGCCCAACTGATCTCTCTCTCTCTGTGTCTGTCTCTGTCTCATAGTGGTCTTCTGTTTTAATTGTGGAAGAAAATGGATTTGGGGGTATTTTAAAGAGTGAATTTGGGAATTTTCTATTAGAGATTTTGCAGTTTTCAAATAGGGAACACCAGAATTCCTGCTTGTGAGGCAAGTGGCAGGACCCAGGCAGAGGTGCCTGCTCAGGGTTGGCACCCAGGAGCCAGCTGGATGTGGCTGTCCTCCTGGCCCCGAGTGGCCAGGAGGACATGCTTTGAGAGTTGAAAGCAGGCCACCACACTGAGAACGTCTTCCCAGTGATAGCTGCCCAGATGGGTGCCACTGCCCTGCCATGGCAGTAGTGCCACACAAAGACTAGCTGTGCAGCCACAGCCCACTGGCAGCTGGCCCAGTGGTGCAGATGCCTCTGCTGCAGCCATGCAGTCACCATCTAAGTCTGGCAGGTGTGCAGCTTTGGGGCCAATGCTGTTGCAGGTGGCAGCAGCCCCCACTGCCAGACTGCTGCAGTGGGTAGAGGGTGCAGGAAACCCTCAGGGCTGCTTCAGCAGTCCAGCTGGCACAAGGGGGAGTGCCCCCAGTTAACAATTGGCTGGGCCCCAGAAGCTCCTCAGAGCAAGTAGCCCTAAATTACTTGCCAGGGCAGCCTTTTATACTGCTGGGGCCAGCTTTAGCTACCCTGGCTGAAGATCTGGGAGTAGGTGAGCAAGGTTATTTTGCCCCAAGTGGCACAACTTGCTCCACACCAAAGTGCTTGTCCGGGCACATGATCTGAGGCAAAAATCCCCGGCTCAAATCTGTGCCTCTCCTATTTGAACTGCTGCAAGTGCATGTGCCTACATGTGTGGATGCACCCTTAGGGTTTGGAATAGTGGCTGTATTAACTACTTTGCCATGAGTCAGGCATTATAATACAAGAAGCAAGAGTATCTTAGGCTAATATCTTTTACTGGACCAACTATGTAGAAGAATTAGACAAAGTTTTGAATGCAAGATGTTCTTCAACCTGCCAAAGAATGTCTTGCATTTGAACGCTTGTTGACTCTACTATATAGTTTCTCCAGTAAAAGATGTCAGCCTAAGAAGTCCTTTCCTCTCATGTAATTTCTGGACCATCACAGCTATAAGATTACTTAATTATTAAAAGGAATTTCTGAACCTTGATCTTACTTTAATGCCCAATTGCCTCTAAGTGGTACCTGTGTGACTGTCTGATTATGACGTTGGAGAAAACAAGCAAATTGTGAGTCTTTCAAAGACACCATTTAGTTATAAGCCCCTACAGTATAAAGCAATATTTTTACACTGGAACTATGCCATCTATTAATGCAGAAAATCATATATGAAAGATCTTATTGTACAATCATGGATAAGGACCCTATTCTGTCAGCTACTTTATTTAGACTCTCTGTATCCAGTTCCCCACATGTAAAATGGGGAACAAAACAGTGTCTTAAAAGGACACTTATAAGTGTATTCCAGTTGCTTACAAGGTGTGCAAGCACCACAGTAACTAACCAGGCTGCGTCAGACACAATTTTACCTAATGTCAATGTAAAGAGAATTAGGCCCCGTATGTTTGGTCAAGCTCAGGTAATGGTAACATTACATTTTTGATGTTTGAACCAATCCTTTAAATATAATATCTTGGATACTAAGGAGTAGACATGTTCTCAATATACCTTTGAACAACCTTTCCAAGTTACATTTCTTAAAAGATAATATTGGGGTCTTTTTTTCTTGTATAGAGGGTATTTTTTCCAGAAACAGTATATAAAAGTTTTGCTTTGCTTAAGAGGACATTATTATGATCAAATGCAGTTCTCCTTCCTAGAGTACTGTTGACCTGTTTGAAGTAGAGTTTTATTTCCATAAATTCCTCAAGTCATATTTGCTGCTAGAGTTGGTGACATTATCATGTTTCCCAATGCAAATGCTTTTTCAGTGGAACAAGCCTTAAGCTTGTCCTCTTAGGAGCACTTAATAAGTCATTATTTACTTTTGTCACACAGTAAGGTTCAGCTTGGATTCTATGGAAATAAAAATGTGCCAAGGCTAGACAAAAATAGCCTCTTTCCAGTAACGAAATTTCAACTGATCTAGTACGAAGTTTCCAGTTAATCTGAAGTCAAATGTGACTAGAATTCTCATTTTACATTTTTCTCATAGTGGGATATCTTTCTGCATGACTTTGGTCCTCCATTTAGAGAGAGGCTACTTCATTATCCATTCAAAGGCAGGTTTGTGGGAGGAAGGCTAAAGATGGTTAGTAGCATATAGTACATAACATTAAATCACGACATCTGAAAACTGCTCTTTAGTTTTATAACTAAAATGACTTATTCTTACTTGCCTAAACTTTAGACTTCTTGCATACTCATAGAGCAACCTTTTTTTTTTTTAATGGACGGTTACACCCAGGAGAAGCCTACCATCTTTTAACTCCCCTGTGTAAGATGAAGTTTCATTTTTACCTGGGAGAATTTTCCTTTGCTCGAGGAAGGGCATTTGGACCTGAAAGCTTGCAAAGAAAGAAAATGTTTTGCTACTATTTAGTTGACCTAAAAAAGATATCTCCTCTACCCCAAGAGTTTTGTCTGCTTAAACTTTAGACTAGACATTCCTGTAAGAAGGTGTATGGGATTTTTATAGGTCAGGATCTCAGTTTTGTGCTTCATTCAGAAAACTTCACTTTGAAGTCCAATCTCCTGTAGGACACAGTACTGACCTGATGGGACAAATAAACAAAAAAGTTTACCAGTTTTTCTCAGTGGTTAGTCTTACTAATTTAAAGTAACTAGAAAAGTAAGAGTCTGTTTCCCTCTTCCAAACATTCAAATAGGAATATCTTTTCTTCTGAATCTGGTAGGTTTTCTCCTTAGATGTGTGAAAGAGCTACAGGAAGGATATTCCCTGATTTAAGAAAGTTGAGATGGAGAATGTTTTTAGCACCCAGCAAAACCTCAGAGAGAGGAGAGATGGATATTTGGACTCACAGTCAAAGAATACATAGTGCAATAACGAATAAAATGCTCCATTCATGGCAGAGGCACAGTGAGCTACTCTATGTCCTGGATAGGGGTGGGGGGAGTGAATATGCCAACTTCTGGACAGCAGGGGGGAAAGGAGGGTGGAATGCAGTCTTAGGGCCTTGCTGCACCTTATGCTGTAACTGCACAAATGTTAATCAACTTAGTGTTGTTTGGCTTAGTGGAGCAGTTGCACCTTACGGCAAAAAACCAGCTCTGACTGCCCTTCACCTGCACAGCTGTCATTTGTCACTAAAGGTGTGGTGATCAGGGATAGGACTAGGAGCTGAGCCCCTTTTGATTTGGGGGGTTAAATGTGGTTGAAGCATCCCTGGCAACCCCAGTTGACACTGGGACCTGATGTGGGCTTGTAGCTGGGGGTGGAGCACATAGGAGGCACTGTGGTCACCATGCGCTCCAGGGCTGTGCTGCTTGCTCTGCCTGGTGGGAGCAGGAAGCCAATCCAGGTGGTGGTGGGAGGCACCATGACCACCAGGTACTCCAGGGCTGCAGCAGTTGCTCTACACAGCAGGAGCAGTAAGCTGTTCTGGGTAGTTGCTCCTCAGCCACATCAGACAGAGTGAGCACAGCAGCCCTGGAGCATCATGGGATGGGATACTGGAAGACTTAAACTTGCACAGAATATATGTGGGAAGTGGCCACACCTTAATGGATCAGGAGCAAGGTTAAGTGCTTTAGAGAGAATCCTGTTTGAGTCAAACAGTGAGTACTTTAAGCTACATAAACGTGTTAATATGCCACCAATTCAGGGGTTAAGAGCTTCAGATGCTGCCTAAAATTACCATTTAAGAAGGCCCTTACCTGTCCCAGCTCTCTCTTCACTCTGGTGTCCTCTCCCTGCACCCTGCTGCACCAGCCTGGATGAAAAACAGTGGATAAGCTAGGTACAAGAAACTAAAACAGAGTTCAGAGTGTCCTGGTAAACAGGTCACCCCATCTGGTGGGAAGGTCACAATATTGGGTGAAGACTAGATGTGAATATTGTCACCTAAACACATTTAATGACTGGTGGAGCTAGAAAGTGTATCTTGTAAACATCAAGTTATTTTGATCAATATATAAAAAGGACCTGAGAACTGTGAGCACTTTACACTGTGATAGGGGCCATATTTCACGTTGGTGCCACATCTCTCAAATAAACCTTGCTGGCATTGTGCCTGGTGTATGCAGCATTTGGTTGTTTGTGAACAATAAGCTCCAAAGAGTCTTTGTTACTAAAAACTGGAGCCTACAGTCTCTTTAATAAAATAACAAGGTCTTTAGGAGTGGTTTTAGTACAGCATCAGTAATGGTATTTTGACAGTGCTGAAAGATGATCTAAACAGATGCAGTCTGACATCACTGGTATTGCTCTGCCCCAACCACACCTGAAGGATCCCAAAAGCAAGCTGCCTCTGGTGCCCTGTTCAGTACCCCACCCTCCACAGATGTACTACTGGGCACAGGGCTGTGCCTACTATGTCACAAATCCTGGGAAAGCACCATTTTGCTTGCCTTCTTCCCCTCCCAAAGCCTGCTTGCCTGGTGGTGCAGAACTGCCTAGCAGAGACTCTGGGTAGGGGGGCATTCTGGTGCTCCCTCCAAGTCAAAACCTGGGGCTGATGCCCCACTCACCCCTCCCCTCCCCACCCCAGTTACACTGCTAGTTCATGGGTAAGAATAAGTGGCAACCTTCATTTAAACTGGAAAATGACTGCTGCGTGGAGGAGTGTATCACTTTTCAAAATGTGAGCCAAAGACATTTAAAGCGAAGGAGGAGCACCTGGGGCATTGTCCAAACAGTTTGCCAGCATGCTGACAGGATGGAGAGCAGTTGTCCATACAGTGATGAAGTGCCAATTTCTTTTCCTTAAATCCCATCTATTGAACTTCCAGTGAACTCGGTTTGAGCAAGCGTGCTCCCTAATCTCTCTGCTGTGACTACAGCACCTGGTGACCTCAGCTGGTGTAAATCAAGGTTGACTTCAGTGGAACTACACTGAATTGCACCAGACAAGGATTAAATCAGCATGTCTGAGTGTAGCGGGGGGGTGGTCCCCAGGCACCCCAGAGATCAATGCCTCCCACACCTTGTTTAGGGCAGCCTGCCCTGCACTCACCTGCCATGTCTTGATGTAAATGGAATTGATGCAAAAATGTGTGAGGCTACCCCTTGTGGCCCTGGTGTACTGGGACAAATACACAGCTCTGTTCCATCCCTAAACCATGTCCCATGCCTTGCAGATGGCATCCAAATCTACTACTATTCCCCCAGCCCCTTACTGGGCTGCATTTGGCCTCTGGCCCACGCAGGCCTCAGGTTCCTCTAGGTGGACCTTGGTCCCTTGGCTCCTTGCTGGACCCCTCACTCCCCTGGCCCCTCACTGGACTGTACTACTCTGACACACCTCTAGGCCACACACTCAAACTTCGGGTCTTTTGCCCATCAGGTCTCAGGTTCCTCTTAGTGGATCTTGGCCCCAAGCATTCTCCCCTCTGTGGTGTACCCACAAGGCAGTGGGGGCTGAGGCTTTACTGCACCCCATCCTTGCCTTTCACTGGGGAGGCACAGGTGTGGCATTTCCTGGGGCCTACCCCACCACAGGCAGTCCCACCACACCATCCAACCCCAGCAGGGTGCAGTTTCAGGTCTTACCCAGCACCAGATGGAACCTCCTCCATCCCGATAGTTCCTACCCTAACCTCCATGTGTTTCAGGAGCTGTGGCCTTTTGGCTGGGAGATGTTGTTCCTCCGGTTCCCTAGGTGTAACTGCTGGCCTGGCTACCCAGGTCTGGGCTTATACACTCCCTGCCCAGCCCTCCTCCATCAGGTGCCAGCCTAATTTGGTGTAAGCCCACCTGCCGGCTACTCCACAGCCTGCCTGATGACTGGAGTAACACTTTTACAGAAAAGCAGAAGCAAGCCAGAGTTGCACCTCATAGATCCTCTCTACACATTACAGGTATCGTGCAATTAACCGGTTAATTGTGCAATTGCCTTGAGACCGGCTACACGTGCAAAATAGCTACTACATAATAAGAAGCTCCAACCAGCTATAAAATTAGACTTTGAAAATGTGTACTAGCTTTATAGCTGGTTGCTACTGAGCTTTAATTTGCACATGGAGCAGAGCCTCCCTGGCTACAAGGAGCCCTGTCAGTGAAAGGGCTTGGTGCACTATGCCCAGTGTGAAACCCCTGAACCCTGGGGATCATGGCCACTGGGTGCCATGACTGCCCTGGGGATGGGCTGCTAGCCCACACAGGGCTCCCAGTCCAAGCTGCAAATCATGCACAGCTGGGGCCAATAAACCACAAACCTGATAAGCCCCTGGTCCTGGTTGTGCCTTATGTGGTCCCCTCAGTAAAGGGGGCTCCCAGCTGTGGGAGCCTGCTTCTTGCCAGTGTAAAGGGAGCCTGGCATCTTCCTGTCTCCTCCCCTCCCCCCCCAGCAATAAGGAAAGATTTTATCTTATGTGTAATCTCACAATCCTGCCTCCTGTCATGCATGTGTGGCATGGTAGGCAGTGCGATTATGTGGATGATCAATCGTTCCTATACCTGCACATGCAGGCGGGGTCATAGACAAATGACTAATTTAGAGATGCATAAGCTTTCACAAGTAACAGCTTACTTCCTCAGATGCTATGGAAGGACTTTGAGGGAGCAGGCATTTGAACAGAAAAATGTGATTTAAATACAAAGGATAGGGAAGGAAGGAAGACAGGGGAGGGGGCATGGCTGAGAAAGGCACAGGTAGTTTGAAGAGAAAATAAAGCAGTAAACCCACAAGGACATAGGGATGAAAAAGTTGATTTGGATAATAAATAAGAATCTGTAATTTCTGTTTATATCATACTTAACACAATCCAATTTGTGGATGTTATTTACAGAAAGGCTCTCTGATTTTATTTTAAAGATCCCAAATTTGACAAGTGGCACTCAATGCAACTTAAAGAAAAATCCCTTCTATTTTTTCAATGTGCCGTTTCAAGGCTGCTAGAGAGTTGCGAAAGATTACATGAGAAGAGAATTTGTCACTAAATCAGTTCTGTCTTGATTTGTATCTCTTACGTGGCTGTCATTTCAAAGAATTTCACTGGGCCAGAGATTTCTGTTTCAGCTGATGAGATGGAAGCTGCATAGTGACACTTTTTTCTTTTAACTAAATAACATTTTTCACAAGGTGTTTTTTAACTAACTGTTCTTCCCAGTACTAAATTCTGGAAGCTTTTGGAGGTCTCATAAAAAACTTATAGCAAGGCAGGGGATTTAAATGTGTGCATAATGAACTCCTCCAAAACTTGGGATGCTTATCTGGACATATAGGGTTATTCATGGTATTGTAGGCTCGGGAATCATGATTGGAGCCATCTGAAGTATTCTAGTATAAAAGCCATAAAACCCATATTCCAGTATAAAAGGAATTGTGGGGGGGGAGGAGAGGGGAGACTTCTTCTAGAGTAAAGAACATTTCCTAACAAAATGGCTTTGCCTAACTAAGGCCTGCAAGATCATAACTGATATTTGTCTAAAGATGGTGAACTTTCAGTCTTGTGCATCTAAGGGGACACTCTTTATTGCAAAAGATTTCCTTGCAATTTACAAAATGTCACCATGAAAGCTTGACTGTTTGCCCAATTCCGATTATCACTCAGGAAGTCCATGATGAGTAGGGTCAAGCTGTAACTATGCAAAGCATAAGATGGCATGTAAGAATAACCACCTTTTATGGCATGGCATTTATTGGCAGCATTGTTTGATGCAACTAAGCCAGGATTAAAATATTAGGAAGTAAGTCATATACCCAACTGCTGCTGCTGTAGATGTGGCTCACTCATAATTTAATTACGGTGGAATCTTTTTTTTAAGCCTTCAGGACAGTGGTCTGCATATTTTTCTGGTAGCCTGTAACTGTGTAACTTGCATAAGATGGAGTCGATGTTTCATATGCAACACGTTAAACGTCCCATTGCTGATGCATAATTCATTAGGACACTCAGCTTCTGATAAATGCCTATGGAAAGTTTGAGCCCTTCCTTTTTTCATAGTGTTCTTGATCGTTATGAAATGTTTATTCAGATAAAGAATCTTGGACCTGATTTTTCTCACTTATCAGGGGCAAAATGTGGAGGTCAGCACTTACGCAAATATAGATTGAGGAAGTTAAATTAGACTTCTACTCTTGAAATTCATGGCTTATTTTATTTCTATAAGAAACTTTTTCACAGATCTTCTAGCTTGAATTTTTTGTCATAGGTCAAAGAACAAGCTGGTAAAACACTCTTGCTTTCCTTCAGGTCTTTCTGCAAGGATGTGATGGCAGTTTCACATGTGATTCAATCAAAAGGAAGTTCGGGGGAATTGCTCCATCCAGTGTTGAAAGGTAAGACTTGCACTGCAGTAAATTTACAGATCTTGTGTGCTCCCAAAGCAAGGTGCTTAGAAATTACAGGTATCTCATATTGTATCAGATTAAATGGAATAAGGCTCCCACAGATTCTAGCACAGTGAGGATTTTTCCCTTGTGCTATCCATGTCATAAAGGATATAATTTTAACCCTGTGGGGTTTCTTTTTCCAGTTAAGATTTTTAAAGTGCTAAAATATTTTATGTCCAAATTGTTGGAATGTGAAACTGAAGCAAGAGAAGAGGTGTCTAAAAGAGAGAGTAATTAAAAAAATCAGAATTATTTGAAACTTCCTGTGTTACTATATTTCTAATGGCTCTCATTTTAGGGCTTTACTCCCTTTGCTTTTCATTGAATCTCTGGCACTACATGTAAGCACACTGATTCTTTCTCCCTTCCCCTCTCCCTCCCAATAAGATTATCCTGACACATTTAGGTAGATGCTTTAAAACTAAGCCTGGGTTTTAGTGCGTCTGTGCAAACTGGAGCCCACGTGTTCTAGATTCAGAGAGTTGCTGGAGGAAACCTCCCCCATATAATGTTAGGTGCCACATTCCACAGGAAGCAACCAAAGCAGATGACTGGCCCACATCTTGGCTCAGTCTTGGCCACGCCTCATTCTTCTTCTGTATCATCACTACTGCCTCATCGTTAACTGCACCATCTGCGATGCAAGCAGTCATTTAAACTTTTTAGCTACGCAGCTGTTTAATAGACAAATCTCATCACATGTGAATGCTGATGGCTTTGTATATCCATATATTTGTGTCTAAGGTGAGCAGAAGGAAAGAAAAACTTACACTAGAGATACAAAACAATGTACTATTTGGGGAAAAAAAATCCTGATAGTGAGTAGTCTTATTCAGATCTGTCTGTTTCTAGCATTATCCTGCAATCTAGGCTTTTGTATGCATAATCCTACTAAAGCAAAAGGTTGTATAAGGTATAAGTTATTCCCCAGTTTGTGTAGCAATATCGGGTTGACTGTGAGATCTTTTGAAGCAGGGTTTCCGCCATCTTCTATCTTGTACAGAACACACCGCTGAGACTTAATCAGAGAAATAACAGTAATGACTAAGAGCCATTACGCCTGCTGGAAAGCAACAATAGTTTGCAGACATTGCAGGTAACGTTCTTCATTCAAAACTTGTCTAGGTTATGAAAATTGGGATGGGAGGAGGTTGCCCAGCTTTGATAGTAATAAAATCTGCTTTGGAGCCTCTACATTGTCAATATGCATTCTTGAAATAAATGGGTACTATGCGTGGACACTTGAATACAGAAGTTGTTCCTCTACTAATATTTATTGAAGCTTTTCTTATTCTTTAGGATATTGGGAGGGTTGAGGGGTTCTGTGTATGTTTCTGTTGCTGAAGTAGCATTTTTGGTGGACTTGGGAGGATGTGAAGTTTCTCTGGGTTTGTTTATGATGATGATGATTCCAGGCAGAGCTTCATAGCGAGGCCAATGATTTTGGTTATTCGAATTATGCAGTGTATTTGCATGCACTGCCGAAAAGGTCAGATGTTTGTGTGATGGCACAGGCTCAGTGCGTGACGTCTGTGCCTGAAATAGCATGTCACAAAGCAGTGTCATATCAGCATTAGTGTGTGAAAGGGAAGCAATGTGAAATATCAGTCTCCTCTAGAGAATTTATCACCTTGCAGAGGCCAAACCAAAGTTGCTTTAATCAGCCAGGAAGTTCAGCTAATATTGAGTAGTTTTGGCATGTGAATGTTTCATTAAACATGAAGATTTAAATGCAATCCCTCCCCCCCCCCTTTTTTTAAAGTTCTCTGAACTTTTTTTCTAAAGGGGGGAAAAAATATAAGGTCACACTTTAAACTATGGTGGCAAGTGGTCAGTTGACCAGTCAGATATTATCAATACACTGTATACTTTTTGACCAGTCAAAGATTAGAGCAATTTTACCAAAAAACCCTATATTTTTTGTAGTTTTATTGACAGAAATATGATTTTTTTTATTGTTCTTGACACATCTTTTAATGGAAATGTTGTGCTTTTTCTGTGTATCATTTGGATCTTAG
>NW_017729025.1:142554005-142554308 GCF_001723915.1 Gavialis gangeticus
GTCACACTTTAAACTATGGTGGCAAGTGGTCAGTTGACCAGTCAGATATTATCAATACACTGTATACTTTTTGACCAGTCAAAGATTAGAGCAATTTTACCAAAAAACCCTATATTTTTTGTAGTTTTATTGACAGAAATATGATTTTTTTTATTGTTCTTGACACATCTTTTAATGGAAATGTTGTGCTTTTTCTGTGTATCATTTGGATCTTAGAAGATTGGCAGTCATTTGGCAATTTTTTTACTATTTTTGACTGATTATTTGACTGGTCAATTGACTGAACTTTATTTGACCAGTCAA
>NW_017729025.1:142554319-142556370 GCF_001723915.1 Gavialis gangeticus
TCCGACCCTAGAAACTATGAAACTATGAAACTATGAAAACTGGGCTGTGGGGAAGCTGATATCTGCCCTAGAGCTGAAGCATAAGAGGCTGTAATGGCTGCATAAGCACACTATAATGCAGTGAGTCTCAACCAGGGAGTCACAATCCACTGTGTTGCCTTGAGATCTTTTCAAGGGTGCCACTGGTTGCCATTCAATGGTAGCACCATTAGGTGTGCAAATATGATTCACAAGATAAACCCAGAGATTAAGCCATAGTGTCAAAACCATTCTGACCTGCTGTAGTCTCTCTGAGTTCTTTGTAAGAGAAGGATTTCTCAAATACTTTTCTGTATTAAAAAATGAGTGAAAATTAAGAGCTGGAATTTTCCAAGGGGTGCCCTGAGATTAAAAATGTTGAGAATCACTGCTGTAATGGCTGCCAGGTCTTCTTTACCAGCCAAGAAGGGCAGGGTGGCAGGCTACAGTGACAAAGTTCCTTTCAGTGACCTTTCACAGCTACTAATGAATTTGCACCCAAAAGTTGCTGCCAATTTGGCAGTGGCTCTGAAAGGATTAAAACTAGCTCTTGCCTCAGCAGTGCTGGTCAGGATCCTGCCATGGATCTGGATTTTTTTCCCCATTCCACCTTCCTGAAACAAGGTGCATATTAGGGAAACAAGGTGCATATTATGGAGAGGGAGTATGTGATTAAATGTGTTATTAATATCAGTTTAACAACCCTGGATTTAATTTCCACTCCTGTAAATCCTGAGTAACAGAAGGGCTGCCAAAACATTATTGGTATAATGAAGGCAGCAAAACCTTTAAGTATAGACAAGCCCTAAGCTACAGATTCCTTGGCTTTCTTGCCATTGTGGACCTTAGAAATAAATCTTAATGGAAGCCACTTTTCTTTGTGCCTGTACATACATCTCTTTTCCCTCAGGGAATTCGTAGTGTCTGATTTTTTCAGAAGGTTCCCAGCACCCACAACTAGGCCCATATTTTCAAAAGAGTTGAGCTCTCATTAAATCACACAAAATCAAGCGGCTGGATTTTCACGAGCTCAGCTCCTTGCACCTGTCATTGAGAAGAGACGCCTCAAAAAGTGTTGAGAGTTTTTGAAAATCTCCTCTGTAATATTAGTCACTCATTCTGATGAAGAAACCATGAATTCCATGGTTCTGCTTTCTCAAATCACTTTATCCAAACTCAGGGCCACAAATATTCACAATTTGAAAATATCTATATAGCATTTCTTCTTCACTTTGCTCCTCAAAACTCATACATTTTTGGCCTTTCAGAAAGGCTTTGCTGTTTGCTTTTTAAATATTGACTTTCCATTTAATTTTACTAAGACACTGTGAATTCCACAATTCTTCACCTGCACACATGTCTACAAACAGTATGAGATAAATACATCTGAGCTAACTTTAAACTAGCTAGCTCTGATACCACTAGCAACTTAGCTGTGGCAGCATAGATTTCAGCACAGACTCCAAAACCCGCCTGGAAGTTGGGTAAATTGCCTACAGTAAGTTGTGTTCTTTCAGATAAAGTGATGCCAGGTTCCAAACTTAGCTATTTTTAAAGTGAGGTCAGATCTGTCTTCATGGTACTGCAACCATAATGTCTTAGCTTGTAATTCAGAAAAACTTATTGCCAAGCATGTAGTTAGATGCTGTCCTGAATAGAGTCCTCTGTGACTGCAAAGATAAATGTTATATGCTATTTTTCTAGTAATCAGCCACCACGGCCAACAATCTCCATCTTCTCCCTTCCCTCTTCTGAACTGAAATTATGTATAGTCAGTTATGGATGGAAAAAGTTAAATTGAATTTAAGAAGAAATGGTGAATAATATTGTGCTCTGATTTTAGCCTTTATTTTCATATCATGCAGTAAAAGCCTTAACTACTGCATTTACATGAGCTTTCATAGGCTACAGCCAGGAGTAGATCTCATGTCCCTCTGAACAAATTAATCTTTCAGGTGACACCCTTCTCTGCCTCCTGCCCACCTTTCAGACTACCACAGCTAACTACCTCTCTCTATGCACTTACCCTAAAT
>NW_017729025.1:142561370-142571180 GCF_001723915.1 Gavialis gangeticus
AATTCAGAAAAACTTATTGCCAAGCATGTAGTTAGATGCTGTCCTGAATAGAGTCCTCTGTGACTGCAAAGATAAATGTTATATGCTATTTTTCTAGTAATCAGCCACCACGGCCAACAATCTCCATCTTCTCCCTTCCCTCTTCTGAACTGAAATTATGTATAGTCAGTTATGGATGGAAAAAGTTAAATTGAATTTAAGAAGAAATGGTGAATAATATTGTGCTCTGATTTTAGCCTTTATTTTCATATCATGCAGTAAAAGCCTTAACTACTGCATTTACATGAGCTTTCATAGGCTACAGCCAGGAGTAGATCTCATGTCCCTCTGAACAAATTAATCTTTCAGGTGACACCCTTCTCTGCCTCCTGCCCACCTTTCAGACTACCACAGCTAACTACCTCTCTCTATGCACTTACCCTAAATCAGTGGTCTCCAACCTTTTTAAGTAGGAGATCACCTTTGGCATTTAAAAACAACCCATGATCTACCATGCACTGCCGCCACCTCCTGCCCAGCAGGTAAGTCTGTGGGGAGGGAAGGAAGGGGGGCAGGGCGGGGGGCAGATTGAGGCAGAGGGAGAAAAAATTGTTTGGGGGACCACCTCCGCAGCAGGTAAGTCCCACCTGGCCAGGGCCCCACTCAACTTACCCTGCTTCTGCCTTTGTGGCACTGTCCCTCATCACAGGGGCTTTGATTTAGCTCCAAGCCCTTCCCCCCCGGGCTGATCTGCTGAGCTGTGGTGTGCACGTGCATGCACGCTGGCACTCAGCCCCCCACTCCAGCCTTGGATTGACTCCAAGAGGCTCTGATATCTGCTGTAAGAGGGTCTGAGATCTACTGGTGGATCAAGATCCACTGGTTGGTGACCACTGCCCTAAACCTAATGCAAGATTAGAAAGTCTTAGCTTGTGAATTTAGGATTAGCTTGTTTGGGGAATCATAAGAATTCTTCTATGACTGTTGTGTTGCAATTTTCAATTTCTAATGTAGCAGGCACTTGAAATTATCATGGAAAAAATGAGGGACTGTACAGAGCCCATTCATCTCACTGTCTCTGTTTATGGTGCCCATTATCAGTAGCATAGTCTGGAAAAATAGTAATGAACCAGAAGATAAGATTGGCTTGATGTACTTTATTGGTACAAAAAAATTGAAAACAGTGATATACCTGCATTACACAGGGTGTCAGGATCCCTGAGGCTTGAACCCAGGCTCAAAAAGCCTGGGTTGCAGCATCAACACACAGCTGGCTGTGTGCTGGATCCAGCCCAGCCTGGGCCCCCCCATGAAGTTCCCAGTCATGTGACCCAGTAAAACAAATGGAAGCTACAAGCCCATGATGGGAGGGCTATAAAAACCTGCCCACTTCCCCATGGGCCTCATTCCAGCAACAGTTTTTGCAGTCCTGCTTTGTTCTTATCTCACCCCTGCCTTGGACCCTCGTCTCACCTCCTCCCCTGCTCCAGCCTTACTTCTGCCTGACTCCAAGATTTGACTCCTTCACCTTGTTCCTGCCTTGTCCACTGCCTTGGATCCCAGTACCTTGTTCCTGCTTTCTGTATTGTGTGTTCTGAACACTCTGGCTCCTGACCTCTAGCCTAGCTTTGACCACGGACCCATTTTATCCCCAGCATGACACCTTGGACTCGGACTGACACCTGGCATTGTGACTCTTGGCTTTAGCTCTAGACTTCTAGTATTGTATCCGTTGGCCCCTGAACCCTGATCCCCATGTCTGTGACCCAGAGAGATCAAATAAATTGAACAAGCCTGAGTGTTTCCTGTAAACTAGCTGACATGTGGGAAACAGACAAGATGATTTTGTTGACCTTCACAGACCCATTTCCCTTTTGCTTAGTGTAGTTAATTCAGTAAATTAGACTCCTGACCCTCAAGTGTAGCTTCTATTAGATATGTTGTAGAAGTACCGAAAAAAAAAAAAAAGCCCCTGGCAGTGAAGCTGTGTTAGGTAGGAAAGGATTTAGGGTGTTTTGAGAAAAGCATGAATTCTTCATTTCTACTAGTTATGCACAGTGAAGCTCTTGGTGGTGTAACTAGGCGGGGGGTGACTGGGGTAGCTGCTGCAGGCACCAACTTGAGAGTGTGGGGAAGGGAATGGAAAACAATGTCTGCCTGCCATAGCTGTACAATCATGCCAGTGATGCAGTGGTAACTGGCAGCTGAGAACTGGAAGTTACCACTGCATCACTGGCATGATCATACAGCTATGGCAGGCAGCCGTTGTTTTCCATTCCCTTCCCCCCATTTCCAAGTCAGTCCCTGGTTCCTGGAAGTTACCAGTGCCCTTGTGTGTGGTCATGGTCCTGGGCACCTGGCCACATTGTTATACTGGAAGCCCTGATCCATCACACAGTGAAACTGGATTAAAGATTCCTTTTGGCTTCTTCAATAAGCTTTGGATCAAGACCTGAAATTCTAATACTCATGAGTAAACAAGTTGTGATAGTTTCAGCTTGTGACTCTCAACAGCAAAGTGTTCATCACTGCTTGTAACAGCTTCATAAGAACCAGCTTGGGTTCTTATTTTGTGTGCCTCTGTGTCCCTATTCAGGAAGAGTAGGCCAGCATTTGTATGTTTTGCCTTTCTTCCACAAATACTGAAATCTGACTTGAAATGGGTGGATGACAAATTTTCTTTTAAGCCTGTGTAACAGGTGCGTAGCACTCAAGCTGCAAATCTGCCACCAGTTAGTGGCTGGAGCTGAACAGTTTTCAGGACTTACACAATAAGATCACAATCATCAATTCATTTTGCGGGGTAATTAAGTGAGGCTTAAGAAAATGCTGAGAAAAAAGTGGCACTTAGCCTCAAGCTCCATTTAGACCCTTTTATTTTAAAAAGTGAACTCGTGTCTGCCTATATGCTTTTCAGTTGCCTATATATAGCCTTATGTATTTGCAATTTTCCCTAGATTTTCCCTATAAATTGTATATGGAGAGAGGCTATCCAAAACAACTGAAAGCTGGTAGTGTTGGAGTGATGTTGCATCAGTGATGGTCAAGGAATTATGCAAGAAGCAGGGCTTTTTGTGGATCCTTTATTGGACCAACTGCATAGTTTGGAGTTAGACATGCTTTTTAATATGAAACATTCTTTATCAGTTAGGTCTGAGAAAGAAGCAGACATAGTGACAATTAAAAACTATTTTTGTTTTTACCACTCTGAACTAGATGTGACTACAGGGTCAGTTTGGACCTGGCCCTTTGTGTAAGACCTGTAAGGGCTTCCTATCCCATATAACTTGGAATTTATGACATGTGTAGGAAGTGAGAAAGCTGCTCATGACATGTACAGCAGCTTGATTTAGATGTGGATTTTAATATGTACAGCATTATTTATACTAGCTCTTTGACACTCACTCCGATGAAAAGAGCTGTAAGGATGCATCTACATGAGAAGCTTTACTATAGCGTTGACTAATTAGCAGGGATCCTGGTTTTCTTTGTATAAAATTGCAAGTTCTCCAATTAAAATTTGTGTTTATCTGTGATTTAAAATGAAATGCCACTATATATATATATATATTAGGGCTATGCAAATCTTCGGTCACTGATTCGATTCGGAGGAGATTTGGCCTGATTCAGTGGCCAAATCTGCAAATCCAAATTGAATAGGGAGACCCATTAAAAGGTCTGAATTGAATCCAAAGCCTCTAAATCGACTTGGAAAAAATCCGGGGAGATTTGGATTGGCCAGGGAGAGGCAGGCACAGCCAGGTGGCTTCAGGTTGTCCCACATCTCCTCTGGTTGTGCCTGCCTCTCCCTGGGTGGTGGGAGCCACGAGAGAAGCCCCCATGGCTGCCCTGCCCAGCCCAGCTCCCAGACACTGCACAGCACTGTCCCGAGCCGTGCTGCATCTGCACCATGCGACAGCCAAGCAACAGGGATGATCCCTGCTGTCCCTCTCTACCCCGTGCTGCTTGGGGAGGGGGCTCTGCAGTGAGCCCTCAGAGGCCCCGATTGCTGCTGCAGCAACGGGTGAGTCTAGAGCTTTTTTTTTTTAAAGTGCCGGGAGGCTGGGCCGGGCAGGGGATGGGGCTGGGCAGGGCAGCCATGGGGGCTTCTCCCATGGCTCCCTGCCCCTACAACTAGGGAGAGGCAAGCACAGCTGGAGGAGCTGCAGGAGAGCCTTCAGCCACCCAGCTGTGCCTGCCTCTCTCTGGCTGATCCGAATCTCTGAATCAGCACCAAATCTCTGATTCTGATGTGGCCAAATTGAATGGGGGCAGTGATTTAAATCACTGAATCGAACTACTGTCCTCTGAATTGGCTGAATCTGAATTGAATACTTACCTATTCACACAGCCTTAGGTATATATCAGGGGCAGGCAATTATTTTAGGCGGAGGGCCGCTTACTGAGTTTTGGCAAGCCATCAAGGGCTGCATGACAAGCAGCCAGGGGCAGATAAATATTAATTTTCTAAATTTTTTAGGGACCCTGTGGGCCAAATAAAATAGCTTGGTGGGCTGCATCTGGCCCGCGGCCGCATTTTGCCCACCTCTAGTATATATGTATATGTATATGTATGTATATGAATGTATAGGTAAAGGAAAATCCATTTTTTACCATGTTTTACTCTGTAGGCTGTGGGCTGCCTGTACACACACACACGTATCAGTTGAACAACAATGTTTTATTGATATACTTACAATTTTAAAGCAGTTTGGAAGCCTACCAGTACCTCAATCACTATAATAAAATAAATTCTAAATATCTATAAATTTATTCTAAATATCTATAAACGTTGGCATTTGATTTGGGGTTTTTTATCATACAAAATTAGAGTTCCCCCTGTTCCCTTCACTCAACAGGATGTGGGTCCAGCTGTGGCTGTCCCCTCCCCAACCCCCTGCTTTCTCGTGCTGAGCAGCCCTGATATGCTGGTGCCCTGCCCATGCCATTGCCTCTCACTTCCTACCCACAGCCCCCTAGACTCTGCTGGTGCCCCTCATTCCCTGCAACCACAGGTCTGCCAGAGGGTACCCCCAGCTTCCAGGGCTATAGGGCCAGGAACCTGGTTTCACGGCCCCCTGCCCCACACAGCACCACCAGAGGTCTGACTGCAACCCTGTGAAAGACAGCAGCTGCTGCAGTGGAGTGGATTACAAAGTCCGCCTCCCCCTCCTCAGGGAAAGCACAGCTGGAGTGGAGTCTGTTGGGGGTGTGGGCTGCCCCCTGTGGACTTGGGCGGGGGGCTGGCTCCCTGCTGGTTGCTGCACCCACTTCCAGGGTGGGGCATGGGGGGGTATGTGTCCCCCAGATTTGTGTGTGGGGTGGGTGCAGGCTTGGAGCTCCCTGCCATGCTGCCGTCCCCGCAGGGCCTCTACAGTGCAGTGGGTGGAGCCAGGTGCCACCTCTGTGAGCTTTGCACTGCCATAGGAAGGTGCCCACCATGCCACCACCCGCACTGCTGCTGGACAGGCAGAGGGTACCTTGCCATTGCAGTGCAGGACTCCTAGCAGCAGCAGCGTCAAGCTCCCCCACCCTGGCCCACTCTGCCCTGCTGCACTGTGTCCCAACCGCTAGGCTGCAGAGGCCCTGAGGGGAGGGCAGCAGGGCAGGAAGCCTGAGCCCGCAACAGGCAGCCCGCTCCTGTTCCACACACAAATCTTGGGGGCAAGTGCCCCCATGGCCCTCCAGGAGTGTGCACAGTGGCTGGGAGCCAGTCCCCCAGAGAAGCCACCTATGGCTCTATCCTGCTCCCCGCCTGGGCCTGCTGCTGTACATCCCAGCCCTGGGCCCCAAGCCCCATGCACTACCTGGGATGGGCAGGAGCCCCTCCCTCCATCACTATGAGGGCCTCAATCCCACTCCACCTGCCCAACTGACCCCCCCCCCCCACAACTGACCTGCTGAAACTACTCTGTAGGCTGCCTGGTGGCCATGTGCTTGTGTTCATGCACACATGTATATAGGTCCCCCTGCCTGACAGCCCTCTTCCTGCTCTTTCCAGCCCCTTACAGGCTGGAACTCTGCCAGCCTGCAAGGGGACTCCACCTTTACCCACTTTTTTCTTCTTTAAAGGAGAAAATCAGGGGGGTTCTCCTTAAAACGAGAAAATGCACATTTTACCATGTTTTACTGTGGTGAATGGAAAACCTGGATCCCTGCTAATTAGCGCCACAGTAAAGCATTGCCATCTAGATGGGCACCTCTATTAGGCCAGAATAAACTAATTAACTGCACTGTAGGATAGCAATGCCCGACACAAGTAATATCACATGATGGAGTTATTTACTCTGCTGCAACGGACATGTAGATGGTGACTGGGGCCGACTTGGGATATAAGGTTGTTATACTGTGGAGTTGCCTACCAGCATGTTGAGTTTGGGGGGGAGCAGCTCCAGGCTAGCAGGCTGCCCCTCCCCCCTGGGCTCCCTGCCAGCTGGGGCTGCACCGCCCTGGCTTAATGTGCCCTGTCCTGGGTTCACATGTAAATGCTGTGCCCAGGAGCAATAAACTCCAGCATGAACTGTGCCAGAGTTTATTGCCTCATATTAACACAATGTGTAGATGCACCCTAGAAGTACAACATGCCTTGTCTATGTTAATGTGTTTAGCTTTGTGAGACCTGAATCAGGTATTTATTTTCCACTCCCTTTTGCAGAGAAGGATAATGAGGTACAGAGCTCTAATTCAGACAAGACTTTTAGCATGTGCTTAAGTCCTCAGCTGAGCTCAGATAAAACAGTAACTCTCCTCTTCGATTTTCATTAAACAACTATAAGGTAGTAATAAGAAAGGAGGAGGGTGAGTCTACTTTTGCTATATGTGTTTTTTCTGTTTAACAGTCTGTAAGCCTCTATGGGGCCAGATTCTGAAGCTCTTCTCCCATTCAGTAGTGCCCTACATGATGTTTGATCTCACAGAAGTCAGTTGCATTCCCTGTGGAGTGCAGTGCTACTTAAACAAAGTAAAGTTAGTGTTTAAGAAAGCACTTATACATGTTTGGGTTTTTCATGTTCAGGAAGCACTTCAAACATGTTTAAATCCTACTGAAGGCAGCAGGGCTTAAAATTAAGCACATACTCATGCATTTTCCTGAGCAGGGATATACATATATATATAAATTATGTACCCTGATACTAATTGCAAGAAAAGGACCATATTCTGAGTCTCTCAGGCCCCAATTTGGGAAAAAAGATTCTATGTTCATGTGGCACAAAGCATGATGTGACACTGCTTTGCAGTAGTAGTGAACAACTGTGTGCAGTCATCATCACCAAAAAACTGTTTGGGGATGCTACTGTGCAGTAACTCTGGTTACTGTGCAGTGCGCATCTTGTGTTGATGTGGCCACCTTGTCCTAACTTCTCCCAAACCAGTTTCAAACTTTGTTTCAAGATGCAGCAGGCCTTTATTAGTAAAATCCTAATCAGATTATGGATCGTGTCTCACTTGGAATGTGTTGGCCTTGCATTCATGAAGCAAACCCCATAGAATCCACTGTACTACCTGCCACAAAGAGTTGCAGAGAACAGTTCACAAACAACCCACAAACTAAGAATTATTCAACCCAACTATTTAACATTTACTGATCAATGAGTAGAGTTGGTAGTAAAAATATAGATGGCTGAGCTTTTAACTGAAAAATGTAGTTTTATCAAAACTGAAACATTTCATAGGAATGTGTATTATTTGACACTTTCATAGGAAATTTAAATTAATTGTTGCAACTTTCTCATTGTATTTTATAATGCTGAAACTTTTTATTTTAGTAAAAGGAAGAAATGGTTTTGATTATTTTCTGTTTGATTTCTGTATTATCTTAGTAATTTTATTTTGTTAATCTATTAAAGTTTAACAAAAATAAATATTTTCTACTTTACCATTTCATATTTGTTCATATTTCATGTATAGTCATCTTTCTAATCAAAATGATACACTCTATGGATCCATTATTTTATCTGAATTTTTATTCTGTGGGATATTTTGGGGTCTTTGGTTTCTGAAATACAAGAAATGTCAAATACTGAAATATCCTGTGAAATACAAATGTTTATATTTTGACTGGCTCTACAAATAAAATAATACGTACACTGAAATTTGGGTTGACTGGGGAGAAATTAACATATGTATACAATAACTGAAGTATTTCAGTAAGCTCTCTAGCATATATTTAAGTATATCCTTATTCAGGAAAGCAATTTTAAATATCCTGACTGAGGCATGTGCCTAAGTGCTTTGCTAAATTAGGATAGAATTTATGCAGCCTCTTTTACTGTATTTCTTCTCTCCCCTCCTCCTTCCCCCTGCAATGAATATTAAAAGCACTGCACTGGGCCTGCTAGGCTGGTATGCTTGACTTCTGATGGTAGATCAAAAGATACTGCTCACATGGACCTGTCACTGCTGCCCCACATTGTGTCTTCATTACCCAACAAGCACTTAATTTCTGGGTGGCAAGTTCAGAGAAGGAAATGACAGGAAGTAGCCAGGAGGAAACAGATAAAGAAGACCATTGAATTTACAGTTGGGCAATTGATGGAAGACACATTAGCAAACACAAATTTAGAGCTTGTGATACCACAGAGAGTAAGATCAAATTAAGATAGTTATCCTTTTTTTTCCATCCCCAAGCCCATGGGCATGGGGTAAAATTACTGTAGAGACTAACAGGTGTATCATGTCTATGTGTCTGTGTGTTTGTATCTATATTATTTCATCTTGGAAAATTTATATATAATATAACAACATTCTCTTTGCTAAGCTAATTTAGGTATCTAAGCCTATGGAAAGAATACAACTTGATAAAGCCAAAATTTGTAAAGAGGTGCCAATATAGACTGTGAAATGAAAGCAAATGAAAACCAAACAAAATGGCTTTTATGCACATGAAACAAAAAACCAATTAGCTCTGATAATCAATTAAAAATATTATATAATCAGGCAATCACAGATGTAGAAGCTTATCTTCCTTAAAGTCATTATAAATCACATCCTTTCCTAAATCTCTCTATTCCTTCTTATTGCTTATATTATAATCCCTGCCCCGGTATCATTTTCATTGCTAAACATACAGTTTGCCAATCAGTTTATTAAGGTTTGTCTCACTAGTGCCAAAACAAATGCTCTTTTTCAAAGATAAAAGGAAGCCTAATATTAAAATAATAATTTCACGTCTCTGCTTGCAAAGCTTAATTATTGAAGAAATTGGCACGTAGAATCTCTGAGGTGATATGGAATTCATATGTCAATAGCAAGCCCCTTTGAAGTTGACCCATGCTGTTCTTGACTGTCTCAGGCATCTCAAGCCCTTTGGGTTATAATGTCAGGAAAAGAATACTTTGAAGGAAATCTATTCTGTGACATGGTCTTGCTTTTTATTACTTAGTGTATTAAGACACTGAGACATGGTGCCTGTAAAATCTTTGAAATACAAATGGTAACACAAGACATGATTAACTGAGAATGCACACAAATACATTTGAAAGACATTCTTCAGCCATATTAGCTGCACATAGTTGCAGCTTCTGTAGATGGAAGAGGTTCGAACAAGTGACAACAACATGCTGCTGAATAAGTGACAATGAAGTAGTGGTTCAAATGCCTTTGAATTTTTCAGCACACTAGAGTTGCAGTAGTCTGACAAGTAATTTTAATACGTTATCAGGACTTTTCTCCAGCAGTGATGATATGGAGTCATGGGACAAACTCTGGGCTGTGAATTTCCCCCAAACCTTCAGGAATATTTCTGTGTCTTTGGAAAGAGCTTTAATGGATTAGAGACAAAAGTGCTGAGTGAAAAAGGAAGGCAGATAAGTAATGCTCAAACATAAGAAC
>NW_017729025.1:142576180-142577082 GCF_001723915.1 Gavialis gangeticus
CAGCCGACCTGTTTTACCCATATTAAACCAAATCTAAAGAGTTTCACAACTCCTTTATTTTTAAATAGCTATGAATGAAAAAGCCTTTTAGAATGTTTCCAGCTTTTACAGGCAGTCCTCAGATTTATGACATAATTGGTTCCTGAAAACCACGTCTTAAGTCGAAACGTTCTAACTCAGAACTAATTTGCCCATAGGAAACAATGTTATAAATGGGGGATTGGTTCCTGAACCAAGGCCCGATACCCTATTTTCACCAAAAATAACTCAGAATTTTGTACCCAAACAATTATAGATGAGTAATATAACTACTTTAATGTATTTATATTGTAAATAGCAATCATATTGATTTGGAAGGACTTCTTTGAGGAGACTTTGCTGGATGTTTTGAAGGGCTCTTGGTTGGAAGTTTTGAAGGGTTCTTGGCTGGAGTCTTCTCAGGAGTCTTGGCTGCAGGTTTTTCTGGAGTCTTGTCTGCTTTCTTAAAGAAAGTGTCCAAGGAAGCTTGAACAGATGTTCTCCAGGGAGATGGGTGATGCAGCGTACTTGTTTGCTGGGATGGCATCACATCAGATCAAGTGTTGTAAAGTCGAAACTGACATCAGAAAGTTGAAACAGGGTGTCAATTTATAAACGTTGTAGGTGCGAAACGTTGCAACTCGAAATGTTGTAAGTTGAGGACTGCCTGTAGGCAATTCCTGCAATGATGTACAGATCTAGAGGAAGGAAAAGAGGAAGGAAAAGTTCAAGAGGAAGGAAAAATTGTTACAAGTGGAGGAAATGTCTTGATTCTAAGTTCTGAACCATGAATACATTTATGGAGCCCTGCACAAGCACACTGTATCTTCACTGAAGAGTGTTACGGTTCATACTTCATTGCCACAATTTTATGTCGCTACAGT
>NW_017729025.1:142582082-142592219 GCF_001723915.1 Gavialis gangeticus
GGAAATGTCTTGATTCTAAGTTCTGAACCATGAATACATTTATGGAGCCCTGCACAAGCACACTGTATCTTCACTGAAGAGTGTTACGGTTCATACTTCATTGCCACAATTTTATGTCGCTACAATTGGGGGGTGGGGGAATGGCAGCGAAGCAACCTTCTGGCATTTGTAGCAGCAAACATCAGGGCTAGACAAAGCTTACTCTAAAAGCTGAAAAACATGTCTTGAATGACTAATGTCTGTGAGAAGGCTATCTGAACAAGAAAGAGGTCTACCAAGATCTGCTCTGACTACAAGCCTGAGGACATAGAGCTTGTGTAGCTGAAAGCTTATTTTGCTGTGGTGTCCTCACAAATTCACTTGTAGAGGGACTGGCCTAGCCCAGGAGATAGAAAATTTGCCAGAAGGAAGAGCTGTGCTAGTGGAGCTAGGGGCAGAGAAGCTGTTAACTGGGAAGGATTTTGAACCTGAAACCTTCTGTCATCTTTCAGTTGAAAGCTGCTTGTTGCATGCTGACAGTAAAATAAAGTCTGCATGACTTCTGACCAAATCCAGGAATCTATTTTTTTAAACATCTTTTTAATTCAGTAATAAACTTGGTGTCTATATGGCAAGGGAGCACTGATCAGACCTTTTTCAAAAGTGAAAATAAAATGGCTTTTGGTTTACTTTGTCCCATCCTCAATACCTGTGTCAGTTGCAAGAGCAAATTACCATGCTGAGTACTGAGATGCATGTGGTATTTCAGATACTTATTACTGTGGGATCTCAGTGCAAGTGTATATATGTGGGAGGGTGGAGAGAAATTGAGGAGCACATGTTAATTGTGTATTAGGAATGCATCTCCTCTCTCTCTCAATATATCAAGTCCTAAATTAGATATCTCTCCCCAGTCTGTGCAGTGTTTTAATTCAATTCTGTTTCCCTCAAACATGAACTAACAGCTGATTATTTTTTTCAGGGAGACTTTGCTTGGTTAAGGGGACTTCCCAGCTACTGCCCTGTCTTTGATCCTCCCTTCTTAAGAAAAGTTATTGAGAAACTGGTCACCAGCAGCCTCTAAAAATACCTGATCACAAAGGCTGTCTGCAGCCTTCACAATAGAGGAATATGGAGCAAGCACAAATAGCATTGGGTAAAGATGCTCTTCTACTAAAGAACCTCTTCTGTAGGCAGGATATGTAGGTATTTGTGATGGTGCAGAAGCCATGACTGATCTATCTTCCACATAAAAAATCCCTATCAACTTTACTAAAGTTGGACCAAACCCTTCATCTGCAGCTGCCAATCTCCCTGCTTGAGTTCCAGAGAGTTTGGGCCAAACTGTGGGAAACAGATTTGAAGAATCAGGATTTTTGCATCCAGTAATGTTAAATTTCTGGTCATTCTGATCCTTTTCTGCTTAGCCAAGGATTAGTATTTGACACATGCCATCTGCAATCCTGATTCTGGATGGTTTTCCTACAGTTTTGAACAATCTGGCTCTTCAACATGGTCATTATGTCTGTCTGAAATTCCACATCCCTCTCTGCATTCTCCTCAGTTTGACTCTCCTTCAACCATTTTATAGAATGGAAGTAGCAGGCAGTAAATCCTTTGGATTTTCTGTGTGTGTGTGTGTGGGGGGGGTGTTAATTGTATGCCAGGTGACAGATGCAGATTTAAATTTTCCTGCCCAGGCAGGGGGTCAGACTTGAAGATCTACAAGGTCCCTTCCAACCCCACTTCTATGATTCTGTTCCACAATCTAAGCTGTCAGTTGTTACCTCTTTCTTCAAGTCCCTGTATTTTAGTTTTGGCTTGATTCCATTACCCATTATGATTATTTTCCTGTAAGTTGCTTCTACACCAAAGGATACACATTTCTCAATTCTAACCAGTATTCTTAATTTAGTTCCTTCTTATGGCACTATAGAAACTGCAAATGGGATAATGCTCATCTACTTCAGATTTGATTAACTCGTGTAAGTTACCATTTAAAAAAAAAAAACCTTGTCCTAAGTCAAGCTCCTAGGCTACAGAATTGGGTACATAATGAAAAGCTTAATTTACTAAAGTGGGAAAACTTGAAATTCCATTGACGTTAATCAGAGACACACTCTTCAGTCATTTTAGGTAGTTGCTAATACACATAACTTTAGGCACCTATTTTTGTAAATCTTGGCTTTAGTGGACACTGACTGATGTGAAGAGTAAATGTTAGGTGTATGTGTATGGAAGTGATTTTTTTATTTAGTGCTTTGAAGATTAACCTTACTCTTCTGAGCACAGCAATGATGCACGTCCTAATATTGAATAAAATTTAAGTTTAAATTTATCACCTATTTTAGCAGTAGTATAACTAGCAGGGACAATGGGGAAAACCTATCCTGGGAGCTGACTCAGGAAGTGGGGCGTTGGGCAACAGTAGCTGCCACTGCAGGGGCTGACCTGGTTCTGCTGCTGGCTTGGCCACTGACACTGCCCTCGGCACAAAACTGCCCAGTTACACATTTACATTTTAATGTAGCTGAAACTGTATCACTTTTGGTCAAAGTGACAGTCACGTTCATCTTCATTTTTAAGTGCGTGGCTCCACGATACTAGGTAAGGATGCCTTAGTTTTGACATAGTGGTATGTTTGTGTGACATATTTCTGACAAACAGGAATTAGCTCAGTGATGTACCATGTCTTCTGAGCTTTGAAAATGTATGGTGCTCCTTTTATGGCATGCTTGCTCTGGACATAAATATATTTTGACATTCTTAATGTGATGTAAAAATATATAGGGACCTCTTGTGAAATACAATAAACTTACATGTTTTATATCACTCTAGTTGGAGACAGCTGGAACAGACATTAAAGTAGGGCTGTAACTATAAACACCATTAGTCTTTTTTTCATATGTTCTGATCAGAGACCTCTTTTTTCTTGTACTTTACATCTATAAAGGTAGCAGTTGGCCTGCTCTGCATACTGGGAAAAGTGGAAAATTGAAAGCTATTCTACAAACTCAGGCATCAGAGAGCCTCATGTACCCTAGGTGAAGTTATGTCTCTTTTAAGGAGGAAAAAAATTCCTTAAACTGAGCATTAATTATATTACATCCACTTTCCCAGTGCACTTCCCACCCCCTTGCACACACACACCTTGGTAGCTTAAAATCATCTTGGTATAAATACAGCCCTAGATATATTCTTTAAAAAATGGTGGTTTAAGGCAAGAGTTTGGACCCATTTGTATGGGGGTCATTGGCACTATGCTGCAATAAACAGCAGTAAACAGACTGACAATGTAAACACCTAAACTGGGATAACTTTGACACATCTGGTGGAAAATTACCCCTGAAAGAATAGAAGTAATGTGCCACTGGTGTAAGTTTTAGACTAATTCAGGTATTTGCCTGTCCATCCAGGTTGCCAACTGTCCATAAATTTATGGCAAGCCCATAGAAAACAAGGCTAAAACACCTGTCTGTTTAAAAAACAAAACAAAAAACTAAGCAACGGGGAGCTTGACTGATGATTTCATGTTAGAAGTGAGCACTGAAGGACAGACAGAACAAAGCAGTGCCACCAGGTGTCTGAGCAGAAACACAGCACCCTGCAGGCAGGGCTTTGTAGCCTGTAACCCACTCCCTTCCACAACTATGTGCTGCTGCCACTGCTGCTTCTGCGTCCCTACCTGGACTGCAGGTAAGCAGATAGTAGATCTTTGGCATTCATGCTGGGACTGAAGAGAAGGGCAAGTGGGGGTAAGGCTGGGAGATGGGCTCGAGGGGTCAGGGCCAGTGAGGGGGGAAGGCTGAAGGGGGAAGCATGGTGTGGTTAGGGACATCAAGGTGTGGGGGCGAGTGAAAGGACAGCACAGTGTAAAATGATTACAATCAGGCAGGGTTGACAACACAAAATTAAAAAAAAAAACTACTGATAATCTGCAAACATTTTACTGATAACCAAACTTTCACTATGGTTGGTGTTAAATTCTAAATTTGAACCAGGTCTAGCAAAGGGTTATGTGTATGTTATGTAAAACATGTCAGTAAAAAAGTTTGGTTGCTGGTAAAAAGTTTTCAGAATTGTCAGTAACAAACGTTTTGTCTTGGGTTGGAAACCCTTTTCATATTCATCAGAGGGTAGCACGTCATTAGGGGCAAACAGGCTAGTACTAGTCCTTCTACCCAATGGCAAGGCACACTAATGATCACTGACTACATGCAGCTACTGATTCACTGGTTGTCTTGACCCCAGTGTAACTTTTATTGACCTGAAAAACTGATGTATATTCACCAAAATGCTTGGTCATGCCATTAGATCTGGACCAGGAATCAGCTGATAAGCTGTATGGCCTGTGTAATGCAGGATGAGTGTTTTCTATTCTTTTTAAAAGGAAAAAATGAAACTACAGGAGTTTGGTTCAAGATAATTAATCAGAACTGATCAAAAATGAGCTTCAGTGGCCACATCTACCTGAGCCCAAGACTACTGCACAATAGTGTTGCATGGCAGCAGTTGTGATGGAACAATACTGCACAGCAGTCTCGGGCTATTATGCACTTAGCATCACAGAAAAAGCTGCTCATTGGTGCTACTATGCAGTGACTCAGGTTACTGCACAGTCATGTAGTACTTGTTTATGCAAGTACTAAATGACTGCACAGTAACAACTGCACAGTCAGCGTCTTGTGTAGACACGGCCAGTGGTAGGGGAATATTTTGAAATGTGGAATGACTTGAGCTCATATGCAATGTTGAGCAAGAAAAGCATCCTGAAAAAAACAACCCGTTAGATGTGAGACAATTTCTGAATGACGGAGGCTTGAGGCTACAATAGAAGAGAGGACTGAAGCTAGACCTGAGTTGCCTCATGTGTCTGCTGTAGTGAAGCATAGATAGTGCCTACTTAGCCCACCCCATTGCTCTTGGTGTCTTATTTCCATGATCACTGTTTCACCAGCCACAGATAAAGCATATATCCTATAGGCAGCAAAAACAGTTATGCAGTGTCAGATTCAGTATCAAGTGCTCATAAAGATGGAGTACAGAACTCACAGAGAAACAGGGGGGTGGAGTTGTGGAGGACAGCCACCAGGCCTGGCCAGGGAGTTATGCTACTCCACAAGAACCTGGGCAATTACAAAATAATAGGGCTGGAAGGGACCTCCAGAGCAGAGGTGTAGCCAGGCAGCTAGGTGACACAGTGCCATATGATCAGCTATGCTGTGGTTATGGTTATTTCTGTGGTGCTCAGGGCTGCTGCCCCAGTCGCCTCCTCTTAGTTCCATTACTGCTCCGGAGGTCCCTTAGTTCTACCCCCTGTTCATGGCAGGATCATTAGAGTCTAAACCTAGGATGGGGTGGGGTGTGATGCAGCCCGCAAGGCTTCCAGAGGGGCCAGGAACACAGAGATGAGGCAAGCAGGGGCAAGACCTGAATTCTGGAGTATGTAGTCCTGTTGAGGACATGTAGCAGTGAGGTGAGCAACAGCTGTGTTAATCCCCACGGCTCCCTGAGCTGACAGTGCCATTTGCGCAATGCCACCACCACTGCCTGTCTCCCCACTGCCCGAAGTGGGTCCAGATCTGTTCTGGAGGTGGGCAGTGAGTTTGACACCCCGGTCTAAACTGTCCCAGAGAAATGCTTGCCTAATCTGCATTTGTTTCCAATGACAGAAACTCCACAGCCCTTCAAGGTTTGTTTAATCACCCTCATTATTAAAATGTAATCTAAATCTCCCTTGATGCAATCTAAGCCAAGCCCATTATTGCTTGTCCAGCTCCCCCTCCCACTCACTGGATGCAGAAAAATTGATTCTTTATAACAAATCTTTCTGAAGACTGTTACCAAGTTCTTCCCCTTGGTCTTCTACACTCTAGACTTTCAGTATGCTCCTCCAAACCTTTTTACCTCAGGATGGAATTGAGGGGGTTTAGGATTTCCTTCAAGAATTTTAACTTTGCAGGGGACCGTGGGGAATTGTTAGGGATAGACTAGGCAGTGAGGTGAAGTACAGAAGCCAAAAAGCCCAAGATTAATTGATTCAATCTTTGCAGGTTAGTTTAAGCTGCGCAGGTAGAACTGATAAGCAAGTGAACAGACATTCACTTTTGATTACAGAAATACAGCCAAATGCCTACAGTGGCCCAGGCCAGAAACTGGAGTGCCAGAACATGTGTCCCTGCTTAGCTGGAGCAGACACTTTGGGCCAAGGCTAAGCCACCCACCCTGCAAGGGGAGGTTTGTGGGGAAGGTGAAAAGCATCCTACAGGGACTATGAGTTAACTTGAATCTGGACAGGATCTGGGACAGAAGTTAAAAAAAACAATTTAACCTGAATCATGGAATAGAAGGACTGAAAGGGACTGTAAGATCATCAAGTCTGGTTCACTGCCATGGGCAGGAGGTTACTGGGCTCAAACGAGCTCAACAAGGTGCTTGTCCAGCCTCTTCTTGAACATCTCCAGGGAGAGGGACTGCACCACCTCTGCTAGGAGTGTGTTTCAGATTCTAGGTACCTTTACAGAAAAGAAGATTTTCCTTATGTCTAGACTAAATTTTTTCTCAATTAACATAGTGCCCATTAGTCTTCATCCTCCCAAGTGGTGCCTTTCTGAAGAGTTGCTCCCCTAGATCTTGGTGTTCACCCCGACATACTTGTAGGTGGCTATCACATCACCTCTCAGTCTTCTCTTACTCAAACTGAACAAACGCAGCTCCAGGACTCTCTCCTCATAGGGCCTATGCTCCAGGCCCCTAATCATATGGGTGGCCCTTTTATGTACCTTTTCAAGCTTATCCGTGTCCTTTCTGAAGTGTGGTGCCCAGAACTGGATGCAGAACTCCAGCTGTGGCCTCACCAACACCAAATAGACCTATTTGCAACACGTTGGCTGATGCACGCCCAAATTCTATTTGCCCTGCTGGTGACTTCATTGCACTGTTGGCTCATATTCATCTTCTAGTTGATGGTTACCCCCAGGTTCCTATCAGATGCAGTGTCAGCCAATGGACCACCACCCATTGTATAGTTATGGTGAAGGTTCTTCCTACCCAGATGAAGGACCTGGCACTTGTCCCTATTGAACCTCATCTGATTGCTTTCAGCCCATAGGACCAGTCTAACAAGATCATCGTGGATCCTTGTCCTATCCTCATATGTGCCCACATTTCCCCACAGCTTGGTGTCATCCACAAACTTAATCACTGTACTTTCCAGTCCCTAATCCAAGTCATTGATAAAGACGTTAAAGAGCACAGGCCCAAGCACTGATCCCTGGGTGACACCACTGGAGATGGCCCTCCAGGATGAGGCTATCCCATCGATTACAACTCTCTAGGATCAGCCTTAGAGCCAGTTGCCAACCCACCTCACCATAGACTGGTCTAGGCCAGTACCCTCCAATTTGAGAGAGTCTCATGGGAAACAGTATCAAAAGCCTTGCTGAAGTCTAGGTAGTTGATGTCAACCTCATGTCCCTTATCTAGCTGGTTAGTTACCTGGTCATGAAAGGACAGCAGGTTTGTTAGGCATGACCTGCCCTCGACAAAACCATGCTGGTTGCTTCTTAATACCCCACCAGTTATGACCTTGTGGTAGATGGCCTCCTTGACAATTTTTTCAAAGATTTTTCCCAGGACCAAAGTCAGACTGACCGGTTTATAGTTTGCAGGGTCGTCCTTCTTCCCTTTCTTAAAGATGGGTACCACGGGAGCCCTCTTCCAGTCATTCAGGAGCACTCTGGAGTTCCATGACTCTTTGAACAGCTTCACCAGAGGCATCGCTATGAGCTCAGCCAGTTCTTTCAATACTCTTGAATGCAGGTCATCTGGCCCAGCAGACTTGAAAATGTCCTAATGTTTTAAGGGTACCCTCATTTGTTCAGGACTGATTTCATGTGGACTGTTGTCTTCCATGTATTCTCTGGGCCTCTGGACAGGTGATGAGTTCCCATCTGATTTCAAGAAAACTGATGTGAAGAATTTAGGAACTTTGCCTTTTCACAGGGATCAACTGTGGGCTGCCCCATCCCCCCGTATTAAGTAGTGGTCCCACAGTGGAGCTTAATTTTTTCTTGCTCCCTATGTACCTATAGAAGGACTTGTAGTTTTTTATTTCAGTTGCCAGCTTGATCTCCATGTGTGCCTTGGCTTTCCATGTCTCATACGTGCAGACCTTGGCCATATGAGTGTACTCCTCTCTGGATGCTGAACCATTTTTCCATTGCATATATGCTGCTTTTTTCTTTTTCAAAAGTTCCCTAATATCCCTGTTAAGCCAAGCAGGTCTCTTGGCCCCTTTCCCTCTTTTTGACCACATGGGGATGGCCTGTTTTTGAGCAGTGAGAATTGCCTCCTTAAGGAAGCACCACTGTCCCTGAACTCCGAAATCGTCCAGTTGCTGGTTACAAATGGCCTTTCTAACTAGATTCCTGAGTTTACCAAAGTCTGCCCTTCTGAAGTCTAGGACTTCTGTTCTGCTGACAGGATTCCCAGCCTTTTGGTGGATGGTGAATCTAATCAAATTGTGATCACTGTCATCCAGAGTACCTCCAATCTTCAGGTCACCTACCATGTCTTCCCTAAGTCCAGGGTGGCTTTACCCTAGTTGATCCTTCCACAGCCTGTGTCAAGAACAGGTCATCAATAGCTGCCAAGAAGTTGGTTGCTCTGCTGGAGCTGGCTGAATGGTCTTTCCAACAGATGTCATGGTAGTTGAAGTCACCCATGACAATCAGATCTTTAGTGCTGGCTGTCTCAGTCAGTTCCCTGGAGAATGCCTGATCGCTCTCCTCTTCTTGGTAGGGAGGTCTATAGTAGAGACTCCCACCATCAGGTCCCCTTGTATTTTGACTCAGAGAGTCTCAAGGGACTTTCCCTGCAATCAAATATGACCCGCACCACAAACGTGCACCACCTGGACACCTCTTTCACATAGAGAGCCACCCCTCCTCCCTTCTTCCCAACTCAATCCTTCCTATAGAGCCTATAGCCCTCAACATCCACTGCCCAATCATATGTATTGTCCCACCAGGTCTCTGTCAACCCAATGAGGTCAAATTCCTCATCTGCCAGAAGGAGTGCCAGTTTGTCCTGTTTGTTGCCCATTCTTCTGGCATTCCCATAAAGACACTTGAGTTCACCCCTAGTCATTTCAGGTTTTTTGTCACTCTGCAAGTGTCTCAGGGTGTAGGTACTCATCTGGATGTCCCCTATGTGAATGCCCTCCCTGGGGTCATCTTGGCCAGAGGATTTATGCACAGTAGTGGAATCTAACTTCACTCCCTCAGACATGTCTAGTTTCAAACTCTCCTCAGCAAGTCAGCAATTCTCGTAGAGAAGAGTTTCTTCCCTCTGCCTGTGAGGTGAATACCATCTCTTGCAGAACAGTGCCATTGAACTGCATGCCAAGGTCGAGGAATTCAAATCCAACACGGTGACACCATCTCTGAAGCCTTTGGTTGACTTCCTCAATGCATTCCTCCCTTCAATAACCATGACCTCTAACCAGGAGGATTGAGAAGACCACTTGTACTTCTAGTTCCTTGAGGTTCACCCCCACGGAGTTGTAATCGCTCATGATTCTCCCAGGGTAGTTTCTTGCTGTGTCATTGGTGCCCACATGGACAAGGAGCATGGGGTAGTGGTCCATAAAGTGGACCAGCTTTGGGATCCTCACCCTTACATCTTGGATCCTGGCTCCTGGAAGGTAGCAGACCTCTTGAGCAAATGGGTCTGGATGACAAATGGCCCCTTCTGTTCCTTGCAGCAGGGAGCCTCCCACAACAATCACCCTTCATTGCTTCCTCAGTCAGGGTGGCTGCTCCTATCCTGTCCTCAGTGCGGAGGATGCAGATGCCTCATCTGTCAATGGTGTGAGGGCTGCGTAGTTGTTGTGCAGGGGTATAGGTGAAGCAAGTGATGTATATTGTGGCTTTGGGCCTGATGTGACCAATTTCTACTCTGTCAGTTGGGACATCTTGCTGAAGCTTGCTCTTCTGCCTGGTTTCCATGGCATCCTTGGTTAGGTGCAGGGCCTAGCAGTAAGCATCAATATCCTCCTCATGTTCCCTGATGGTTTGCAGTCTGATTACCTCCTCTTGGAGCTCCCTCACCCGGCCCTCCAGAGTCTCCACCAGTGAGCATAACCCACATGTGGGA
>NW_017729025.1:142597219-142601015 GCF_001723915.1 Gavialis gangeticus
TGCGTAGTTGTTGTGCAGGGGTATAGGTGAAGCAAGTGATGTATATTGTGGCTTTGGGCCTGATGTGACCAATTTCTACTCTGTCAGTTGGGACATCTTGCTGAAGCTTGCTCTTCTGCCTGGTTTCCATGGCATCCTTGGTTAGGTGCAGGGCCTAGCAGTAAGCATCAATATCCTCCTCATGTTCCCTGATGGTTTGCAGTCTGATTACCTCCTCTTGGAGCTCCCTCACCCGGCCCTCCAGAGTCTCCACCAGTGAGCATAACCCACACGTGGGAGTGCTTGTACCCCAGATCTGAGCCTCTAGCAGATGTGCCAGACAGCCTCCGCAGTCTGGAATCAAGGGCTCTATCTGTGTGGAGGCTGGGACCATAGGTTCTGTCTGGGTAAAGACCTCCGAGGTACCAAGTGGGGGTGGTTCATCCAGATCAGGAAGCCTAGAGCTGCAGCGTGTGCCCATCACCATATTGCAAGGTGGGCCCTGTTCGCACAGATCCTTAGGTGCTTGTTTGAGTTGGAGACCAGGTGGGTGTGATTACCCCCATGTGGCCCTCTCCAGCAGCTATTGCTGTTGTTGTGGCCTGGCAGGCAGGCTCGAGTAGCTGCCTGCAAGGGGATACCCTGGCTACCCGGCTTCATGAGCAGCTAGGGGATTCCCTGGGTCACCAGGTCCCTCCCCGATCCCTCATTCCCTTTACCTGAGATCCAGTGCTGGAGGTCTATCCCATGGTGTGTGTGTGTGGAGGGGCTTTGGCTGCCTGGGGGTTCAGCAGACATGGGGTGTGCCGTGCGTCTCCGCCAGGGGGCAACTCAGGGCAGAGAATGCCTGCTGATGGCCCCTCTGTGCACCCCCCCACACAAACTCTTGTGCTAACTTATGCACCGGGCCCAGAGCAAACTTGTTTGTGCTGTCTGTTCACACAGCTTTAGTTGCACTTCTCCCTTGGGGCTGGGCTAAGTAGGGGCCAGGGGGGCATGCCCCTCCTCAGTTTTACTGCCCCCCACCACTATCTAGCTACCTGCCGTGGTCCCCCACTTACCTCCTGGCTCTGTGCTGGGGGTTGGGGATCTCGGGGGTCTGCCTGAGGGTCCACTGGGGGTCTATGGCTCTCAGGGATGTGACGAACTTCCGCCCACACATCTCCTTCAGAGAGCCGTTCCCAACTGGTAAATTAGTTAAGTCTGATACTACATCCATCCAGGTTTATCTTAAATTGGTTTTGGCCATTTTGTAAGTGGTTTATGTGCACTGAACTTGTGTAGCGTTACAGATTTGAATTGGTTTCTGATCACTTACACCTATTTATGTGTAATTTCTCTCCTTATCCTGAGAGAGAGATTTGGCTTAGAGCCTTGGGAAAGCCAAAGGAGCGCACTGACGGTTAGTAGCAGTCAGGATTGATGATGAACAATGAACTTGTTAATTTGATACTTCTTACAGTGCACTTGTAGCTTTGCAGACCTGGAAGAATAGTATCCCTACAAGCCTGAGGCTCTGGATGCTGTTGGTAAAATGGTTTGCAGTCCTGGTCAGTCTGTCTGTTGGACAGTGGTGGTGCAGTTGTGCAAAGTGAGATGACATCCTTGGAGACAAAACAATGACTGTTTACAAAGTAATGTCACTGGTTTACAAAGCTGAGCAGGCTAAATTAATGGTCAGAGGGTGTTTGGCACGTGCATGTTACATCCCGATCAAACCCCTTCAACAGCCACTTAAAAGCACTCCTTTTTAAATGGGGCTGCAAAAGAAAAGGAAGGAGATGAAAAACCCCACCCAGCTCAGCTCAGCACAGCTCATCTAAGAGAACCACAGAAAGCCTTTTTCAGTAATTAGTGCTGTCCCTCACTTCCCAAGCTGCTTGCAACAAGCATGTCAACATCTTAGTGATGTGCTCAGATTTCAAAGACAGTCCTCTGAACCAGCTGCATCTGAAGAAATCAAGCATTTTTTTGAAGGTATAATGCCAAGCCTTTTGAAATGAAAGCTGGGGCAGGCCTAGTGGAGATTAATGCAGGAAAAAATGCTGCTTGCTTGATAAGCCACAGATGTCTGTGAGATTTGTTGAGGTTGTTGACAGCTCCTGATGGTTTGCAGCTTGAGTACCCCCCCAACTCCCTCCCCTTATACAAATACCCATCCATACAGGTTTACCAACACAATTGGTGCTGATGCTGGTGACACCATATAGAGCTCATTACAGCTTTACTTATCTTCCAGAAACCAGAAAAAAGGGGCCAGATCCTTAGTCCTAGGCCACATAATTTGTTATGTGGATGTAACTGTTGCAGTGGGGAGGGTGGCTGGTGACTTACCAAAATAAATATACTACTTTAACACTTAGTATTAAATCAGGTCATACCAGTATGGAAGTAGGAGGTAGCATAGACTATGGAAGGAGCACTGATTTGGGAAGCTTGGTTTGTATTCATACTCTGTCCCTGGCCTCCTGGAAGGCCTTAGACAAATCACTTCAATGGCCTGTGCCTCATTTTCCCATTCTGTAAAATGGGGATAACGATATTCATCTCTGCAAAGTGGTTTGAGATCTATTGATTAAAAGTGCTGCACAAGAGATAGGGATTGTTGTCATAGTATAGCTTAATCCCCTTCTCACATGGGATAAGTAATTCCCAAGATTCATATTTACATCAGTGTCCACATTAGGGGCTTCGTACTGGTATTAATTATACCTGCATAGTTAAGTTGTGGTTAGATAAGGCCTTAGTTGGTGGAAATTTAGCAAAGCCCTGCTGAAGTCAATGCAACTACAGTACTTTATATGAGCTGAGCATCTAGCCCCAATGCTTTACCTTTTATATTTGAAAGTATATCTCTTCTCAAACATTACATTGTATTGTCTTTACCCAGGATGGTTAAGCCTCAGGCTAAGGTCTGTTAGGAAAAAGTCCATGAATAAATTTATTGGGAAAGGGAAAGATGTGGAATGGAAATGTAGCTAGGTATTAATATTCTGTTCCTGCTTTCATACTTCATTACATAGTGTTGGGACCTGCTAAAAAAGGAGCTAAATTAATTGGTTTATAGATATATAAAAGCTATGGTAAATCTACACTTATTATAGATGGATTGGATTCAGTGTATCAGGTACATTAGAGAAACTGATTAAATCAGAATCTAGTTCAGTGGTAGCCAACTTTTTTGTGTCCGGTGTACCACAAATTAGCCCTGCACCCTACCTAAGTACCACTCTGATCCCCTTCCCATGCCCAGTCTGCTACTCTGCTCTCTCCTCCCTGCCCTGTGCTCCCTGCCTGATTTACTACTCTGGTTTCTGCTCTCAGTTAGGCGTGTGTGAATAGGCAAGTATTTGAATTTGGATTTGGACTATTTGAAGGACAGTGATTCGATTTGGTGATTTGGATTACTATCCCAAATAGATTCAGCTGAATTGGCTTCAGAAGATTTGGTGCTGATTCGGAGAGATTCAGTGATTTGGATCTGTCAGGGAGAGGCATACACTGCCAGGCAGCTGCAGGTTCTCCCATGGCTCCTCTGGCTGTGCCTGCTTCTCCCCAGGCAGGGAGAGCTATGGGGGTTATGACCTGCTGTCACTTGCTCAGCTGGTGCAGGGGGGAGGGGTGCACAATGCAGGTGCATCTTACTGGGAGCTGGGGCTCTGCCCTGCTACCACTTGTGAGCTGATGTGGGGGGTGCAGGAGGCGGGCGCAGCAGTACTGGGAGCAGAGGCTATGCCCTGCTGCCACTTGCTGACTTCCACCTGGACTGAGCCATGCCCACATCCTGCCCCTCCCCCCCCGCTGGCTGGGCAAGCAG
>NW_017729025.1:142602040-142603666 GCF_001723915.1 Gavialis gangeticus
CTTCCTCCACTCTCCCCCACACCCCTTCCCTGGCCTCTCCCCCGACCGCAACAGACTTACCAGCTGGAAGCAGCTGTGTCACCTGCCTGTTCAGCCTATGGCTGAATCTCCGAAGCAGCCAAATCTTTCCCAAAGCCTTTGCAAATTGATTCAGATGTTTCAAATTAATTCAGAGCTTTTAACTGGTCTCCTGATTCAATTCAGATTTGGAGATTTGGTCCCTGAATTGGGCTAAATCTCCTCCAAATCGAATCAGCTACTGAAGCTTCACACAGCCCTACTCTCAATCCCTGTGCTTCCTAGATTCTCTGCTTAATCTGCTGCTCTGCTTTTGGTTTCTTGTCTTATGCTGTTACTGGACTCCCTGCCTCCTCCTTGATCTGCTTCCTGCCATACCTAGAGGCTGCCCATGCAACTTGTGGCACTCATACCACAGGTTGGGCATCCCATGTCCAGTAAATAAGTAAACATTATCCATGAGCTGTTTCCCAGATAACAGTGTGGGTCAGTTAATGTTACCTGGATGTCATGTTGTTAACAGCAATGAAAACTACTTTATCTGAGCTGCTGTACATCCCAAGTGATAAACTCTTTTAAAATATTTTCAAGGGGGTGAATTCATTGGTGTGGTACATATTTCTCATTTTACATGTCTGATCTGAAGGTCATTCAAGTCAGTGGGTACTTTAGTGGAATTTGGGTCAGGTGGTATTTTATTTGTATACTCCAGGTAACATCCTGGCTAAGCTGAAGTCAATATCAAAATGCCTTTTGATTTGTGACAGTTGAACATCAAGATGCTCTGGTGGCAGGCACTTCAGAATATGTTCATGTAATATGTAAATGTTTATTTTGACCACTTGTAGGTTAAGAACTTAGTTTTCTTTCTGTAAGGTAAAAAGACCTCATGACTGCTCTTTAATGTTAGAGCTATATATTAACAATGTTTATATTCAAAACTTTAAACATAGATTTCCAAATGCTGGTAATTAATACAAGAAACCTTTAGTACTGACATGCATGTCCTCCTTGCTCTTCTACTCATTTTTTCCAACATACGACTATTTCCAAAGCCCATTATTTTATTATTTAAAGATTTATATTAAAATGCCATTCTACTCATTTTTGTTTTTGTATTTAAATTTATCCATGCTTTATTCAGGTGCTTCCTATATTATTACAGCAATCATGCAGTAGCAGTTGAAGGTCAATCCCTAGGTTGGGTCCCATCATGCTAGCTAGTGTATAAATGTATACTGTGACATTCTCTGCCCCCAAAAAGTTTCCATTTTAAAGCTATGGACAGAAATTACACATAAACTGGTATAAGTGATCAGAAACCAGCTCAAATTTGTAACACAAGAGAACTTAGAGTACATAAACTGCTTTCAAAATGGCCAAAACCAGTTTAGGATAAACCTGGATGGATGTAGACTTAACTGATTTAGGTTAAATTGGTTTATTGAACTTCTGTCTCAGATTCCCTCCAGATTCAAGTTAACTCACAGCATGGGAGACTGCTGCCTCCTGTACTGGGGGGTGGGGGCCCCAGAGGCTGATCACCGACCAGGGGGGAGGCTTTTCTCGATGCTCCCACAGTCTTGGGCGGGGGCTGCACTGGCCGTT
>NW_017729025.1:142608666-142613003 GCF_001723915.1 Gavialis gangeticus
ACTGCTGCCTCCTGTACTGGGGGGGTGGGGGCCCCAGAGGCTGATCACCGACCAGGGGGGAGGCTTTTCTCGATGCTCCCACAGTCTTGGGCAGGGGCTGCACCGGCCGTTGCCCCCCTCCCCTGGCTGGTGAGGACCAATCTCAGGGGGAGCACATGTCCCCCTGTGCCCCTCCTACACATTGCCTATGACTCACAGTCCTCCAGCATCCCAGGATGCTTTTCACCTCTCTCACAACACCCCACCCCCTCATAAGGTGGGCAGGCTAGCCTTGGCCCAAGCCATCTGCTCTAGCTGAGTAGAGAGGCATGCTTTAGCACCTCCCAGCTTCTGGCCTGGGACACTGCAGGCATGTGGATGCATTTCCAGAATGAAAAGTGAATGTCTGGTCACTTGCTTTTTGGTTCAATCTATTCAGCTTTAACCTGTGAAAATTAAATCAATTCAGCCTCAGACTTTTTTGACTGTCTGTACTTAGCCCTAAAGATAAGATTTAACAGGTGGATGAGACAAGTGGGTGAGATTAGGAAAGGGTGCCCAGCATTTTGCCAATCAGTAGTGGTGATCTCAGCTCAATGTTTATGTAGTCATACTTGGGTTTTATTTTACCATTTGTATTATGGATTCTAGCAGCAGCTCAAGGCTCAATGCCAGTTGCTCACTTTTTGTAGCCATTCTGATCTAATTTCTATGGGAATGGAAGGCAAATGTGTAAAGGTAAGGGAGGGAAAGCTTGTTTTAAGTGTGTTTTTATAAAACCTTTACCTTAGTTTGTAAACAGAATTGGGAACATGTCAGTAGCAGATGAGAATCCATGCCAACTATTTGAAAACAAAATGAATTCATCATCAACTAAGCAGCATATATTAAATTTTATTGAAACTACTAACTTTTCCAGTTCTTTTGATCACCTGAAATCTGATCTAATCTCAACTAGAGATCTTTAAATGCAGAAAAATGTCCAAAAGCCAAGAAACCAATTTTTCTAGATGCACCCCTGTTCTCACCATTTTCTACTTAACTTTTTTTAAAAGTTCCATGCTCCTCATGCTGTTTCTTGTGGCTCCTGTTCTTAAGTGCCTAACTCTGCTGAAGCATTGTATAGGTGGCCTCAGCACTTGATTTGTATATGGAAATTCTTCTAGGCAGCTATAAGATTAAGTATTAGCCATGGCAATGCTCAGCATTGTGATACCTAAACCTCTCTGTTGATCTAAACCTAGATAATCATGGCTGTTAGGCAACAGCAAGGTTGCACAGAAAATTTTGAGGATCATATGGACATAGGTACCTAAGTAACATCAAAATCCTGATGCTAATGACTTCATGTCCTGCTCCATACTACTTTAAACCTGACAGAATACCATACTGTTTAACAGAGAAAACTGTGCTGTTGTTTCTATGCTGTGTGAGAGCTGACAAGTGTTTGCTGTTACCTGATCAGCTTACCTATCTCTGGAAGGCTAACCTACATTTTTGTTTGCCTTCTCATCAAAGTTATTGTTCACTAATGAAAAACATCCTGATGCTTGTTTACCTAATGCTGTCACTAACATCAACTGAAACACTTCTAGATTACAAAAGTGAAAACTAACATTAAGGATTAATACTGTTTCTTGCCCGTGCAGGTCTGACTTGCCACTAGAGGGTTGGTGAGCAGGCGTGTGGCTAGAACAAATGGGCCCTATCTCTTCCCTAGGTGGCGTAGAGTGGGAGAAGAGGGTTGCAGTGGTGGGATTATGGAGCTGGGAGGTGGAGAGGCATGGTGGCTGTGGCTTCCCTCCACAGGGCTCCTGTGTTCCTGTTCTGGGGTGGAAGGTGGTAGGAAAGGGTTTTGCTGTAGGGAATCCTCCATCAACCCCTGCTGAGCTGATCTTCCCCAGACAGGGCTGTGCCTTTCACCCAGAGCTGGACAAAAGCCATGGAAAAGTTCAATTAAACTTGGTTACTGGAGGTTAGTTGAAGTTCTCCCATGCCACCTGGCCCATTTCCCCCAAGTGCTAGCAGCTCTCCCCTAGCCAGGTGGCTTTGTTACTAGAATGGAGCCTTTGGGTATAGTGTAGGACCACAGCGTTGCAGATAGTGAGGAATAATGTCTTCCCATGGCTGTGTGCTGCTACTGCACTAAACCCTGAGGGCTCCGTGCTGGTAGCACAGCCTTCTTCCCCACCCCTTTCATACTCCCCACAACCCTAGGACAGGAACAGAAGGGAAACCATGGCCTCCATTAAGATGCCTGTCTAGGGGAAAGCCACTGGTGCTTGGCAGAAATGGTCCAGGCAGCATCGGAAAATTTCAATTGGCTTTGATTAACCAAGGTTAATCAAACTATTCTGTGGCTTTTGTTGGGCTCCAGGTGAAAGGTGCAGACCACCTCCACTCTTCCCCAGACAGGGCTGAGATCAGGACAGGGGGCTGGGACTGAGATTAATGGAGGGCTCCCTGCATCTCAGCCTTTTCCCCCCACCTTCTACTCCAAGATAGAAACATATGGGGGTTTGTCCCCATGCCTCTCTGCCTCCAAACTCTATGCTCCTGCTGCTGCAATCGCCCTCCTGGCACTGGCAGGGCCCTGTCTTCTCCCAGGAAGTACCACACCCTGCTCAGTAGAGTTTGGGAGGCTGGGAAGGTTGTCTATGGAGCGGGGGATGGGGTGGGTAGTGCTGGGAGATAGGCATCCTAGAGTGCTGGAGGATTGCAGATTGTTCATTTTATCTCTGTGGAACAGAGTGAAGTTACCCTAGCATGAGCTGGGTAGCACAGTCCAGAGTTAACACTCACCTGATGAGATGTTCAGGGGGCACTTAGCATGAGATAACAAACTTTAAAGTGCAGATACTTGCCCTTTAAGTGCCTTTAATATGGTCTAAGTATAATGTGTAACTTCACCCTTAAAAGATCAAAGAAAGTGCCAGACAGTTGCTTGGGTATAAGAGATTAAGGAACTTGATGCTGTGTGACACTAAATCATCTTTGTGCTACTTTTGGCTGGCAAATCTAGCCCCGTGTGATTAATGTCAGTTGTATCAGAAAAACAGCTTTCTTACCATGTCTGTCATGGGAGCTTGTTTGAGATGAGTAGAAGGATATTTTATACCCATTCAAACCTCATCAATTTTTGCATGAGGGTATCTTCAGTTTCAGAATTCAGGCAATACTTTTAAAGAGGCAAGGTAAAGATGTTGGAAAAAATAGTTGTAGTGCCAAAGGAAGAGGGAGGGATACAATCTTCAAGCCAACCATTGAGAGGAAGGTGAAGCAACGTCCATTGCTTTTGTATCCAGCACTCTGCAAAGGAATGAACTTATCAGATGACAGTGAAAGAAGAGAACTAATCTGTGATGTCATGCCTGATGACTCCCAAAGGCAACCTCTCCAGTGACTGACATCAGGGTAAACTTTATGGAGAAGGAGCTCCCATTTTAGTCTCTCTTCCCCTGCTAACATGTGTAAGGAGCTACATATCAGTAGATAAGATTTTGAAGCTCTTTTCCTTCAGTTCACAGCACTGATAATTAGCTGTAACTGTCTAAAGGGAGAGTGATGGTTTTTATGTAACTTAAAGATATGTTTTTATGATTTCATGATGTCTTCAACATTATAGGGTGCACCTTCTTGGGAAATGATGATGCTAGTTGGATGACCCTCAAGGAAAGTCATAGACCTTTTTGCAGTATTTTGGCCTACCCTTTTCAGTCTTTCGGAGATAATGTGAACATTAGATTGTATTGTATTCCACTGGCCTGCATTTAACTTTCATATGAAAATTCTGCCCTTTCACTGGATTAAAAGTCTCCATATTTTACCTTTTTTGGAAGAATTGAGAACATGTGCTCAGGTTTGTTTTAGATAATCAACCATTTTGTTTAATTTTATTGGTAGAATTAGTTCTAGTTTTAAAGCAAACTATTTTCTTCTACCATCTTAAAGCAAAAACAGCATGTACCTTCCTTTTTTCTCACTGTATCTAGGCATAGCTTATTATCTCTTCTTTGATGTAAAGTAAAATTTTGAATTCATCCACCCTCTGGTTGTTTAAACAGTCTAGAGTTAGCACAGGAAGCAAATGTCACAAAACTGCTTTCAGATACTCCTTGGTTTTCTCTTTCATGGTCTACAAAAGACTTAGCTAAAAACCTGCTCACCCAAATCCTCTTATGGATTGGCTGTGAGAATTAGGCTGTTGAACTTATCCAGGGTCTACGCCAGGGGCCAGTGAAGTCAATTATTGTCTTTCCATAGATTAAAGTGTTGTTTAGATTATGACCTGATTCAACACATGAAGTGTCTGATTCATACCTTGCAACATGATAATCAGGTATTTCCAACATGCTACC
>NW_017729025.1:142618003-142619759 GCF_001723915.1 Gavialis gangeticus
AAACCTGCTCACCCAAATCCTCTTATGGATTGGCTGTGAGAATTAGGCTGTTGAACTTATCCAGGGTCTACGCCAGGGGCCAGTGAAGTCAATTATTGTCTTTCCATAGATTAAAGTGTTGTTTAGATTATGACCTGATTCAACACATGAAGTGTCTGATTCATACCTTGCAACATGATAATCAGGTATTTCCAGCATGCTACCAGAAATCTGTTTGTGTTTCTAGCAAGCTGTCTTTTAATCTACTGGTCAGGTTTACCCATTTGTCACTGAGGGTGCTAACCTGTTCGCATCTACTTTTCAGCCTTGAATTACATACTGAAAGCTCTTTTTGCAGGGCAAGGAGACAGGAGGCAACTGAACGCAATTTGTGAAGATTGCAACTTCACCTCAATATACTGTGTATGTTTGTTAATTATTTTTCTCTCCTGTTCTTTACCTTCCTCAACAAACAGTACCACGCATTGCAAATGAAAGGCAACAGTTTGCCACAGAATCTCTTTTAAATCAGTGCTCTTCTGTCCTTATTCAGTCTCTGCCAAGCTTCAGATGTCCATCTCCTCTTTTCTGAATTCTTGTCAGCTTGCCACAATGATAAACTTTCTCGTTTCCATTTCTCCTGATTGGCAGTTTGCCTCCTTCATACCATAAGTGACTTTCTCAAGGCCATACAGGAGGTCTGTACCATAGGAGAGATTGACTGGCTCTCCTGAGTCCTAGGCCATCTTTCTTGTAATAAGCTTTTAGAAGGTAATATTAGAGCTCTTAGGAGGCCTGCTGTCTGGTGCATTGAAGCAGATAATTTTGTGTTTCTGTTGGGCTTGTTCCTTTGGTGACACATACCAATTAATTTCCTGTGAGATTTCAGTAAAACTTTGGTAGTTTTACTTGTTACATCCTGAGCCATTCAGAGATGACTGGATCCTTGGGTTGCCAACTTTGTTTAAATCTATTCTGGGAGGTTTCCAGAACACCAGTGTGCCTGTGGCACACAATGAGAATGTGCCCATGTGCTTGCGTTACAAATTACGGTGCACAGACTTTACATCAGGAAGGCAAATGCATATTACTATTACATTTTAAAAACCCACTGGACAACTGTATAAATCAGATTCAACATTTAATATTTATTTTAATGAATGCCCTCAACAGTCTCCTGGAGATTTCTATCTAATTCCTGGAGACTCCAGGGCAATCCTGGAGGGGATCCTGAGCATTCCACATCCTTTGCTCATCTTGACTTTAATTCATAGAGGGAACTGGTGCCCTAGTGTACTAAACATCTCTGTTGGAAAGCCCAGCTGCATAATTGTAGTTTAAATTATGTTGGAATCTTGAAATGAGGCATTAGGCAAAGCAAAACCTGTCATTCTGAAGACTGAAGAAACAATACAAAAGCACCTATTTATCTGTATAAAATCCCTTTTAGTAGAGGGGCACCAATACATCGGTCCTATATTGAATCAGCACCAATATAGGGAAAATTGAATGTATCGGAAATTGGCTTTTTTTGCCTGATGCGGTCGATAATGTTGCCAATAAACACCCTGTGCATAAGCACAGCTGCAGCATGCACAGGACCAGGAGCACAGCCCGGCAGCTTGGAGACAAGCATCTGGCTGGTAAGTCTGGTGTGGGGGATGGGGTGACAGAAGGGAAGGGGTGTAGGGGGACAGAGAGAGGCCCCTGGGGTGAGGGAGGGAGTGGGGCTGGGGCAGGCACTGCCCAACTGGGGTGGGCAGGGTGTAGGATGGAG
>NW_017729025.1:142620088-142626720 GCF_001723915.1 Gavialis gangeticus
TGTGTGGATCTGGGGGCACATACCCCCCATGCCCTCCTGGGGTGCATGCAGGGGTGGAGTCACCCGCCCCCTGCAGCTCTGTCCCACATCCAGCCCACCCTGCTCCGAATAAGCAGCGCTTGCCCCTGTACTACTCACGCCCTCACTGTGGGGGTTTTGATTTGCCCTCCCCTCATACCATTCCCCCACACCAGATTTACCGGCCCGATGCTGGCCTCCAAGCTGCCCAGCTGCATATCAGAATCAGATCAGTATCGGCCTATATGGCTCCTTAAAAATTGGCCATCAGTATCAGTCTAAAAAATCTCTATTGGTGCACCCCTACCTTTTAGCCAGTCCCTATGCAATCATAAGTCTTACATTTAAATAGGAATTCTAGCATTGTTTATAGTAGCTTTTAAGATCTTCATATAGCACTGCATTTTGTAATTTGTCTAAATTTTGTTCAGTGATTATGCAAGGCAAATCATTTTTATTAACACCACTTAAATATTGTTAAGAAAGACTCTCCTTTAGTATTACTAAGACAAGCAGATATTTGAAAGGTACGATTGATTTAAACATTTGCTGTGGGGGGTTTTTTGTTAGAGACAACTGCACTGAAGACAACTGCACTGTAGTTAAATTTGCTTTCAAGTGAATGTTTGTGCTTTGTTTCTTATTTTCATAATCCATAATGGTTACATATTATTTAAGCCCATTACTTACTGGGGGAATGACTGGATAACATATGCGATTGTTTAGAAGAAACAGTTACATGAATAAAATGACTAGTACATTTTTCTTTAAAAAAAAATCTGCCGTATAAAATGTCAGAAGTGACAATGTTACATAAAACCAATGTATTTTTTTTAAAGCATAAGGCAAAAAAAATGTAATTTATGCCTATGTAATTAGTGGAGTTTTAACACTGAAATGTACACCATGTATAGAAATAAAGTCACCAGACCCTTTCACACCTGCAAAGGGTATGGAATTCCAAACAATTAAAGCAATGAATATCTCCTTATGAAAGGAACAAATCTATTGTACATTTATTTAGCAAAAAACATATGGCAGGACTAGAAATAAATGCGGTAGGTAGGGGATGCATTAAATGAAAAATGTACCATCTGAAAATAAGCTGCTTTGCCAAGTAATTTAATTATCTAAAAGGAACAGGGAACAGGTCTCCAAACAAATGTAATTTTGTGAGTTTTAATTTGAACACTTGATGTTGCATGGGGAGGGGTGCGGGAGGTGCGGGTGCAGGTGGTTATAGAATATTAACATGGAATTGTGCATTGGTTTTGGTTCCTTGAATAAAAGAATAAAGTTAAGCAATCATGGATTAATGATCATTCTGAGAGGGGGAATAATGAACAAACGTCCTTACCTATGGATTCAGTTAGTGTTTAGATGAAAAGAAAAAGGCCTTACATTTAAGATACCCATTCTCTCCTGTTTATGCAGTTGTTTGTTTGTACTTCATGATGCCTGAAAAGTTACCCCATACCATGCACTGGTCAGCTTCATTTTCTGGTTCTCATGTATTTGGGATAGTATTAATTTGCAATAGTTAGTTATCTGTTTTACTTTGTTTTTTCCTCACATTAAATTTATCTTAAAATATTGACAGGGTTTCCAAATATACTCTGAGAATGTTTTTACTAAAACCATGTGGTAGCAGCAAATCTGATTAGTCTAGTCTGGACCATGGTCAGTGCAATCTGTCTTCCTGTGAGTTTTCTCTTTTCCTGCCTGTTTGATTTCCATTTTGTCCTCCATTTTCAGATAGATTCACAGAGTGACTCATGATCCTTCCAAAGACTGGAGGTACTCTTGGCCAAGATTTTCATGCTTCTCAGATCCTAGCACTGAATATTTGTAGAAGGGGGAAAAAATAACCTAGTACTGGGGGCAGGGAAGGGGGACAGAAGGTGGGGAATATAGCCTCGAAGAGAAACAGATGTAAGTCCAAGTTATTTTTGCAAAGAGAGGGCTAGAACCTTTTTTCAACGAGGGAGATTCCTTTTTGCCCTCAAAGTACAAAGTATAAGGAGCATATAATTCTGGGCTATGGGCCCCCAAAGTCTATGATGGAATCTGTTTCAGAATTACCAATACTCTCAATATTTGAGCCAGAGGTAAGGGTTTAATAAACAAAACAAAAAAATCAGAACAAGGTTGCTGAACTATATTATTGGTAGGAAAATATTCAAAGAAACACATTGAGGTATGCTCTCAGCTCTGGTAGAATGTATAGAAATAATTACGACACCTGAGAAAAGAAAAAATTGCATGTGAAATGAAAATGTAAATTCACCATACCTACATTCCTTTTTAAATATCAACATTGAAAGCATAGTTACATAATAACCACTTGTTCAGAAGAATCTGTTGTATTGTATTGCTTATTTTTTTCTGTTTGTAGATGTGTTGCTATTCTACTTTGAGACACCTACCAATTACTGCACTAAATATGTGGATTGGTAGATACTCCACTTGCTTAATTTGAATATTTATTTTCTAAACCCTCCCAATACCTGACCATAAAAGTGTTGTTTGGGATGTCAAAGAATGTGTTTCTTTTTCTCCATCTCTGTTCACCTAAAAATCATCTCATACAAACTTCATGGTCCAGCCTTCTACTGGTCTAATTTGATTTAGCTCCACTTGAAAGTGCGGCAGTCCCATTCTGGCTGTTAGTGTGATGGATGTTTCCTCTACCAGCTCCCGTATCTGCCATAGTCAGACTTGGGGTGATGATTAGATGGGTTGAAATGAGTTAGATGTCAAATAGATGGTCACAAGTATGAGATCAGAGGGCCAGAAGAAATAAGGGGATATGCTTGAAAAGAGTGAACTCTTTGCTTCACCTGTAGTTTTTAAACTGCAGTTGAAGAGAAAAGAGCCTTTCAGCCTATTCTCTGCTAAACACAGGAAGTGAAATTTTATCTTAAGTCAAAGTTAGGTTGTGATGCATCACGTAGCAATATATACATGTTGGCACAGATCCTGGCTCATTGACACTTGTCAGTGTCCAAGCCTAGTTCTCAGTTATAGTTCCATGAATGAGCTGGAGACCCTGTCCCAGGTGCCAAAGATTGTCTTCACAGTAGTTCAGATACCATGTGAAACTTCCAGGATGGCTTCCCATTAAGCTATCCACCTACAGAAATTAGGTGCTTTAGACTCCCATCTCTGATACTGTTCTGATCCTCAGGAGAAGCTGGGAAGGAGAGTGTGAAATACATGAATCTCAACTCATCAGTGGGTCATTATACCCTCGCAGAGGACTCTTGGAGAAGCAGCAGCAGCTGCCTCCTTCACTAAAGTTCAAGTACTTGTTAGTTTTAACAATTTGTCCATTGCAGAATGATGGGTGCAATTAACAGAGGCCTAAAAGCTAATATGTCTCTTCTTTTAGCATGCTCCTGTGTCACAGAAGCAAAGAAAAAGTTGGTGTTAGATATCCCATAAATTTAAAATGATAGAACAACCAGAGGGGTTCTCCTGACAAAATCATACTGGCCTGGCCATGAAAGTATAAGGCACTTGTACTAAGTGTCTCCTAACAGAGGCACTGCAGAAGCCTTAATTAAGACCTGTTTAAGAAAGACCTACATGCAATGCCAACCAGTGTGCAGATGGTCTATGCAGTTAGAGAGAAGTAATGGAGCCAAAGATGAGACAGAATTCAATAATAGTATGACCAGTTGTATCATTCATAATTTTCTCAATAGGGGTAGTAAAGCCCTGGAACAGGTTACCCAGAGAGGCTGTGGAATCTCCATCCATGGACGTTTTTAAGACCCAGCTAGACAAAGCCTTGGCTGGGCTGATCTAGTTGGGGATAGTCTTGCTTTGAATTAGACGACCTCATGAGGTCCCCTTCAAGCCTAATTTTCTATGATTTATTTTATTGGTAACTGTTTCTGTGTGTTTATGCTCATAGGTAAGAACAAACAGATGTCATGTATCAGGGCAGAAGGTGATCATTTCAATGATCAGGAAGGATTTTCTCTGTGGGCAAATCATTCCTTGATTAAATATAGCAGGGATGAAGCTAACCTTCCCATGATGGCCATTGCTGGAGGCAAGATGCTGGTTTGTGATACAAATCGGGTTCTCAAAATATATCTGTAGTAAAATGTTGGTAGGATTCCAGTGAATAATTTACAAAAGCAACAATATTTATAATATAAACAAAAAGGACTCTGCATAGCAATCCCTTCACATACCCTACACAACTTATACTTTCTATACTGTCACATATCTCACAGCCAAACTCTAATTTGTCATTACCTCACAGGCTGATAGAGAAGTTTTATAAAAAGCAAAATTAAAAAAAAGAAAACCACCTAAAACTACAGTTTACAAATTAGTTTGTTTCTAGCAAGTGAGAAAGCTTTGGCAGCAATCATGCTAAACTGGGATTTTCCAAGCTTGGCTGCTAACATGAGATTCCTTGTTTAGGATCACATTGCTTGTAGATTACAGAATTGGCCACAGAATAGACAGACACACTGCTCAAATGACAGATTTGTCCAACCTGTGCTGTGTTACAGGAAACTGGGCCATGTTTTGTAAACCAGAGCTAATATTTTCCATCTGTAACCAAGTACAGGATTGATGAAGGACATAAAGAATACTCTGCGATGGAGAATGGAGAAAAGGAAATCACAACCCTTCGCTCCTATCCCACAAAAAGAAAGACAACATTACATTTTATATACTTGTATTTCTATCTTTATCAATGCATTTATTCTGAACATTAACATTTATCTATTTTTTTAAATATATGTTTTAGAACTCAACCACACTTACAGTTAGTTTCAAGCACATGCATTCCATGTACAGGTTTTGATGAACAGATCTTTACTTAAAGAAACCATTTCCATTTAGCAGTCAATGCTGACACTTTGCTCAATAACAGATGCTATGCCTTTTCATGGGAATGCTGTATAGAAGGATCAATTGTAATATACTTCCTTCCCCCCTCAAAAAAAGGTAGGACTATGTTTGCCAAATCTGATTTCTTTCCTAGTATGTCCAAGCATGGCAATCTGAAAAGAAAATCCCAAATCCCCATTCTACATGATAAAATAAGTCTGGAAACATAGGGCCCGATACCACCATTTACAAGTTTGCGGTTCCTCATGACCACAGCATCGTCTCTGAGCACATGCTTCCCTTCTTCGATAACTAGAGACATTTCTTTTGCATTATTAATAATATACTTTATGGTACCACTTAAAATACCTATGGGGTCAGTCACAGCTAAGTGGTAGCCTTGAGAATATAAGGGGAATCTATGTCCCATGGTGGGATGGCCCCAGGCATACCTGTCCACCTTTTCCATTCATATGCTCCAAACCCAGAATTTCCCCTAGGGAGCCATTCTATGACATCCCTCTGTTGCCACTCTTGAGACATTGGCCTTTGGCATGCCAGGCACAGCATGCTATTACAAACCTGTTCACAGGGGACACCCAGAGCCCTGAATTTCTCCCCACTGTGCTGCCAAGGAGCAGACAAGCTTATTCTGTGATATCTCCCTATCGGTCCTTGGTTCCTCTGCTTTTACACTGGACTCTGCAGCTGCACTGAGGGATCTCTGCTGGTCCCAAGAGGCCCCCACTTCTGGGTTATGGCAGAAATTATAGGTTCCCCTCTCTATGGAGAGAGTCAGCCTGGAATATCACTTGTCCAGAAGTCACCCCTTCCACACGCAACTAAGGAGATGAACAGCAAGAGGATTTATTGCAAAACAAGAACAAGCATAAGAAACCAGTAAGCAAATGCTGAGATACAGAGATACGAGTAAACAAACAAAAGAAAATACCAAAACATTGACCTGTTCTTATCCTTCATCTTATATCCAAAGGCGTAGTCCTTAGCCAACTTCAAAGGTTCAAATGCAGCTCTGCCCCTTCCTGTCAGGGCTTCCCGGATCCCTCTTTCAGCTTGATTTTCACCTCACTTATACCTCAGAATATTGAAGATAAAGCCATGCTTTCAAGACAGGCATAAGTACCCTTGCCAGTCTAGATATTAATATAGGACACCCCTACATTTCTAAGGGGGCTCACATTATGTCAGTAACTTCCTTTCTCCTGAAGGTGCATATTTGCAAGCTACAAATTTTCATCCTTTTTAGATATGTAGAAATCATTACTCTGATATGCTGTCTCTCTTGTATGATACTTTGACTAGCTATGTGTCAGGCTAGGCCCCCAACATCCACAGATCAGAATTAAGCCTTGATCTCCATGCCACCCAGACCTTTTCCTGGAGCTGGGGCCAGTTCACACCCCATCTGCCAGAGCTTGGGACAACCACCAGCTCCATATCTCTCAGAGCTGACTCCGGAGTCAGGGCCAGCTTGTCCCTGGAGCTTGGGGCTTAGTCCCAAGCTCCATGTCATCTAAAGCTGCTCCTGGAGCCAGGATCATCTCCTCTCTTACCTCCTAAATCCCAGGCCTGACCCCTGGTGCCCTCCACCAGCCTGGGGCTGCCCCCAGTGGCCCCTGCCAGCCTGGGGCTGGCACCTGGGGAGCTGAAGACAGAGTATGGAGCTCCCTTGGGGTGTTTCAGGGGGACAGAACAGGGCAGGAGCAGCCCTGGACTAAACTGCCCTGGGGAGTTGC
>NW_017729025.1:142631720-142641412 GCF_001723915.1 Gavialis gangeticus
GCCCCCAGTGGCCCCTGCCAGCCTGGGGCTGGCACCTGGGGAGCTGAAGACAGAGTATGGAGCTCCCTTGGGGTGTTTCAGGGGGACAGAACAGGGCAGGAGCAGCCCTGGACTAAACTGCCCTGGGGTGTTGCAGGGGAACAGAGCAGGGCAGGAACAGCCCTGGACTAAACTGCCCCTGTTGTTTGCTCCCAACCTGGGTGCATGTGTAGATGCTTGTCCAGGAGCAGTTTACTGCACATTAATTTACTGCACAGTAAATTCATGCACATTAATTGCACATGTCGATGTACCCAAAGACTATAGCCTTAAACCCAACATTTTGACTTTGTGAGGTATTAAGGTAACAAAGTGACAAACCTGCTATAAATACTGCAATATATCTCTCTCCCAATTCCATGCTTATTAAATGTCCATTCATTCCAATTGTATGAGAAGGCACATAGTCATGCCCAACTCATGCAAATGGAGAGAGGCCCCATTGCGCTCAACACACAGTCTGATTTAGGCAAGACAAACTAAAGCTGGGAGGGAAAAAATGGGTCATGTGACTTGACTAAAGTCACACAGCAGATCGGTGGCAGATCCATGAATAAACTCCAGGACTCCTGATGCATTGTTTTAGGCATAAGAGTAAGCTGCTTCTCCAAAATAATGTGTGGGTCATAGGAGGAAATGGCCTCAACACTGCCCTGTAAAGGGCTCAGGAGGACAATGCAGAGGGGCTTGAGTAACTGTAAGGATAAATGCTGATTTCGTCTTTGAGTCTAGGAATCTGATGGATTTCCAAGTTTTCATTTTGTCCTGTTTGTGATGACTGAAATTCCTTCAAAGGAATTTGAAGGAAGGGAAGCTGTGGAGGAAGTTCTAGGAGAGCTTTTTGTAGTGGGACAGCTAACACGAGAAAGCCTGGCCACATTTTACTGCCTGCAAAATTGGAGCTGTGGCTGGGAAAATGTTTAGCATTACTAAGAGAAATGAAGGTCTAGGAAGTTGCGGTTTGTAATCTGAAAATCAAAATGAAATGCATGATTTTACATGAAGTGGCTACCAAGAGCTATACAAGGGGTAAGCATGAGTTAAAAAGTTGAGAGTGGTTAGAAAGTTATTAGGGCTGTGTGAAATTTTGCCGGTCGTTTCATTCCGACACAGTTTCGACCAATTTCAAGGTCAAAACAGCAACATTGGAATGAAACAAAGGCTGTCAAAATAGCTTCAAAACAAAATGAGGCTGGTCAAAATGTATCAAAAGTTGAAACATTTTGACCATAGGCTGGGGATGGGAAGTCAGTCCAGCTGGGCTGACTTCCCTCCCCAGTGTAAGATTGCACCAGGGATGGGAAGCAGCCCAGCTGGGCTGCTTTCCGGTGCCCAATGCTAGATCATGATGGGGGTGGAAGGCAGCCCAGGTGGGCTGCTTCCAAGTGCCCTGTACAAGATCGTGCTGGGAGTGGGAGGCAACCCAGCTGGACTGCCTCCTGACCCCGGTGCGATCTAGTGCTGGGGATGGGCTGGGCTGATTTCCCATCCCCAGCATAACTCACAACAGTGTCAAAACAGCCTTTCTGTTTCAACAGAACGGAACAGAACAGCTGTTTCAACTCAAAATGAAATTCAAGACGAAACACTGTTCCATCGAACAGTTGAAACACCAGGCGAAATGGAACAGTGCCATTTCGCACAGCCCTACGAGTTATAGAGTTGGGAAGCCTAGCTAGAGTGAGTCTTCCAGCTAAGGCAACTTTTCTAAAGACTCCTGGCAGACGTTACAGTTAAGACATCATTAACCAGTTAATCACATCTTAAGTAGTAACCCTGCCACATGTTATTCAGTTAATGGCATGATAAAACAGGGAATAATCCACAAAATTATTACACAAAATATACGTAATGACTTTGTGGCTGGTTTCCATCATGTCATAAATTGAACGTGTGGCTAGCCCCAAGGGTTTGGATGTGCTCCCACAGCTGGGTGCCCTGATCAGCTGACTAAAGCTTCCAGCCATGGAGGGATATTGGAGCCAAAAGTTCCATTTGCTCCTGCAGTCACAGGAGTGCATCAAAGCCAAGGGCTCCAGGCACTTCTGTGGCTGGGAGCCCTGAGCAGAGCTAGGAGCTCTCAACCATTGGGGCAGTGGGCATGCAGCTTGCTGGTGGAGGGGGATCCCAGGATCATGTTCCTAGGCTTCCCTTGCACCAGCAACATGGTGATATTTGAATCTGATCCCAGACCCACAATTGCATCTCCCATGATCCATGTGTAGCATGGTAGGAGGTACAATGGTTGGGATTGCAGTTTAAATCCCATTACACCTTTAACTGAACACCTGCCAGGGGACTTATTTATTGTTCTGTTCTTGTGCTTCCCAGATGGCCACAAACATTTCATTCTCATGCAAGGGGATCTTCAAATAGGCAGAAGTGACTTTGACTTTCTCCTGGACTAGGCTCTCTGTAGCAACCATGAGATTGCACCCTCACCACAAAGTGAAAAAGACACTGTATATAAATTCATTTTGTTCTGTCCAGATATAGGTAAGAAAAACAGATTTCCCTGAACTCATAAAAAACGTTCTTTGAGTAAGCTGCATATATTGATTTTATAGAATAGAAACACACTACACCAATTTCTGCCCCAGTCCCCTACTACACAGTGATGCCAGTCTAAAATGAAGCCTAACTCAGGTTTCTTAAACATCTCTCTGAAATGTTGTCAAAAGTAGTCTCTGGATGTAGATTGACAATTTAGCAGTGGTAACACATTCAGTTATGCACTTTATTTTTTTCAGAGTAGTAAAAAAAATAATTTTATTAAACAGTGGATTAGTTAGCTTCAAAATTTTGTTCAGAAATGTATGTAGTTTTGGTGAAACTATTTAACATTCCAGCTGCTAGAAAATAAGCTGGACATATTCAAGCAAAATTTAATACCAAATAAAATTGCTTCCCAGCATAGTATGACAAATTTTCTCCCAAAGCAAATTTTTCCAGTGACATTATAATTTATTTGAAACCCAGGGGTTAAATAATGGAAACATTGGCAGACTCTTAGATGGAGCAGTTCTGGAGGGTGCTACTCTAATAAAGCATTCATCCTACCTAGACTAATTGAATTGTATTAAAAGTGTGCTGAAAAATCAAAGACAACTCTGTTCTTGCTGGTCAACACTAAATACGGTTTAGAACTTAGGTATAAGAATGTTGTTGGCTGTTGCCAAAAGCAGGATCCCTACAGCTGTTGCCACCAGTCAGTTTCAGTCCATTTAATCTCCCTCTGCAGTATGTATTCTTGCCTTCCTTTATCCATTGAGCAATATTTTGAAAAAGAAGATTTGTAAAAGCAACTATGTGATATTTTGAGCAGTCAACATTTCAACATCCTGTGTTCCTGAAAGCCATAAATCAGAATGCAGTAAGCAAGTACTGAATAACTGGTACATTCGATGCACAAGATTAGCAGCTTGTCCATTCCCGTGTCTAAGGGGTTAGAATCAAAATGCAGTATGTGGTTTGACCCTTATTTCCGATATTAGTCTGCAACAAAGTTTGGAAAGAATATTAAATCTGATTTAATGTCTTAAGCCAACTTCTCTCATGTAGAGGAGATCTATATAGAGTGGGCCCTTACTCATTCCCATGAGCAGGGGTGGGCAAAATACAGACCATGGTAGATTCTATTTCCTGGCAAACCTGGTGGCAGTGGCTCTTTCTGGCTGCTGCTGCCCGATTCAGCCCTGTTACCTGGGCACCCCAGCCTGTCCATCGCATACCCGCCAGACCCGTGCAGCCAAGTGGCTGGGATGGGGCCACAGAAAGGAGTAAGATGGGCAGGCAGGGCCAAGGAGACCGTGGGATTTTGGGATGGTGACCTTGTGAGGTTAGGTCAGAGCAATGATCCACTGCCCACATGCCCCTGTGGCAATCATGGGTTCTGTGGGCAGGGCCATGCATGGAGTAGATTGTGGCTTGGCCCTGGCCCTGGCTCTGGCCCTGTGCTATTACTACCCCAAGATCCAGGCCCCAGACACAGCTCCCTACCCAGCCATGCACCCTGTCCATGCAGCTCCTGGCTGGTCTCCTTGGAGACCCCTGGATCTTGGGGCAGTGACAGCACAGGGTTGGGACTCAGGCTGGGGCCGGGCAGAGCCATGAGGTAACCCCCACATGCCCCTGCCCATGGAACCTGCCCTCATCACAGGGATGGCTGGGCAGTGGATCATGGCTCTGCCCTGGCTCCAGCCATACGCTGTCACTGCCCCAAGGGTCTGGGGTCTCCCTTGCCCCACCTGCCCATCTCACTCCCAGCCATGGACCCATCCCGGCCACCTGGCCATGCACCTTGCCTGTAATGGTCCTGCCCCTGGCAGTGGTTGTGGGGAGGATGAACCAGAGTGTCCAGGCAGTGGGCTGGGGGCGGCAATGTCAGCCAGAAGGTGCCACCACCACTGGGGCTGCTGGGAAATGGAGTGTGCCATGGGCCAGAATCCATTTTGCCCACCCCTGCCCTAAAGCTTCTGGTTTTGGCCATTGTTGAAAACAGGATGCTGGAGCAGGTGGTCCTCTGGTTTGATCCAGTATGGCAGTTCCTGGCATAATCAATGTCTGTATTTTCCTTTTTTAGTCATTCATAGCCATTCCCAATCCCAAATGAGGGGACTGGCTCTTGGAGCTAGGCAGAAGGTAGGCAGTTGTTGTACACACTATTCCTTTCCACCAGCACACTTCAGATTCAGTGTGTGTGGACTTGCAATACTGGAATTTTACTTTGTCATGTGGATTCAAGCATCCTGAAAAATAAAACTCCATTTAGAAGCCCCACAGCAAGAGCTGCACATGAAATCTGACGACAAAATTGGCCTCATCACAGTTCTGTTCAAGATAGCTTACTATGACTGAAGAGTCAGATAGAACTAATAGAACTGCCCATTTTGTCTGGTCAAGTTGTAAAGAAAGACTACTTAAAGAATTTTCTCATGAATTTCAGCTCTGCACTCAATCTGCTGCTATACACGGGGTTTTGTCTTGGAGTGTTTGGCAAATACTGGACATTAGTTACTTAAAATATTTCAAGGCCGAAAGGCTTTACAAATGTTAGTATGTTTGGCAAGATGCCTTCTCTATAAATAAACATATAATGAAATAGCACAGCTGCTTTATTGAATAATTATGCAGCCAATAATTTGTACTTTAAATTCATTATTGTTACTTTGTTGTTTCCTTTACGCTGGCATCGTTAGGCCCCATTTTGCTAGGTACTGAACAAATAATAAGAGTTTGCCCTATCCCAAAGGATCCTACAGTCATAGAAATCATAAAAATAAAGGGCTGGAAGGGACCTCCGAAGATCATCAAGGCCAACCCCCTTGCTGTGGGCAGGAATACTGCAGAGATCAAATGACCCCAGCAAGGTGTCTATCCAGTCTCCTCTTGAAGATTTCAAAGGTTGGGGACTGCACCACCTCCTTAGGAAGTCTATTCCAGGTTACAGGAAAGAAGTTCTTCCTTACATCCAACCTGAAACCATCCTCTAACAGTTTATGGTCATTGCTCCTTGAACTCCCCTGGGGAGCACTTAGTGAACAGTTTTTCTCCCAGCTCCCGATATTCACCCCTTACATACTTATCGACCACTACTAAGTTTCCCCTCAGTCTTCGTTTCCCCAGGCTAAACAGTCCCAGATATCTTAGTCTTTCCTCATAAGGTTTATCCTCCAGGCCCTTCATCATTCTTGTGGCACTTTTCTGGACCCTTTCAAGACTCTCCATGTCTTTCTGGAAGTGCGCATCCAGAACTGGACACAGTACTCCAGTTGGGGTCTCACCAATGCCAAATAGAGAGGATGTATCACTTCCTTAGCCCTGCTCATGACACATCATCTCCTCCTAACCTATACTCATGTTGCTGGTTACTTAACGCATGCCAGCAGCACGGAGTTCAATATAAAGCCTAGTAGCCATAGTCATTTGTATTCAAAAGCACAGCTTGAAGCAGAGCTGATGGCACCCACCCTTTATACTGTAGCCTATTGTGTAGAGCAATTGCTCAGGAAGGTTCAGTGAGCTCCTCAGGCTGAGAAGGTTTAGAGAGTGAGAGTGCCACGCTATAGGTCAGTTTCAAATATAGGGGGTCGGGGAGTCATTGTTCACTTCTGCTGAAGTACAGGCACTGTGTACAAAGGAACACAAGATTCTTAGGATGGAAAGAAAGAGAGAGACTTTCTCTGTAGTCCAGTGGTAAGGGTACCTTTGGGGTGGGGAAGGGATGGTCCTGGGTTCTTGTTCCTGCTCCATGGGCTGCATATGTTTTTTACCTTAAAGTGGAGTTATTGGATAAAATGCAGATAGTATGTTAGGAGCTGGGACCAGAATCTAGGGCTCCCCTCCTCCCACCCTCCCCCTTACTGAAAGGGAAGTGCCCTCATCACTGGATTGCATATTGCTCCCTCTTGCTTGCTGTCTTGCTTGCTGTCTTTCTGCTCTTGTGATACTTGCTTTTCTTTCTACAGGGTAGCCCAGCTTCAAGAGGATGGATGGGGTAAGTCCCTATCTTAGCCTTGCTTATAGTCTGCTGGTAAGAGCGGTCTCCTAACAGGTGGGAGATATTGGTTTGACCCCCGCCCCCCCCCGAGCCTTAGGACAGCACTGAACTCTTGTCCCTCCTTTCTATTAAAATACTCAAGACAATGAGCACCACCATGGCTTAGGCACCTATCTGCAAAAAGGGACTGCAGGCTGTTAATTGCAGTTCACATAGTTGCTTAGCTCTGGGAAACAGGCAGAATTTCAGAAACACCCCTCTCTTTAGCATTTCCTGTTGCCTGGCTTGTGTATCTCCTCCTCCTCAGCATGTAGTCTGTTACGAATCCTATTCTTAGCTGATCATCTCTACCCCTTCTTTATACAGGAAATGTAAGTGCCTAACTCTGTTCCAGGAACCAGACATGTAAAAGTGGAGTGCTTCCCTGGGCCTTAGTTCTTTCCAGGATTTTGCAGTACTTCTCGTATTTGAAGAAATACATGGGGGAAATAAAGAATCTGCATTAGCTGGAAATTTGAAAAAATATAAATCTAAGTCCTCCCTCTATGATAGAAGCTGGTCTTCTATTTTGCTGGTGTTTTGACTGCATGCAGAAAAGAAAATATTGCAATTGTGTGTCTGCATCCAAGTACAGAAATGAGGTTATTGGGAGTTTGCATCTTCTAGTCCAAAAGATGAAAGCTGAGCTACTAAAATGCCCTGCATTTGTTATACACAGACAAGTTGCTATTACTAAGATATGGAATAGGAATGTACAGAAGCAAGGTACTTAATCAACTATCACTGTGAGATGCTGATGGAAGCAGTGTGGATCACAAGGCTATTGTGAGGTTGCCATTTGAGGAAGGCTGAAACATTTGTTTGAGCTTGTTTGAACTAGGATGACTGAGGTTGAAATAAGTTGTTCATCCGGCCAGAGTCATATGTACAAACAGGTGGCAAGGGTCTGCCTTGACTTGTATCTGACCTTACTCTCAGTTGTTTCCTTTTTCCTTCATAAAGCAGGAATATGAGCCACAACCTAGGACCTGATAGATCACTCTTCTTCCCTCTGTCTTAGAGTGGCTTGAGCCTGTCAACTGGGTTTGGAAGTAGAGAACCAAAGGCATTTTTTCTTTCCCACATATTGGGGGAGAATGTTAACAAAATCAGAGCCAACAGAGAGTGTTTATGTAAGATGCTGGGTTAGGCTAGGCAAAATGGTTATAATGTTTGTAAGCAATCTCTCTTCTCCCAAGACTATACCTGTTTTTGAATTCATTCAAATAACAAAATCTGATGATAATATTACAAATATCTAAATATATCCAGTAGTGCCCTGCTCCTCCCATTTGGGAAACTAAAAATTGTCCCACTAAACTTTAATGAAACTTTTTCAGATTGTAAGCTGGGCTGAGTTTTTTCCCCTCAGTGACACACATCTATTTGCATTTCTTTTCAATTCTCTGATTGGTCAAATTTACACATTGCCCCCCTACTTCACCTCTCTGCAGCCTAGGGCAGCGGGGGGGGGGGGGCGGGGGGGCTCGTTCCTCTCAGGTCACTAATTGTGCTAATGTCCCTTTAACATGATGCAACTAAAAAGCTCTTGGCAAGAGGGCCAGCAGAAGAGATAAGCATAGAAACAGCTGAATAATGTGGTTTTGGGGGCTGTGCCATTAAGGGCAGAAAGTCTGGGTGGGGCACTGAAGTTGTTATGGAGGAACTGGAAATAAAAAAAGCAAAGCTCTTTCAAGTACCTGAAGCACCGTATAGTCATTGAACACTACAAGTGCTACTTCAGCTGTTCTTGAGAGGTTTTGGTTTTGTCCATGCTGACCACTCATTTTTCTCTCAGTTACAGTTACTACCCAGAATTCCAGGGCACATTTCTCAATGCAACAAATTCCTCAGCAATGATGCTACTTTATGGCTAGCTGTGGTGTCTGAACACTGGGGAAGGTGCCAAAGATTTTTGCTCCGTGCTTTTTGCCCCCAAGGCCAAGGACAGACATTACACATAACCCAGTTTAAGTGATCAGAAGATGGTTTAAACCTGTAACAGAACAGATGTTCAGTGCACATAAACCAGTTTGAAAATGGTTGAAACCGGTTTGAGATAAGCCTGGTTGAATGTAGTATCAGACTTAACTGATTTGGGTCAAACCAGTTTATGAAATGTCTATCCCAGGCCCCTTCCTGTTTAAGTTAAATCAGAGTCTCCCAACATCTTGGCAAGCTTTCTGGGCTGGGCTGTCTGCTCCAGAGAGCTGGGCTGGCAGACAGAACAGTGTCAGCTTAGGGCTTTTTGGAGCTAATCAACAGGTAGCTGGTAATGTCCCACCTTGGAATGGTCCTTTCATTTGAAAAAGTTGTTTAAGAAGAGCTTGAACTAAGAGAGGCTTTGTTTTCTGATGCGGTGCTAAATGCTGGTGATAACAGAGCAGAAGATAAATGCTCTGTTATCAAGGAGGAGGGGGGAATCAGAGCGTTCTGCTGGGGCCTGGCCATGTCCTGCTGGGGCATGGCAGAGTGTCCTGCCGTGTCCTGTGAAAGGGAAAGGAGGGCTACTCTAGCACCCTCCAGCTTCTAGCCTGGGCCACTGCAAGCATGTGCCCGAATTTCCCCAGTCCAGAGGGGAAGTCAGTGCAGTTACAAACTGGTTCAGCCTAGCCAGGTTAGACTAACCTGCAAAGATTGAATCAATTCAGGCTCAGTGTTTTTGAATGTCTGTCCCTCACCCATGTTCCTGGGAAAGTCATAATCCTCACTCTTGCATACCCTGATACAGGGTCTGGGGGAGTCCAGCCAATAAGGAGACCTGGGAAAGACAGCTAATAGCAAAGTCCAGCCTTGCACTAAAAGTGGCCACCTTTTCAGGGGCAATGCAAGAAGTTCTTCACTGTGGTGCATCCTAATGCTACATTTGAACAATGCAAACATGCCCACAGGGTGCTGCAGAGGGCTGGAGACCCTGGCACAGCCACTCCCTATGCCAGCCTGAAGTACTGAGCCAACATGGGGTGGGACAAGAGGAGAGAACATGCACCATCCTGTTGAAGGTTGTGTCAGCAACCATTCCTGAGCATAGGATCATAGCAAAGTAGGGCTGGAAAGGACCTCATGGCTGGGTCCATATCATAGAATCATAGAATCAATGAGTCGGAAGGGACCT
>NW_017729025.1:142641423-142641656 GCF_001723915.1 Gavialis gangeticus
TGTCCTGCTGCTCGGTGTGTTGCGGAGGGGTGGGGGGGAGGGGGAGGGCTAGCTGGGGTACAGGGTGCCTCAGAAGGGGCTAGCCAGCATGCAGCCCCTGCACTGAGGCACCCTGTGCCCTCGCCAGCTGGGGGGCAGCATGTGGAGATGGGGATGAGGCAGCCCCAGGCTTCCTGCTCCCCCATCTCCACCCACTGTGGACCCCCTTCCTGCCACTCTGAGGCACCCTACAC
>NW_017729025.1:142646656-142655308 GCF_001723915.1 Gavialis gangeticus
GTTCTGTGAGAGAGTGGTGAGGAGCAGGCCCCAGACTTCCTCCACCCCCATCCCCCCCCACTGTGGCCCCCCTTCCTGCCACTCTGAGGCACCCTACACCCCAGCCAGCTACTCCCTGACTGGCTGGGGCACAGCATGCCCCAAGATGTGGGAGGAGGCACCTGGGCTGGCTGCTCCCCTGTCTCCACATGCTTCAGGGTGGGGGCTCTACTGCAGAGCTCCCTCACGGAGAAGCACTGTGCCCCAGCCAGCTGCGGAGCTGCCTGGTCCCCCATCCCCACATATCTCAGCACAAGGGGGTTCTGCCACTTCATTTGTTGGTGGCAGGAGGAGGAGGAGGCGGCAGCTGGCTGGAGCCCTGCATGCCTCAGCATGGAGTTAGCCCATGCTGTGCTCCAGCCAGCTAGGGAGTAGCATTTAGACCCTGCACTGCAAATTATCAGTGCTGTGCACAGATTAGTGTGCAACTCATGTGGTTTGTGGTGCCACAAAGGGGAAACCACACATGCTTGCACATCTGGATCCAGCCCATGAGGTCATCTAGTCCATCCCCATCCCCTCTCCCTCACTCACGGCAGGAGCATCCCTAAGCCATCCCAGCCAAATGTTTAAGAGCAGGTTAGAAAGCAACTATCTAACCTGCTCTTAAAAGCTTCCAAGAATGGAGACTCCATGATTTCTCTATGTAGCCTGTTGTAGTGCTTGACCACCTCGTAGTCAGAAAGTTCCTCCTAATTTCCAACCAATATTTTCCCCACTGAAGCTTGAGGCCATTGCTTCTAATCCTGTTTACTGTAGCCATAGAGAAAAGCTGACCTTGGTTCTCTCTGTAATTGCCTTTCAAGTTTTTGAAGACTGTTATCAAATCTCTCTTCAATCATCTTTTCTCCAGATTAACTTACCTTACCTCTTTCAGCCTTTCCTCATTAATCATGCCTCCAAGGCCCCTAATTATTTTTATTGCTCTGCACTGGATGCTCCATATCCTTCTTAAAGTGTGGGGCCCAAAACTTGACCCAGTACTTCAGGTAAAGCCTCACCAGTGCTAATTAGAATAAAAGAATCTCTTCCTTTGGTTTGCAAGTGCCACTTCTGTTAATTCAACCCAGCGTGCTGTTGGTATTTTTTTTTACAATAAGAGCACGCTATTGTTGGCACATATTTGGCTTATGATTACAGTAATTCCCAAATCCTTTCCTGCAGTACTGCAGCCCAGCCAATCATTTCCCAGTCTGTATTTGTGTACACAATTATTCTGACCCAAGTGCAGGAGTTTGCATTTGTCCTTGCTGAATCTCATCTGATTGATTGCAGCATGAACAATGCATGCCCCTGGTAGCTGGGGAGGCATGGTGGTGGAAGCATGGCAACGGGAACGCGGTGGCGGTAACTGGGGAGCTCCTGCACTTGCTGCTGGTGCTGTTGGCAGTGGGGTGGCGAGTGCCAACCAGGGGTTGGTGACCACACGAAGATGCCACCAGCAGTGCTGGTGGTGGCCAGTGGCAATTGCTGACTGCTTGCAGATGCTGCCAGCAGTGTTGGGTGGTGATCGGCAGTTACCCACAGGTGCCACCAACTATGTCGGTGGTGCCTTTTCGTAGGGGGTGCACCACCATGGTCGGGGGTGCATGTGTACCTGTGTGCACCCCCTATACATCACCACTGAATTGCAAACCATTTTTATAGTCTAACAAAGTCATTCTGGATCCTAGTTCTACCCTCCAGACTATCTGCAACTCCACCCAACTTGATGTCAACTACAAATTTGCTAAGCATGTACTCAATGCCAGTATCCAAATCATTAATGAAGATGTTAAACAATACCAGACCCATGATAGACCCTTGGGGAACCCCACTTGATACTTCCTCCAAACTAGACATTGAACCTAAACTAGACATTGATGACTAGTTAACTACAACTTTCCTAAAACTGCCAGACACACAGCCTCCAAGAGGTGACAGTAGGGCATAGTGCACTTCTGTACCTCAGTGCTGTTTGATTTGCCCTCCACCATCCTGTGTATAAAGCATCAGACATGCTTAATTTAAAGAAAGGGTGGGAAAAATACAGTCTGTAGGCTTGATCTGGCCTGCAAAGGGATTATATCTGGCTCATGGCAGGTCTCTTGGCCCCACCCAGCCCAGGCTCATGGAGTCCACAGCCCCATCCCATCTGCCCAGCCAAGCATGCCCTGCCCTTGGGAGTCCTGGGCTGGTCTCCATGAAGCCCTGCCTGCCTGTCCCATCCAGCAATTGCCCCTCCCCCACCCCCTGCCAGGCCAAGTCAGCACTTCTACTCAGCCTTCAACAACCCACCAAAACTTAAGTAGCCCTCCAGCCCAAATAATTTCCCACCCTTGATTTAAAGGCACAAAGTCCAGGTATAAAGTCCAACACTTCAAAAAGGTATTTAGATGCCTAATTCCTGTTCCTCAAAGGAAGTAATTGGGACTTGCTTACCTAAATATGTTTGAGGATGTATTTAACCTTCTGACTCTGAACTGACATGTTCCATTTCACCCACAGAAACAGTAGATGGATGGTGCACAGGGGTGGATCCAAGTGGGGATGCACTGGTGAATTTCCATCCGATTCTTGGTCCATCCAAAGTTTAAAGCCAACTGTCTAGTAGTGACAGCAGCACTTCTATATAGTCAGGCAGCAGTGAGGGAGTCAATTGACTTAACAGCTTATTATAAACTTTCTTGATTCCTTCTAAATTCTTCTTTCCACAGGTGTTATCAACCCTCTTCACTTTTAAATGTTCTTTAATGGTTCCACTACTTCAGCTATCCTTACTTCTGCAATGCAGCCATCTGTTCACTACTCCTAGTAATGTAGCTCCCATTTCACAACCCCACAGACTTTTTTTGACTTTAGCTAAAGTCATTAACTCAGGTGAGCATTATCTCGGGTGTGGAAATCATTTTCAGTGAAGCACTGGAGGCACGGTCCAGATGCTCAAGATGGCTTGATTTTGTTTTATGAATCTGAAAAAGAGATATACATTTAACTATAATGACTCTGGGACTAATGAAACAACATATTTGGATTATTTTGCTTAAGTTTGTTATGTTTTTATATAAAGTATATATCGCAAATTAATACACACTCAATTTTTTTGCTTCAATTTGCAATTGAATGATATAGCTCTAGGCCCCTATGTATTTGTGAAGCTTCTAGTTTCTTTTTAACTGGAAAAATGTGTGTGTTGTTATATGTGATAGTGTATCACACTACCTGCACCCTTTTTTCAAAATCCTACATCCTCCCATGGTGGTGCAGATGCTATAGAGTGGTAGGTCACCTATTGCAGAATTGGACCGCCTGGTCAGTATGCAGCCTTGAATAAAAAGGTGGAAGGAATTGGGCATTAATGATGAAGTAACAAAAAAGAGCAACTTTGAAGGATCAACTGTAAGGAGCTTGCATATAGAGGAAGAGCCTACCATCACAATCACTTTCCTAAACACTTTTCTTACTTTACTTGTACCGCACCCCACACTCATCTGTTCTCTTACGTATGCTTTGTCCAGGTTTGCACATGAAATCCTGTGACTAATGTACTTTGTAGTGACATGCTGCTCATTATCCTTTAAGCACAAAAGACTAACATGTGGAGATCTCATTCAATTCTGCCTTAGGAGACTTTGATCTGTGACCCTCATTCAATGAAGGAAGAGTTGTGCTCATGAAGTAATCAGATTCTCTGTCCCTTTTGGTTTGATTCTTACAGGATTCCATTCCATTTTAGTGGAAATGGGGGCTTTGCTTATGCTTGGAGCTGTCCCAAATAAATGACTTATCCTTTTTATCTTATATAAAATATAAAATGACAAAAAGATAAGCATGTGATAGCCTTCTGTGCAGAGAAGAAATTTCAGGTAAGCAAGTTATAATTTTATATCTATATCATTTTATATCTATATCTATAATATAATTTATAAAATGATACAGATATAAAATTATAACTTGCTTACCTGAAAGTCTTCTCTTCACAAGAGACTAGCACTAAGCCTACTTATGGTCTCTCTCATTTACTTGAGTGAATGAACTCCTCTTCTGAATCCCCTCTATTTGGAGGGTCTGGCCTTTAACCTACTGAATTCACATTCATGCAATGGATCAAATTCCTCCCTGACGCCTAGAGTTACATGACGGTTGACTGTGGCCCAATCTGTGCATGGTGCACTCTATTCATGCTTTCATCACTGCATGAATCCTGTTTAGAAGAAATATCCAAGTGTCTGAAAACTCACATCACTATGTTGCCCACCAGCCTCAGTGAAAAAGGAGAATCTTTGCAAACTTTAAAAATACCACAATTAATACCCTGGGTGAAGCAGAAGATTAATTTCTATGCCACCTGGCAGCAAGCTGTGGATTAAACTGATATCCCTAATGTGGGTTTAATGATCTATGAGCACAGTACTTCAGGACCCAAACAACTGGCCTCTTGTTTAAACAATGAACTTATTGGTCTTGTTAGCCAACACTTAAATTTTAATTTTTTCTGGTATGCAAGCTCCTGTGATGTGGAGAATTGTTTCAGTGGAGAAAGACTGTAAACCTGTTCAATTAAAGCAAATTATCAGAGCCAGCTGTTAAGTCTCCATGAATGCTAATGGTTTCAGCAAAATGAATAAGCCAGACATGCTTGGTTCTTGGAACAGATACAAAGATTTGACCCTTCTTTCCCCCAAAAAGGGAGTCATTGTTCAATACGAATCATTAGTAAAAATAACAACAAGGCAAAGTTTAAACACACAAAGTCTCTAGGAAGACAAAATTTGCTACAGATAATGGTGAGGTCTCCATGTTATGATTCTAGTAAATAAGAAACACTATACAATGCAAGATCCTCTTGTAGCAGCAGTAAGGTTTTCTTGGAAATTTTGTATGCCCACCTCCCACGTGGAAAAACATATGTAGTAGATAAAATATGCAGCACTTGCTATTCCAAGAAATGGATGACCAGGGTTTTGTACATACACTGCATGCCTGAGAACATACACAAAATCTATTTAGCATTATTTGCAATATGTATACTGAGGGGATGAGATGTCTGTGCCAATTCCTCCTAGCTGCCTCAGCAGCTTTCAGCATTGTGGGTTAGGAGGTTTTGGTGACCACTTGCTGGGGTTCATGGAATTGCTCTGGAGCAGCTCAACTTTATCCATATTACAAGGGCAGTACTGAGCAGCTTCTTATTTGCTTCAAAGGAGTTCTCTTACAGGGCACTGCCTGCATGCCTGCCTGCCATTCTGTACTTCAAGCCATTATTAGCATTGGGGGGTGAAAAGGGTTTGCAGTATTCAGAGGATGCACAGCCCTGTACATCAGGTACCCAGCTGCTGCAGGCTAGCAGCTTATCCAGTACTCCATCAAGCTTGTGCTTTGGATGGGACCTCTGTGTCTGAAGCTTGATCAGGAATAGAGGGAAGGTAACGCTGGTATGTTGCCTCATGCAACAGAAGGAAATAACAGGCATTACATCAGTCTGTAACTGGTGGAACTTTCCTGCCATTTGTTACTCAAGTTACTCTTATTCACAATTCAAGTTAGGCTCTACACTGCACAGGTAGCATCTCAGACCAAGACTGATTCCTTTCCCTGCTTCCTCCACTATATGCACCTGTTACAATTTACCTAAATCATTTCAAGATTAGACTTATGAAGAACTGTAGGGCTAAATTTAGACAATTCAGAAAGTTCACCTACACAACGTGACTGCTAGTTTATCAAGCAGTGCCTCATAATATTATAGGTAGTAAAGTAGCACATCCGGCCTCAGCTGAGATGGAGGCTCCACTGTGTTAGGTTCTGTACAAATACTAAGGGCATGGAAAGATGTATAATAAATACTTTTTAAAGGAGGAGGAAAGGACACGATGCTATGGAGTGTGTATCAACTGCTTCAGTATCAACTGATTTGTGTGTTTTCTCCTATCCCACAGCTATATTTAATTTCCATTTGGTGTGAATAGGAGCATGAAATCTCTGCACTAGATTCAGCTGTGTTGTGATAAGACTTCCCTCTCCCTGCCCGCTTTAGGAAGCAGTGTAAATATTTCATCTGTGCATGGCCTTGATACAATATAGTGCCTGTCCCCAACATAAGTTTGTGAAGAAAAAAAAAGTGAGGGCAGTATATTACTGTCCCCATTTTACAAGTTGCAAACTGAGACCCAGAGGAACTGAAGGTCTTGTCCAAGGGAGTCTATGACAGTCAGGACTTCAGGGTAGTTCTCCCAAGTACTAAGCTCAGGGCCTCAATTGCAAAAATATCCCACCCCTAGAGCAGTGATTCTCAGCCCAGATGCTGTAGCAGAGCTGACCCTAGGGGTGTGCAGGGCCCGGGGCATATCAGCCTGTGCAGGGCCTGTGCGGTGGTGGGGGATTGGTGAGCAGCCACAGCATGCAGCAGGAGGGGTGGGGTGGTGAGTGGCTGGAGCACCAACTGGGGGGGGCGAGTGGCCAGAGCACAGAGCTGGTGGCACACAACGGCTGCGTAGACTGGTGGCACCCTTGGCACATGCCAATGGCACTATCCGTGGGGCCTGTACGGCACTGTCCACAGGGCCCATCAAAGTGCGGGGCCCAGGGCTGTCGCCCCGATTTCCCTGTTATGGTCCTTCTCAGGTCTTTGCAGCAGAAAAAATGCCCTATTGTTTTTTCATAGTGAAGAAATAAAAAGTAAGAGCTGCCATTTTCCAAGGGATGGCTTGAGTCTAAAAAGGTTGACAGCTTCTCTAGAAAATGCTCTATTACAGGATACCATCATCCTGTAATCCACATTAGTTGCCTATTAGCTTATGCAGTTTATCCTGTTGCTTTTGACCTATGGATCCCTAATTACTTGGCTCCTGGTTAAATGAGAAACTTTTCTCCAGGTGCAGTTAAGTATATGAGTTATGCCATTTAGTGTACTGGTTTAAAATAGAGGGGCTTAATGGCATTTGATCCAGAATTGACCTAAGTAGCTGTCAAGGCACTCTGTAACATGCATCTATTCTTGTGATCAGGTATAGAAGGAAATTGGATGGTTTGATAGGAAAAACAGTGAGTGACCTCATTATCATCTGGTTCGTCATTGTGCTGCTCTTTAAAGTGAAGGTAGTTTAATGACAACCTAGAAACTCTTTGCTTTTGCATTTATGTTATGTTAGCACCTAAAACTTGAGACAAAAGCTTATATATCCAAGTAAGTTAAAAAGTGGTATGTCATGGTAGGTGCCACATGCAGTAGCTTTGTGTACATTAAGGTTGCATCTCCTAAGCCAGAGTATATAGGAGTGTATCTCTATTCAAATCAATTGGACTGAAAGATATGGTTTTGTCTTTTCATGTGCCATCATCAGATATTTAATATAAAAAGCACATATTCTAAAGCACCTGTGTGTGTTTTAAGAACTAAAACCCACTGACTCCCATAAGGATTTAGGCTTCTAAGTTTCTTAGGATTATACCTGCATTGCTCGAGACTGTAGCGGGTCTGTTAGGAAGGCCAAGGCAGAGACAGAACTAGGACTAGTGACCCAGATCAAAGGTAACAAGAAGTCCTTTTTTAAATACATAGGGAGTAAAAAGAAAGCACTGGGTAACATGGGGCCCCTGCAGGACAAGCTTGGCAATCTGGTGGTTGCACCAGACGATAAAGCTGACCTCTTTAACAAATGATTTGCCTCCATTTTTCTGAGCAGGAACCAGGACATCCCCCCGCTGGGATTCTGGACGGACTCAGAAGAGGCGCACCCAGGCCCAGGGTCACAGAGGACCTAGTTAGGGAACTTCTGGTGGGGCTGGATGTGTTCAAATCAGCAGGTCCAGATGATCTCCACCTCAGGGTGCTGAGGGAATTGGCAGAGGTCATTGCAGGACCCCTGGCACAGCTTTACGAGCACTCGTGGTACTCTGGCCAGGTGCCAGAGGACTGGAAAAGGGCCAATGTGGTCCCCATTTTCAAAAAGGGGAGGAAAGCGGACCCAGAAAACTATAGGCCCGTTAGTCTTACCTCAGTCCTGGGGAAGCTCTTTGAGAAAATTATCCAGGAGCACATCTGCGAGGGACCAGCAGGGGAGATGCTTAGGGGCAACCAACATGGGTTCATTAGGGGCAGCTCCTGTCAGACCAGCCTGATAGCCTTCTACGACCAGGTCACAAAATCCTTGGACACAGGTGTTACAGTGGACGTAGTCTTTCTGGACTTTAGGAATGCCTTTGACACTCTTTCTCACCCCATTCTCATGAAAAAATTAGGCAACTGTGGTGTCAGTGCCTACATAGTCAGATCGGTCACAAATTGGCTGGAGAGCCGCACCCAGAGTGTGGTGGTGGACGGGTAATTTTCATCCTGGAGGAATGTGGGCGGTGGGGTCCCCCAGGGCTCAGTCCTCGGGCCCCCACTGTTCAACATCTTCATCAGTGACTTGGATGAGGGGGTGAAAAGCACCTTGTTCAAATTCATGGATGACACTAAGATGTGGGGAGAGCTGGGCATGCTAGAAGGGAAGGACAAGCTACAACTAGATCTGGACAGGTTACAGGGGTGGGCGGATGAGAATAGGATGGGATTCAATACTGACAAATGCAGGGTCTGCACCTGGGGAGGAAGAACCAGCACCATACCTACAGGCTGGGGAACTCCCTTCT
>NW_017729025.1:142656043-142656306 GCF_001723915.1 Gavialis gangeticus
CCCCTCTATGTGACATTGGTCAGGCCGCAATTGCAGTACTGCATCCAGTTCTGGGCGCCGCACTTCAAGAGGGATGTGGACAACATGGAGAGGGTCCAGAGGAGGGCCACTCGCATGATCAGGGGGCAGCAGGGCAGGCCCTACGAAGATAGGCTATGGGACCTGAACCTATTTAGCCTCCAAAAGAGAAGGCTGAGGGGGGATCTGGTGGCTGTCTATAAATTTACTGGGGGGACCAGCAGGGAAGGGGAGAGTCCTGTTCC
>NW_017729025.1:142661306-142661713 GCF_001723915.1 Gavialis gangeticus
AAAAAGGGGAGGAAAGCGGACCCAGAAAACTATAGGCCCGTTAGTCTTACCTCAGTCCTGGGGAAGCTCTTTGAGAAAATTATCCAGGAGCACATCTGCGAGGGACCAGCAGGGGAGATGCTTAGGGGCAACCAACATGGGTTCATTAGGGGCAGCTCCTGTCAGACCAGCCTGATAGCCTTCTACGACCAGGTCACAAAATCCTTGGACACAGGTGTTACAGTGGACGTAGTCTTTCTGGACTTTAGGAATGCCTTTGACACTCTTTCTCACCCCATTCTCATGAAAAAATTAGGCAACTGTGGTGTCAGTGCCTACATAGTCAGATCGGTCACAAATTGGCTGGAGAGCCGCACCCAGAGAGTGGTGGTGGACGGGTAATTTTCATCCTGGAGGAATGTGGGCGG
>NW_017729025.1:142666713-142667157 GCF_001723915.1 Gavialis gangeticus
GGACTTGATGATCTGCTCAGGTTCCTTCTGACCCTACCAACTACAAAACTATGAATATATTAGGAATGTTTGAAACTTTTACATAGGATGGCTAGCATCTGTCTTGTCCTTCGTTGTACATCTACAAAACAAAATACTGATTGTCCAGAAGTTTTTTTTAAAGGTTGCTTCTATTGTAATTAAGAATGGAATATATGTGCTGGCTATTTAGTAGCACAAAACACCAAATATTTCTATAAATATATGTAGAGCAGATACAAAATGGACAACAGAAGTGCAAGTCCACTGGCATGCCACAACACTTTCCTATAGGGTGCAAATATTTCAGTGTCTGTATTCATTTCAGAAATTGTGTTGGTGATCTGAGCGATGTAAAGCTCTCTCCCTCCATTTGTTTTTGGTCTTTACATTTTCAGAATGTAAAATTCTGCCTGCCCTGAACAG
>NW_017729025.1:142672157-142682599 GCF_001723915.1 Gavialis gangeticus
TCTGAGCGATGTAAAGCTCTCTCCCTCCATTTGTTTTTGGTCTTTACATTTTCAGAATGTAAAATTCTGCCTGCCTTGAACAGAGAGGCAAATCAGGGGAAAGGGGAGAGGGAGGAAGAAGAAGTGGGGGAGAACATTATCTGGTATAGATCAGTTGAGCTATTTCCTTTTTATCAGAAAGAGAGAAATCTTAACTCCAGATTCTGCCATTGAGCCTTGCCTGCACCCATCTATTTCAACAGAGTCAGGATCTAGTCTTTTAGATCAAGTGTAGCAGGGTCGGGCTCTTATTCCTTTCATTGTCTGCTCTGGGGCTGACTGACTACAGTACAGCTTACAACAAGGGTGGCATAGTCCATACAGCACAGCACAGTATGAACTGAGAATATAGCACCAATAACCTTCAGAGAGCACTTTGTTTTATAGTATCTTGGGAAGGCGGGGGAGGGAAAATTAGTCTCCAAAAAAGCCACTGGGGATCCTGACAGTCTCTGGTTGCAAAGCAGTCAGACTGGCTGGCACCCCAAAAGTAGCTTCTTCATCCCAAAGACAGCTGCAGTGTATGCATGACGACACAGTTTGCCAGTCAGGAGGGAGTGGGATGAAATCTGTCAGAGCACGCCCAGAGTAGTCAAATGCCAAAGCCCGGGGGCCAGCTGCTTGATGACAGTAAACACCATTCTGGGAGTAGCGGGGTCAGGAAAAAAAAGCCCTCTCTCAATTCACAATAAAGCTTACATTAGTACTTTCCAGAACAAGGCAGATATAACATACAAATCACATCTGTACTACAAGTCAGGCCTCAGTGTCTGTGGCTGCAGGGTGATTACATGATGACTGCTGTGTGCAGCATGACAGAAAGGGATACAACTTTTTTCATGTGAGGATATGTAAACATGCTTTGCAATAAATCTGTCAGTTAATCAACTTCCTCCCTAGTTGCTCCGTGACATTGCAAGGAAATAGGACATGCAATGACAATCCCTGGGATTCAAAAAGGATCAGGCAAATGAGCCGAATGTTTCATATAAGACCCAAGATCAGTTATTGTGGCTTTCATTTAGAAAAGAGAGTTGTGCATGGCAAGTCTTGTAGCATAGTGTTTGTGTGTAACATTTGCAAGAAAACAGGGTGCTGGGTAGTCCAACTCCTGAGGTTTGAGTAAATTGGTTTGTCAGATCTGAACATTAAAGCCTCACTTCAATTAAAAGATAGATTTCTAATGCACAATCGTACCACCCAGCAATTTGCTAACTCGGCCGAAAGCTGCCATGTGTCAGAAATTATCCCTAATTATGGTTTCTGTACAGCACCTAACACAACGGGACTTGGACAGTGGCTGATACCACAGTACAAGAACAGCTGAGTTCAGGTGATTTGCATACTGCAGTTCTATTGGTTCAAAAGTTGGGACCGTTTTTGTTTCTGGTCACTTGGGGTAACATGACACTTCACTAACAAGTGGGTCTATGAAAGCCAGTGTCCTGGCCAGATTCAAGCATGAGTAATTACTTTCCATCTTTCCTTGTAAACAAAACAAAAAAAAATGCACTCAAAAAATTTTTTTACCCAGTTTTTCCCATTTTGGGCCGGAAAGGTGTGATGAACATTCACAGTTTCCTTACAAATCAAATATAGTGAAAACTTAGCTTCATTACAAAACCCAGAAAAATAGTTTGCTAGAATGTTTTGAGTTGTGTTTTACACAGGTATTCTCTGCATTCAAGTAATGATGAAGTGATTCATAGATGTATATTTTGTAAAGCCCTAGGGAATCTTTCAGGATAAAGATAATATATAAATGTACATTTTCATTATGGGAAATAATGCATGCTTGACCACATGCCTAGCTACACTTGTTCGCAACCCATGTACACAAGGTGCAGAAAATATGTTCCTCTGCATTCTGCCTGGTTTGAAAATCCCATATGCACCTGCTTCTGTGTTAATTTCTAGGTTTGTTTTTGGTGAATCCCCAACTTTAACACATCTATATACAGTAACTTGTACCTTCCCCACCCCATCCCTCCCTCCTCCCCCACAAAATTCAGCCCTTGGAGCCAATACCTGTTAGAGAAGACCATATAGCATTATTAAAAGATGGTGATGGTTTTTTCAAAGAGGTTGTCAGTTGAGAGAGGAAGTAGAGGTGTATGACCTGAAAAAGCAATTAGAACTCCCAAAGAGCACATCTGGATAGACTATCATAAGGATTATGAGAACTGATCGTGGCTTAACTACAGCACAGACTGGAATGTAGGGTTACACACAGAAACACAATACTAATCTATATCACTAAGGTTTAGAAACTAGGCTTTGGGAACGTGACTAATAAGTGATACACCACTAGAGACCTACCGTGCAAGTATGACTAACTAACTTTATTAATTGTGTGCCGAGCAACTTGGCAGCATTTGGAAATTTAAAATATTGTGTTACCAGGCTCTTCTGTAAACAGATTAGTCATCAATGAAGAAATGGTCAGAATGACTGCAAGATTTTGGAATTCCAGTACTCTTGAGTTTTCTTGGATGTAGCATAGTTATTTACGGCATTAGTTTGGGGAATTTCTGGAAATACTTGACAAGCTTTTGTATTTGGATAACACATAGGCAATTGTTCTCTTTCAAATGAACCCCTGTACGTGCAGCTGGACTCAAGGGGCCAGATTCCATGCTGCACCTTTGAGGAAGCAAAGTGTAAAAGAAGTGGGATGATCCTGCTACTGCCAGTCACAGAGGTTGTCACAATCTCTAACATCTTTGGTGGAAAAGCTCTAATCCCCCTACCTCCACAAAGACTTGCAGCATTTAGCTAGTACTACACGAGACTTGGCTTTATGACAAAGAGCTCACAAACTTTGCCCTGTGTAAGTGTCCATTTTCTAAGTAAGCCTGTTAAGAACATAGCAAAAAAGCACATCTTGTACCATCTGCCAGCTGCCAGTTTCCTGGAACCCTCCCAGTCAGAGTACAAGCCAAACAGTGGGACTCAGAGCAGCACCTGTTACTCTGGTGGATGACTTCTTCCTCTTGCAGACTAGGAAAGTATCTCCACAGTCATCCTACTGAACTTCTCTATAGTATTCAATCCTGTTGATCATGAAATAGTCTTGGTTTCCAAGAACATTCAGAAGGGAAATATAATTGCCCTGAAATAGGTCATTTCCTTCCTGTCAGACCAAGCCCAAAGGTTTGTGATTGGCAATTGCTGTCTGCCTTGGAAGTAATTTTCCTGAAGAGTTTAAGGTTCAGATACTCTCACGTGATTCTAGAAAATGCCTCCATGAAGCCATTAGAAGAGCTGTGAAGCAACATGGGCTGACATACCAGCAATAGATAGTGGATGCCCAGCTTTATGTCCCCACTTTGTCAAATGTAAACAGCACCATTTCAGTTTTCTCAAGGCTTAATGGAGATCAGCTATGGATGAAGAGCCATTGGCTAATGCTTAATGCGGGCAAGACCAGAATTTATGTTAGCTGGAAATGGGAAGTGCTTCAAAAAATTGCCTCCTCTACAAGAATCCTCTTTTCCAAACAGTTAATTTTCTGTGTAGCCTGTGATTCTTTCTGAATTTTCAGTTCTGCTGGCATAATAGCTCATCAGCTATGGTGCCAAAAAAGCCTACTCAATATTCCATCTGCTATTTGCCAGGAGGTTGCTGTCCATCTGATCGGATACAGACTTATGGACAACAACATGGTGAGTTACACATTTCTCACCTCACCTCTGGGCTTAATTATGACAAGGAGTGGAAAAGCTCCAACTAGTAAAAAAAACCAAGCGTCCAACTGCCTAGCCACACCGTTCATCCTAAATGCATCATGCCACTTTACGTTGGCTCCTCACTGAATACAAATTCCACTTCAAAGTCTCTGTCACAATATTCAAAGCAAGGATTTTCCCCATCTACCCACAACTTAATTTCTCCATCCGTGACCATAATATCCTATTTTAATGACGCTGCACCTCAACAACAGAACAGCTGGCCAATAGGAAGAGGGTTGGAGATTGGTTTGGAGAAGAGAAGTCATTTCCTCAATAATTTAGACTGGCCATGCAAAAAATAACTGCAAAACTCATTTAGTCATCTTAACTTTCCTGTAGACGAGGAAGAAAGAGGGACAGAGAGATTGTAATTTTAAACACTTGAGAGGTTCTCTGACACTATGGTATGAAAGCCAGACAACTGCCTTCATAGCAGGCGAGTAATAAGGAGCAAGTGAATCAGCACTTAGAGGTTGTACAAGAATGGTAGCTGTGCTGCTGCCTGGCCAGCCACTATAGCTGTTGCAGCTGGCCTAGCCCCTGCTGCCACTGCTGTCCAGTATCTGCACCCCAGTATAGATTTGCCCATTATAGGGTTTCTTGAATCTTCTTCTAAAACATTTGGTAGTGGTCACTATCTTGATAGGTTGCTGGTCTGGGTGGACCTCATCCAGTAATGGCACTTACATATACTATGCTGTAGATGTTATTCATTTTCACATATATTATTCTAAAACAGTTTCCATACTGGATATATAGTAGCATGAGCTCTCATCCATCAGTTTATGCCCACATGCATAAAATAAATATAGAACACCACATTTTTTACAGTATTAAGAACTCAGGATAAGGATTGTTGATGGGTAAAAATAATAAACCTTTTGAAAAACATATGAGTTGTGCACATGTTATCTTTCACCTATAACAAGCTTTTACTAACTCCAGTCTCATAAATCCATGGATTTAATGACCTTTGGAAGGTTAAGAGGTCCTGTGCCACCCAGCTATCTGAGAGGCATCCACACTAACAAATAGCCGCAGTAGTTAGATAGGATGTAACTAGAGTAGCCACTATTGAATTATTACAGGCATCATGCTTCCCTTCCTCAAATTAACCCCCTTCTGTGAAGAAATAACCATGTAGTAGTAAATCCTGTGGAAAAGACTGAAACTAGGCATAACTTTAAGTGTTGATCTAAGGAGCCTCCCCAAAACAATGACTTCTGTTGTATTTTTTTCTGCTTGTCCCCTATGAGACCTCAAGGAGAGATGGATGAGCCATTTTGGAGCAAAGCTTTGTGCAAGGTTTTAACCAAGGGTAAGGTCTGATTGATGTATTCTTTTCCTCCCAGTATTTTTATTTATGTGCTACTTTGTATCTCTCTAACAGAGAGCTGAAGGCTCCTGTTATTTTAAGTGTGAAGGAGCAGCAGAGAGCCTCAGGCAGGGAAATCTGCTTATGAGCAGCCAAAGACTAGATACCAGGGGAGTTACTGGATGCAAGCACTTACCGCAGAAGTGGCTGTGCTGCAGTAGCATCATGGGCTAGAACGTGGTATCAGAGGCAAGACAGGAGCATAGTCGAGACAAGCAGCAGTAAGATACCCTGAGGCTGAGCCAGCCAGCTGAATCAGGAAACACTTGTGGCAACACAGGGAGGCATGTGACCAGTAGGTGGCAGGGCCAGGAAAGTATATAAACACAGGCCCTGAGCCAGGAGGTCAGTCTGGCCCTGGAGGCTGCTGAGGCAAGAGCTCTAGAGCAAGGAGAATGCAGGAGCTTTGTTATCTGGAAGGAAGGAAGGAGGAAGGCAAATGGAGTGCTGATGCCCTACAGGGGGATATTATCTGGGGTAAAGGGAAGCCTTGTTATGCAAGCAGGTAGACATTGTGTACATCTGGACCCAGAGCGTGTTCAGTTGGGTTTGCCAAAAGGCTTACTCCTAGGTTACCATTTCAACCGGTGATTTGGTAAAAGCGGGGTGAGAAGAGGCCATACTGGGGTGCCTGGGGTTTAACTGCCAGGGGCACACCAATGCTTAGAGACCTGCTAAGGGCCTTGGTTCAGACCTTAGGCCTCAGAGAAGAGTTAGCCTTAGAGAGGTGAGACCAGAGCCAGGGGCCCAGATGGAGCCCTTTGGAAGTACTAAAGCATGGTGCAGTGTAGGCAGTTACTGCGCCATGCACACAGCTCATGGGTAGATTTTGCTGCTACATCACCGTAGTGGTGCACTATACCCAGGGATGCATGTGATCACTACGTCACCCAGGGAGATGCATGTGATCACTAAGTTATAGCACACCATGTGGTGACATAGCACATTGCTACGTCACAGTAAGGTGATGTGTAGATGCGCCCAAGTAGAAGAAGATAAGTTACAGGGAATGAGACAAGAAGAACCAGACTGCCATCATGCAAACAGTCTTCCAGTGCAAAACAAAAACTAGTTTACTATAAAAGAAAGCAAATTAACTTGGTGCTTTGTTGCGTGACCTAAAAGTGCAAATCTACTCTGTCTCCTACCTCTCTCTCTAACTGAAGAGACAGCTGAAAATATAGGTAACGTTCCAATGTCACCGACTAGCAATTGCAAAGCCTGCTCCACTTATTTCATGTAATATTTGGAACTCTAGTTCAGCACTAGTAAGCATCCTTTGATATGTTGGGTTGATTTTTTACTTCACAATATTTATTTCCCACTGTTGATAACAAAACTAAAATAATTTTCAGAGACAAACCCTGCTTCTATGATCAGACTTCTGTCAGCACCTTTAAAGAAACTCATTGGATTCAACTGCTGGATCAGGGCTTTAGTCCATGGTGTCACTCATACAGGTGAGATCAGATGAAAAGTCTCTGAATGCATGTGTGGTGGGTGAAATTCACCATTGTGTGGAACTCCAACAGCCCCTATGATATTTATGAACTTAAGTGATGCACAGATGAAAACAGTCCTCTGGACAGATGAAAAGAGTCAAACATGGGGAAATTCACAATTAGTTTATTTTTGTATTTTTTATTCTGTGGATTAGTCACAAATACTCAGTATCAAAATTTGTTCCTTGCTTATAGCTGGTCATGTGAATCTTATAGTCTAATCTTTGTTCCTAGCCAAGCTGATTGTGCACAAATGTTCAACATGAACACTTGAGGTCAGAGTTCAAATTTCACTTTTAGCAGTACATGCACAGGATATCACCCTAAATGTCTTGTCCAAGGTCATACAGGAACTCCACAGCATAGCACAGATCCCTTGAACCACAGTCCAGTTCCTCTACTTCAAGACTGTCCTTCCTTTTCTCTTTACCAGTGCAGTAAATGGGCACCTTCCATCAACTCATTGTTGCTCCTGCTCTGTGAGTGGGTGACTGCAGCTGCTTCACCAGACAAATAATACTGTATATTCTTAGAAACTTTTGCCCAAATAAGCTTTCATGCTAAAGTCCAAAAATTATTGGACTGTCTCAACTTGTCAGCAATTGTGGCATCATTTCAAACAGTCTCTTTCCAAAAGATCAGGCTTATTCTTTGCCCATTCCCTAATAGTTTCATCTTCTTTTCACCATCCCAGTGTTTTGGGTTTTTTTCCTCTCACCTGTGTCTATGGCTGCTATTTTTCAGTTATGGATAACACTACTGCCTGAGCCTTACTGTTTAAAATGATCTGGTAACCAGGTAAAGCTGTTAAATTGAGGGGAGTTGCAAAGAAAGTTCTTTCTTCACCACAGAATGAGGATGGCATGCCTTCTTCACATTAGCCATAAAGACAGGGAGCATATTGCACTCCCTGGGTGCATCCAGATGAGCCTGCACATGCTTCTTGCAGTGTCTCAAACCCCTTCAAGACACTGCAAGAGGCACATGCAGGAACGAGAAAATGTTTCCCGCACTGCAAGTGTGCAGCACGGGGGAAAATTAGATCCCTGGATATCCAGGGGCCAAAAAACCCAGCAGAAAAAAAAAGCAGGGCAGGGCATGTTTCCAGACCGTGCCCAGAGGCAACCAGAGGCTAGGTCCTCCATAGAGATGCTGTGGCTGCCAGAGCGTCTCTAAGGTTAGCCTCACCCTGGTGCTGAAGCTGGACTCAGGCTCCACTGCTGGTAAGTGAGGGATCAGGGGACTGGAGGAGAAGGGAGGGGACCATTGGGCAGACTCCCGCCCACTCCCCAGCTCCCTTCCCTGCCCCCCCACCCCAACATTTGTGTGGGGGGGACCCCCAAAAAAAAACAAACCTGGCACTTACTGGCAGTTTGAGCTGCTGTTGAGATCACTGGGGCCCCACCTGCACAGTGCAGGGCAGGGTGACACCTCCTCATTGCCCTGTGCTGCCCAGGGGGCCTCTGCCAGGAGGCCCTGGAGCTCCCACAGCCCCTGCTTGGTGAGTAGAGGCTTTTTTTTCTTTCTTTCTTTGTTGGGACGGATGCCACTGGCTCCCGTGAGCTGTCCTTTACTTGCCCACCGCCGAGGGGGGCCAGGGCCTGATCAACTTGGTCAGCAGGGTGGCTGCCTACCGCCTGCAAGCCCTCCAGTGGCTCCTGTATGCTGAGGGCCACCTCCCGTGGAGGCAGCTGGCATCCCGGTTCCTGCACCGAGTGGGGGGCTTTGGCTTTGACTGGGAGCTCTTTCTGCTGGACCTCACCTTCCTGAACGGGGCAGTCCTTCCCCCATTCTACCGCAGCATGGTGCAGGCCTGGCGGGCTGCTTTCCATCTCTGCCCCCAGGCCAGGCGCCTATGTTTCCTGCAGCTGCTTCAGAAGCCCCTGATCCACAACCCGGCCCTGCAGCATGTCATGCCGAGTCTGGCCTCTGCCAGCCTCGTGGCTGCTCTCATTGAGGCGCACACCACCTGCCTGGGGCACCTCCTGGACCCTGCTCAGTCGGGCTGGCTGTCACCCGAAGCCCTGGCTGCCGGGACGGCACTGTGCTCCATCCACACCACGGGCTGGCTTCTGCATGCTGTTAGGGCCGCCCTCCTGACGGAAGAAGCCACCGCCCTGGAAGGCTACCTCCAGGCTCACCAGGCCCTCCCCACCACAGATGCCGCAGGTGACGCCTTCCCACCACTGCTGGTCATCCCAGCGGTGGCCAGTGAGCTGGCTGACCGGCCCAACACACTGCTGAGGCTCCCTGTGCCCTCCAGCAGCAATACCGGCTGCCCCTTTGGCACGCTGCCCCAGAAGGGACTCTACGCATGGGTGGTGTGCACCCGGCACACCCAGGTGCTGGCCGGCCGCCCCGACACTGCGTGGTGGTGGCGCCTGGTGGTGCCCGGGACCCCAGAGTTGTGCACACTCTACAAGGCACCCACCACCAAGAACACCGGCGACCTCCAGTGGAGATTGGTGCACGGCATCCTGGCCACTGGCACCTTTGTGCACCACCTGGACATGGTGGCCTTGGCGGCCTGCCCCTTCTGCCCAGGGGTGCTGGAAGAGGACATTTTCCACGCTTTCCTCGACTCCCCCTGACTGCAGCCGCTCTTTGCCGCCCTTGGGACGCTGCTTCAGGCCCTGGGCTGAGACTTCTCTACAGAAAACCACATCTACTCCTTCCCATACTGGGCAGCTGAGCGGGCTGCCGTCAGCCTGGCCAACTTCCTGGTGGTCGAGGCCAAGATAGCCACGCTGAAGAGCTGGCAGAACCGGCTAACCCGGACCGGGATGCACAATGCCCTGCAGCTTTTCTGACTGCTGGTGCGGGCCTGCCTCTCTCTTGAATTTGAGCATGCAGTCCTCTGGCGGATGGTGTCCACCTTTGAGGAACGCTGGGCCGTCGACGGGGCACTGTGCCAAGTCGAGGCGGGACACCTGCTCCTTGCCATGTGACACCACCAGCTCCTCAAGGTGCAGAGAGCTGTGAACTTGGGCTGATCCCTGATGTCCTGAGGCCCCCCTGGGTGTCCCCCTTGGCAAGATATGTATGTATGTATATATGTAAATACTTCTTTTGTTCTTTGTGTTTTGTTGGGGGGTTTTTTGGTGGTTTTTTTTGTCTAAAGTGTGCGGGCAGGCCTTGCAGGCCACGAGCCCAGGCCTTGTCCTCGAGGCCCAGGTCCCCGGACCGAACTGTACATAATTCCTACTGCCCACCATTTGTCACCCTTCCTGGAATAAACATCTCTTAAAAGTCAAAGTCTTTCTTTCTTTCTTTCGCTTTGGACGCACCGGACCAGGCTCGCTTGGAGCTGCGTGGGGCGATCCTGAGTGTAAGACTCCCCAGTTTCCTATCTCTTTTCTTTTCTCACTCCAACCTGTCTAAAGATCTCTAGCCTCAGTTTATGTCGCTTTCTGATTCTTTTCTTGCTTTTTTGTAGCTTTTTTTCCCCCTTTTCTCTCCTCTTTGTCCCATCCCCCCATACTTCCGGTCTCTCTGTCTTCGCAGCCTTCTTTCTTACTGTCTCTTTCTCTTTCTTTCTCCCTTTTCTTTTCTGTTTGCTTGTAGCGGGGAGTTATCTTCCATTAGCTTGCCTTTCGCGGGGTGCTCTTAATTACCCCTCCCCCCCCCTTTTTTTGTTTTTCTATTTTTTTTTTCCGCTTTTTCAAACCCCAGCTGCTTTTTTTCCTCTGCCCCCTTCCCCCGTCCCATCTAGAGTTTTGTGGCTGCTTTCCTGGACACTTATCTTTTTTAGTTACTATAAACTTTTTTTGTTGTTGGTTTGCCTAGCTATAGTTG
>NW_017729025.1:142682611-142683562 GCF_001723915.1 Gavialis gangeticus
TTTTTTTTCGCTTTTTCAAACCCCAGCCGCTTTTTTCCCTCCGCCCCTTTCCCCCCTCCCATCTAGAGTTTTGTGGCCGCTTTCCCGGGCACTTATCTTTTTTAGTTACTATAAACTTTTTTTGTTGCTGCTTTGCCTAGCTATAGTTGGGAATTAACCCTGTCCTATCAGGAATGGCTGCTCCTACACCCAGCAGCTGGCATGAGGATGCCTCCCAGAACCTCCCCATTACCCATGGGTTGAGGGTGCACACCCCTCCATTTGTCGGGGTTGAGGCCTGCGTGGATGCTCTGGCTAGTCTCTTGGGACAGCATACCATCCGTTACGCAGGTCGTGTCAACACGGTCCCGATGATCTACCTGAGTGATCCCGCCCTAGTCCATAAGGCGTGCGTAGCGGGCCTGGACATTGTGGGTGCGCATTATTTTGTCACCCCCCTAGACACGCTAGCAGTGAGGGTGGTGATTTCTAATGTGCCCTCGCACGTGACCGATCGAGACCTGGCCAGAGTACTCGACCCCTATGGGGTGCTTGCGAGTCCCATTCACTGGTTGACCATCGGGAGTAAAAACCCCAAACTGAGGCATGTCCTGTCTTTTCGAAGGCAGGTGTTCATGCTCTTTAGGGAGGGCTCACGGTCTCTGCCTTGGTCCGTAAGCTTCTTGTTCAACGGGTGGAGGTATGTGGTCTATTCTTCTTGTGGGGAGACCACATGCTTTCAGTGTGGGAGCTCTTCTCACCTAGCAGCTCAGTGCCCACAGGGGGATCAGCCAAAATGTCAGCGACTAGTGACGCCGACAGGCGGCCCATCCACTTCCGGGACGCAGGCCCCACCCAGTGAGGCTGGGAGCCTTTCCCAACCTCCTTCTGCCCCTGTTCCATCTGAGGGGACTGAAGTCTCTGGCGTGGGAGAGTCGTCCGGTGGAGGGGCTGGGGCTAGGCCCCAACCCT
>NW_017729025.1:142683600-142683830 GCF_001723915.1 Gavialis gangeticus
GGGGCTCACTATGGGCCGCCTCAACCGCATTTATGTCACCCGGCACCACCTGCCACTCCTACGAAGCAGCCGCATTGTGCCTTTGGGCCTGTCAGATCATGGCCTGGCTTTTTGTTAACTGAGTCTGCCAGGGAGAACCTGCGCACGAGCGCCTTATTGGTGCTTCAACGTCAGCCTGCTTCAAGACTCTTACTTCCGGGACTGCTTTGCCAACTTTTGGCGGGGCTGGG
>NW_017729025.1:142684201-142686825 GCF_001723915.1 Gavialis gangeticus
CGCCTTGGTGCCCTGGAAGCCGGCGAGCTTGAGAAGGAGTTGTCCCTGACAGAGCTGGCGGCAGCTGCAGCTGGCCTCGCCTCCGGCAAAGCCCCAGGTCTTGACGGGTTGCCTGCGGAGTTCTACAAGGCTTTCTGGCCTCTTCTCGGCCCCTGCCTCCTGCGTGTGTTCCAGGAGAGTCTTGCCGACAAGGTCTTGCCGATCAGTTGCCGCCGTGCAGTGCTCACGCTGCTGCCCAAGAAAGGAGACCTTGGCTGCATTAAGAACTGGCAGCCAGTCTCCTTGCTGTGCGCGGATTACAAGATTCTGGCCAAAGTGCTGGCCACCCACCTCCGCACTGTCATGGCCTCCGTCACTGGGCCTGAGCAGAGCTACTGCGTGCCGGGCAGAACCATCCAAGACAACCTGTTTCTGCTGCGCGACCTACTTACAGCCAGTGAACTCTTTGGCCTGGACGTTGGCCTTATCTCTCTGGACCAGGAGAAGGACTTTGACGGGGTGGACCACGCCTACCTCTTTCAGACCTAGGAGGCCTTTGGCTTTGGACCCCTCTTCACCGGCGCCCTCCGGGTCTTGTATCTAGACACTTCCAGCCTGCTCAAGGTGAACAGGGTGCTCTGTGCCCTGTTCCCCGCACGCAGAGGCATCCATCAGGGCTGCCCCCTGTCGGGCATGCTCTATGCCTTGGCCATTGAGCCACTGCTGCATGCACTGAGGCGCTGCCTGAGCGGTGTGGCCTTGCCACCAGCCGTGGGCCCATCCGTTGCCCCTCCACTGCGGCTTTCAGCTTGCGCAGATGACGTGACCATCTTCCTTGACACCCAGGAAGACGTGGAGGCCCTGACAGCCTGCCAGCGCGCCTACGAAGGTGCCTGTTTGGCCCGTATCAACTGGGCTAAGAGTGATACCCTGCTGCTTGGAGAGTGGATCACCACAACCCCCCTGGCTTTGTCCAGGTGCCTCACCTGGCGCTGCGAGGGCCTTAAGATCCTGGGCATGTTCCTGGGGTCACCAACTTTCATGGCGCGCAACTGGGATGGCCTCGAGGAAGGAGTGAAGGCCTGCCTACAAAGGTGGCACTGGCGCCTACTCAGCGTCTCCTACCGTGGACGCGTCCTCATCGTGAACACCCTAGTGGTGGTGACCCTGTGGCATCGGTGCACCGCACTCGATCCGCCAGAGGACCTGCTCGAGAGACTCCAGCGCCTCCTGGTTGACTTCTTCTGGGACGGGCGCCACTGGCTCCCACGATCAGTCCTTTACCTACCTGTGACTGAGGGGGGCCAGAGTTTGGTTGACCTTGTGAGCAGGGTGGTCGCCTTCCGCCTCCAGGCCCTTCAGCGACTCCTGTACAGTGAGGAGTGCCCACCGTGGCAACATCTGGCATGGCGGTTTCTGCAGAGGGTGGGGGCCCTCGGCTTTGAGCGGGAGCTCTTCCTGTTGGACCTTATGCTTTTGAACTGGGTGGTGCTTCCAGCCTTTTACCGTAGCGTGGTACGAGCCTGGCAAGCCACTTTCCACCTCCAGTCCCAGGCCCGTCACCTGCAGTTCCTGCAGTTGTTGAGGGAACCGCTGGTGCACAACCCAGCGCTGAGGCACCCCGTGCTGACCCTGGCCTCTGCCAGTCTCACGGCCATTCTCATTCAGGCACGTGTTCTCCGCCTGAGCCATCTCCTTTACCCCGCTCGGTCAGCCTGGCTCTCGCCCGAGGCCTTGACCACCCGGCTGGACGTGCGCTCTGTTCGCAGCGTGGGCCACCCCCTGTGTGACATCCAGGCTGCTCTCCCACTGGAGGCAGCAGCCGCCCTGGAGGACCATCTCTGGGTGGGCCAGGTCCCCTGCACTGAGGATGCCCCGAGTGAGGCTTTTCCTGCTTTACCAGTCACCCCAGCTGTGGCCGACGATCTGGCCGGTGGCCCTGGCACCCTGCTGATGCTCCCTGTGCCTGCTGACAGTGACACGGGTTGTCCTTTTGCTTTTCTGTCGCGTAGAAGTTTATACACCTGGGTGGTTCATGTCTGCCATGCCCAAGTACTGGCGGGCTGCCCCGATACACCGTGGCGACGGCGCCTGGGTCCGCCAGATTCCCCACCGGCCCACCCGGCGTGGCGCACATTGTATAAGCCACCAACCACCAAGAAGACTGGCGACCTGCAGTGGCGGTTGTTGCACGGCATCCTAGCCACTGGCACGTTTGCGTCCCACTTGGACCCAGCCGCCTCGACAGCTTGTCCCTTCTGCCCAAGGGGTGCTGAGGAGACCCTCTTTCATGCCTTCCTTGACTGTCCCCGCCTGCAGCCGCTCTTTGTCACCCTCAGGCCGCTACTGTGGGCACTGGGCAGGAGCTTTTCGGAGACCACCTACACATGCTCCTACCCATATCGGGCAGCTGAGAAGGGCCCCGTCTGCCTGGCCAACTTCCTACTGGGTCAGGCCAAGTTGGCCGTGCTCAAGAGCCACCGAAACCGGCTTGCCGGGACCGGCTCAGATGATGCCCTGCGGCTTTTCCACCTCCTGGTGCAGGCACGCCTCTCACTGGAGTTTGAGCATGCTGTGCTCTGGCGGGTGGTGCCCGCCTTTGAGACACGCTGGGCCCTTGAGGGAGCGCTGTGCCACGTAGAGGA
>NW_017729025.1:142687295-142688694 GCF_001723915.1 Gavialis gangeticus
AAGTCGCAAAATATATATTCTTGTATTCATGAATTCATGAAACATGTATTTCGAGTTCACTTTAGTATTATGATAGTGACACTGGTAGTTTTCTAAATTGCTTTAACACTATCAATAAAATATTGCCCAAGTGATGCCTCTGCCTCTCTTCATAGTGGTCTTTTGTTTCAATTGTGGAGGAACATGGGTTTTGGGGTATTTTACAGAGTGACTTTAGGATTTTTTTTATCAGGGATTTTTCAGTTTTCCGATAGGGAGCACCAGAATTCCTGCTAGGCAGGCCAGGGGGAAGGACCCTGCCTGCTCAGAGCTGGCACTTTGGACTCAGCTGGCTGTGGCTGACCTCCTGGCCAGTTGGGGCCAGGAGGACATGTTCTGACAGTTCAAAGCAGGCCACCACACCCGGAGCATCTTTCAGGCAATAGCTGCCCAGATGGCTGGGTAGGGAGCACACATGGCATTAGTGCCACACAAAGGCCAATTCTGCAGCCACAGCCCACTGGCAGCTGGCCCAGAGGGGAAGATGCCTTATCCAGGTCTGGCAGGTCACAGCCAGGCAGCAGTCCCCACTGCAAGACTGCTGCAGTGGGTAGAGGGTGCAGGGAACTCTCAGGGCTGCTTCAGCAGTCCAGCTGGCACAAGCAGTAGTGTCCCCAGGTACCAATTGGCTGGGCCCCAGAAGCTCCTGAGAGCAAGTAGCCCTGAGCTACTTGCCAGGGCAGCTTTTTGTACTGATGGAGCTGGGATAAGGCAGATTTTTATACTGCTGGGGACAGCACAGTTGCTGGCCCTAAGCTGTAGCTCCCCCTGGCTGCAGATCTGGGAGGAGCCAGGCAGGGTTATTTTGCCCCAAATGGCACAATTTGCCCCACAACAAAGTGCATGTCTAAGCATGCGGGCTGAGGCAAAAAGCCCCGGCTCAAATTTCTACTGTTTCTATTTGAGCTGCTGCAAGCACACACCCCCTGGGTACCTACAAGAGTTACATAGAGATCACTGTAACTAAGGTTAGGGTGATTTCAATGGCCTGGCATGCAAGAGTTCACAGGGCTTAGATTTTGCTAAAAGTGGTATGCTCAATCCAAAGTGAGATCACCTCCGAGGTGAACTAACCTTAGATCAATAAAGGATTAACCCAACCTACTGAATGTCTGCATGCATTCACAACACAGCCCCAGGGTAGGTAAAGCTCAGCCACTCACCATGTCCCCAAAGATGGGCTGTTCTTACCCACCCAACAAGACCAGGTTATTCCCCGCCCTGCAACTATCCCCCTTGTGGACATGCCAGTGCCCGTATCCCACTTCACTGATTGTGACAGTCCCTCCCCCTCCTTCAACTTTTTTACCTCTGACTGCCCATGTCTCTACCAGCAAGTGGCAAATGCTTGCATGCGCTG
>NW_017729025.1:142693694-142699926 GCF_001723915.1 Gavialis gangeticus
CCAGCTCAGATTTAGGCAGCTTAAACTAAGCTACATAAACTTGAGCTGGGTCTTGCAAAAGCTTGTTTGCACCCTCCAGGACCATTCTGTTCCACAGCATTTGGTGTTGTCTATGTGATGCTGGGACCAGCAGCAAAGATGTCAGTTTATGACAATTGTGCTGGTTATCTTTGTAATATGGCCCTCCTGTCCACTGGAACTTTCAGTGGAAAAGCAATTAATTTCACATAGCCCTTCAAACAGTTGTCAGATGCCAACACCTTTCAATCAGTTGTTGACCAGGCCAGGTTCAAAGTGCTGACCTGGAGGCTAAAGTCTCTATGGCCCATAAGAAGTTCTTTGAGTTAGCCATTCCATTCTCTTGTCTATGCACAAGTGTTATGTAGCAGGCTCTAATCGCCTAGACCCAAAATTGAGGGGCTAATTCTTACTGGGGTTGATTCTGATACTTTTATTCATATTGCTTAGTACTTTAATCTGTCAGTTTTACCATTTGGATTTTTTCCCTAACATTTTTCAAAAAGAATTAGGGTTATTATCTTTTGCTATGAAAGGGAGATGATTCTTTCATAATAAATAAAAAATCACCCATAATAAATGGGACAAACAGGTTTCAGGGCAGATATCTGCATCAAACTTTCAGAGTAAGATTGGCAGATGAAATAAAGAATCAGGCACAATTACCAATGGGTGTGCAAACAATATAGGCAAGAAGGTGGATTTATCTTAGCCACGTGTTCTGAGAAGAAAGGTTGACCCAAAGGAACCTTTCATAGCACAGTGAGGACAGAAAGAGTAACCTTATAGGTTGACAACCTAAACAACTTAAAAGAACTGGGCCAGAACAAGATTGCTTGGTGAAAACTGACCCCTGTCTTAGCTGCCTGATTATGTGAGAAGTTGTTTGGATAGACTGGTAATCCCTTGCAATAAGGACTAAAGGAAAAATTGGGCTAGAAGAGGAAGGAAGACAGAAAATTCATTATTTTTAAATATTATTATTTATTATTACCTAGATCTAGAATTTTATGCAGCAATATCAGCCACAATAATGAAAAATAAGATGAAAAGAATCAGCTGTTTAAATGGTACTACTGATTGATTTTATTCAGCTTCTCCTTGATGGAAGCATCAAAAGCAGCCTTTAGAAATGGTCTCGTTTCATCGTTTTACACAGTTCAATAAAATGGTCTGAAAAGAGTCATCCCATGCAGATAGATGCCCATGTTGTACTTGCTGCATAAGGTAGTATAGCATAATATACCCCATTGCATATTGTCAGTAAGTCATTTTATCAGTCTAAGAAAGCTAAATTAGAAACGAATAAACCTTGAGAGGTTCAAAGTAAGGTTTTAAAATGGGACCAGTGATTTCTGTTGCCTCAATTATTGCACATGCCACCTGAAAAATCTTAAAAGGGTGTGATTTTTTGGGGATGAATGTGGTGAAAACTTTTTAAAAAGCAGTCCTTTTTAAGGTATCCCAGGATGGACACCCCAGAATTAAAGCATTTCCAGTTACAAGTCAGTTTTACAAATCTTGCTGTCAGGGTTTGGGTTAATTTGGAATAAACCTTCAGATATTCATCCAAAGCTTGTGCAAATAATTCTAAAAGAATTGTCTGTAAAATTAGATTGCGAACTTTACCAGTGAGTTTCTTGCAAGATTTCTGACACTTCTACTTCTAGATCTAGGTGAGAGCTAATCCAGAAAGTCAGCATGGAAATATTTATCAAAACCTCAAGAAAGGTTCAGCTCTAGTTTGTTTGTTAGATGATTGCAAATACTTAGACAGTACTGACTCACCTGCCCCTAATCCAAACTGGTTCTCCTGTCTCTGGCATCACTGAGGAAAATTAATATTTAAGCTAATACACATGACTAATTTTGCAAAAAGTCAATAAAATTATACCTTGGTATCTCAGGGTATTGGATATTAGTTGAGATCTTGAAACAGGACTGATACCCCACTGTTCCATGAGGAACAGTAGCAGTTGATTGTATTTGCAAAATTTGCTTGAAATACTGTTGGATTTCATAGGTTTCGTAGATTTCTAGGGTCGGAAGGGACCTATTAGATCATCGACTCAAACCCCCTGCTCTGGGCAGGAAAGAACTGTGGGGTCATGTAATCCTAGCTAGGTGCTTGTCTCATCTCCTTTTGCACACCTCCAAGGTAGGGGAAAGCACCACCTCATTTGGAAGCCCATTCCATATTTTGGCAACCCTCACCATAAATTATGACTTCCTGATGTCCAATCTAAATCTATTCTCCTTCAGTTTATGACCATTGTTGGTAAACAGAGTATCCCCTATTCCCTGCTGAACCCCCTGATAAGTTTGTAGACAGTCACGAGATCACCTCTCAGCCTTCTCTTACGGAGGCTGAAGAGATTCAGGTCTCTCAGTCTGTCTTCTTAGGGTCTTACCTGCAGGCCCTCAACCATATGAGTAGCCCTCCTCTGTACCCTTTTCAGGTTATCCACATCCCTCTTGAAGTGTGGCACCCAAAACTGGACACAGTACTCCAGCTGTGGCCTCACCAATGCTGCACAGAGGGGAAGTATCACCTCCCTAGACCCGCTTGTGATGTACCTGCTAACGCAGGAAAGAGTGCTGTTAACCTTACTTATTACGTCGTCACATTGGTGACTTGTGTTCATTTTTGCATCTACTCTGACACCAAGATCCCTCACGACTGCTGGGGATTCTTTGTCCCTAGGTGCAGCACTTTGCACTTATCATTGTTAAATTGCATCCTATTCTGATCCACCCACTTCCCCAGTCTATCTCAATCCTCCTGAATTAACTCCCTACCCTCTAGTGTGGTTACTATACCCCATAGTTTAGTGTCATCTGTGAATTTGGACAGAGTGCTTTCAACACCCTCATCCAGATCACTGATGAAGATATTGAATAGGACTGGTAGAAGGACAGAGCCTTGGGGGACACCACTACCCACATCTCTCCAGGCAGAAACCGACCCATCCACATTGGCCCTTTTCCAGTCTTCTCTTTGGGAAGAGTTTGTCACCTGGATATTGTAGGATAGCTTTGTCAAACTTTATAAAAGTGACTGTAAATTTATTATCAAACGTATAGAAATTGAAAGAAGAAAATAATACTTGACTGGAAATCATCTTGTGTTTTGAATTAACCTCTGCTTTTATTTTTCTAACTTGCCTTTTTCTTAGGATTTGTCCAATGTGCCTTTCTCACTTTAAAAAAAAGGAAGTCAGATTGCAGTGTTAACAATTCATCTCTTTATTTTGAACCTCAGGATATTTAGTGTTTCACATCAAGTGCCAGTTGCCCAAGTCAGTGATTACTCGTGAACCTTGATTTTGGAGAAAATTTAAAATCATGAACCTTAAAAACCAAAAGGCAAATATAATGAATATAAATATATTTACCAGTATTTACTTTTAATACCATTCTGTTTAGCCAACAGAATTTGGGGGTCTGAATTATGATATTGGAAATGCATATGTTCAGTAATGCTGAATGCACATTGTCTTTATTTCTGATGCTTGCTTGGATTCAAATCACATATTGCTTGGTACAAGACTTTTCTTTCTGATACTACATAGGATCCCTGTAGCTCTTATATTACAAAGACTATAAATAGAGCTAATATTTCACAAAAATCCTTTTATCCTTCAGGCTCCAAGAGCAAACATATCTCCTTGAATGGAAACCTTCTCTGATCCTGAGATAAAAGATCGTGAACATAATTAGAAAAGTTCTTATTTTCTTAACTGGGAAGCTAGTGATGAGAACAAAGGAGTTCAGCAAAAATCAACATTTTTCTCATTTCAGTGAGTTTAATACTTCTTCCAATTCTTTCAGTGTAGGATTCCAAACTCAGTAATTGCTGGTTCAAGTTGTGTGACTCTGCACAGATGAAGGCAGGTCGACACTAACAATCTGATGCTTGTTTGTGCAAAATTTCTGGTATAGTAATTATGCACGGAGTTGTCCAGACTAGGTTCAGGTAGGTTGGACTTCTTTCCAAACGCCATACTATTTAATGGGTTTGGGAAAATATGGGTTGCTGTTGTAGGTATGGGAAACCTCAAAAACTGCAGTCTTCATTGGTAGATTCCCTGCAACTCTGTTTCTGCAACTTAAGAATGCTAGAGATCTGGTTTGTAAAATAATACCCCAATATCATGAGCTATGTAAATCCCCTCTCTGCTGATGCTTCATGCCCCTCTGCCTGCTGCCTGAATATCCATTGTTAAACCCTACATTTATATTGCTAATGCTAATACTGCTCAACTGCAGGTTATTCAGAGAAGGCAACAGTTCTCCATATTCTCAGTTGGAAGCAGATCCTTTGATCTGTTGCACAAGTGGTGGACATTCCAGATCAGTGACAGATGCAGTGAAATGGTAGTAAAATAAGCAGGGTGCTCCCCTCCAGCAGTTGTATGAATAGCAGTGTACAATGCATATTTGTTTATGGCCCCCTCTAGATCCCTTCTTAAAGGCATGTCCTAAGCATCTCAGTTGCCCCCGTTGCATCATTGTTGTTAGAGGGCATTTATTGGCTTTCCTATAAACTTCTAAGACTGTAACTTTATCCTCTTTCTTTATGCCAAATATCAGCCTATAGCAGCTGGCTGCAAAGCTGCTTAATCTCTCAGAGTGCTCTGGTTAAAATCCATGACTCACAACCATACAAAAGCATAGCAAGGCAAGATGCCTTGAAAATGCTTAGCTTTAAAGCCAATGAAGTATCAGTTGACCTCCAGAACTTCTCAGGTTTACAGAGCATGCTCTGAGCCTATCTAGTCTTGAATATCATTCCTTACTGAGCATGTCTCTTCCCAAAGGACTAAGCAGTATTTAAAATTCTGAATACTCTCCATGAAGTCCATTTCATCTCCCATTAAGTTACCCACTCTTCAGCAATAGTATATCTTGATTTTTTTGTTGCATAGACTTTCTACCATCTTTTCTCTTATAAAGCTGAGGTCATAAAACAAAATGGCAGCTGGGGTCCACCAGCCAATATCCTAAACAACCATTGCAGAAATATACAGCTACCTGCAGAGCTCCTAACGTAGGTATTCTTCACACTAAAAGGATCTCAGTGAAACTGTCTGTACACTATCAGATAGATTCAGACCAATAACAAGTTGTTACTATCTGCTTCGTGGCACTCAGCAAAACAATGGATTCAACACTTTGAAGGGTGACTACCACAACAGAGCAAACTTGACAAAGGGAATGTTCATTAAAAAATAGATATACTTGGATCATGACTTTCTGTATAGCCTTCACTTTCACTATTATTGAGAGAGATGTTTCTCCTAAACTACCCAAATACTGATGTGTAGGAGCCATTAATGGGCTGGAGAAGGGGCTGGAGAAGAATTTTTCTGACACTGGCACAGTGTGAAATCAAAGCAAGACTGAACTAGAACAAAGACTATCCAGGGCAGTTTCTCATACTCCATTCATTCCTCAGTAGGTATACTATGTGCATTTTAAAGGAATAAAATTTCAGACTTTGAGGGCACATCTACACATGACACTTTAGTGTACAATCAATTAACTTATTGCACAGTAAAGCATCACCGTCTACATGTGCAGGGTATTTACTGAGCAGTACATGAGGCTACTGTGTAGGTAGCTAGATTAACTATGTAATAGTTACTGTGTAGTAACACTTGTGTAGACACTGACCAGGAGCGAATTTGCCTTGGTAGAGCTACCTGCAGGGCACCTAATACAGGTAGCCTACACAGTAAAACAGTGGTCACCAACCAGTCAATCTCAATCGACTGGTCAATCTCAGAGCCTCCTGGAGTTGGTCTGAAGCTGGGGGGAGCTAAGCATGCACGTACATGCATGCGTGTGCCCCACCCCCAGCCCAGCAGGTCAGTATGTAGGGGAGGGAAGGGAAGGGGGCCAGATAGAGGCCCCCACAGCAAGGGACAGAGTGCTGCAGAGGCAGGAGCAGGAGTAAGGTCAATGGGGCCCCAGCCGGATGGGTGATGGGAGGATCAAGCAGCTCATCCAGGGGTGTGGGGGGGAAGGGTCCTGCCACTGTGTGCACCCCGGCAGAGGCCCTGGGGAGGCATGTGTCCCCCCGCATCTGTATGGTGGAGGCAGCTGCCATTGCAAGCTAGGCTTTACACCCTGAGTCCTGCTACAGTCCACGTGGGAGCAGCCCAGTGCCAGGTGTGTCCAGCTGCCACATGCATCCAGCTACCAGGCTCAA
>NW_017729025.1:142699937-142713751 GCF_001723915.1 Gavialis gangeticus
GGGGAAGGGGAAGGCAGTGATGTGCTCTTCATGGCAGGGAGCTGGGCTACATTATGCTTGGGCCATGGAGCAGTGGTGACACTGGGAGGTGAGCCTATGGGGGAGCTATGGTAAATTTTAGGGTGCTTGCAGCCCCCCCCAATAGGTCTGCTCCCAGCACTGCCACCACCTAGCCCGAGGGAACCCTGGTGCAGCCCCAGCCTCAGCCTGCAGCAGCAACCAGCCCAGGCAACATTCAGATCCAGGGACACATGCTCCTCCATGCCCTCCTGGGGTGCATGCCTCCACTCCACGCGACACCTGGACAAGCCACTTGTGGCTCCATCCTGCACCTCAGCTGTGCAGGGCCTGCCCCTACTCCAGGTCCACTGCCTCCCTCACTGTCACTGGGGGGGTGGGGGTCAGTTCAAAGCCCCCATTAGTGAGGGAGTAAGTGGGGCTAGGACTGAGGCCTCAATCTGCCCTGCCACGCTATGGCCCTTTCCCCTCCCCCCACCCCTTCTCCCACAGATGTACCTGCTGGGGGGGCTTGCCCCCAAATAATTCTTTCCCCCTCTGCCTCCATCTGTCCCCCCACTTCCCTCCCCACAGACTTATCTGCTGGGTGGGGGTAGGAGAGGTGGCACACAGTACATCTTAGGTTACTTTTAAATGCCAACGGTGATCTCCTACATAAAAAGGTTGGTGACCACTGCACTAAAAGGATTAATAGATTCATAGATGATTGGGTTGGAAGGGACCTCAGTAGATCACTGAGTCTGACACCCTGTCCTGGGCAGGAAGGAGCACTGGGGTTAGATGACCCCAGCCAGGTGCATGTCTAGCTTCCTCTTAAAGACCCGCAAGGTAGGGGAGAGCACCACCTCCCTTGGAAGCCCATTCCAGATTCTGGCATCCTTTACCATAAAGAAGTTCTTCCTGATATCTAACTTAAATCTGCTCTCCATCAGTATGTGGCCATTGTTCCTAGTTACTCCAAGGGGTGCCCTGGTGAACAGGGCCCTTTCTGCCCTCCCTAATTAATTTTTAGGTGGCCACAAGATCACCTCTCAGCCTTCTTTTGTGGAGGCTGAAGGGATCCAGGGCTCTCAGTCTCTCTGCAAAGGGTTTTGTCTGCAGGTCCCATACCATATGAGTAGCCCTCCTCTAAACCTGCTCGAGGTTATCCGCATCCCTCTTGAAGTTCAGTGCCCAAAACTGGATGCAGTACTCCAACTGGCCTTACCAATACCACACAGAGGGGAAGTATCACTTCCCTGGATCTGTTTGTCATGCACCTGCAAATGCATGATAAAGTGCAGTTAGATTTACTGATTGCTTTGTCACATTGGCAACTCGTGTTCATCCTGGTGTCAACAATAACTCTGAGATCCCTTTCTGCTGCTGTGCTGCTGCGAGGGTCCTCCCCTAGACTGTAAGTGCGCTGGTAATTCCTTCTCCCTCGGTGATGCACTTTGCACTTGTTTCTGTTAAACTGCATCCTATTCTGTTCTTCCCACTTTTCCAACCTGTCCAGATCCACTTGGATTTGTTCCCTACCCTCTAGTGTGTTAACTTTACCCCATAATTTGGTGACATCTGCGAATTTGGACAGAGTGCTTTCCATGGCCTCATCCAAGTCACTGATGAAGACATTAAACAGCACAGGTCCAAGGACCAAGCCTTGTGGGACTCCACTGCCCCTAACTTTTCAGGTCAATACTAAGCCATCCACCACCACTCTCTGGGTACAACACCCTAAGTCAATTCGCCACCCACCTGACCGTGTAATCATTTATGTCACAGCCGCTCAGTTTATTTATGAGATGAGGATGAGATACCATATTGAAGGCCTTCTTAAAATCCAAGTAAATGACATCTAAAGGATGTCAATGCAACTCCCTGTATACTATCAGATAAATTTGTAACAATAATAAATTGTTACTAGCTGCTTCATGGCACTCAGAAAAACAATGGATGCACTTGTAAGGGTGACTATCACAAATTTTCTCCCAGTCAGCCTAGGCAGCACGAGGCCACAGGGGACAGAGAGCTCTCTGTCTCTGGTCCTGGTGCTGCTCAGCTCCCAGCTCCCCCAGGAGATAGGAGCTAATCAGCTCCAGGACTGGGGAGACCTGTCCTGCCTCCTGGTCCCAGTGTGGAGCTGCCTGCTCCAGGGGGTGAGCAGGGGCTGGGATCGAAGCCCCGGGGGCAGGCAGCTCTGTGCAGCACAGAGCTGGCTGCACTGGGGGAGTGGGTAGGGGTTTGGTTCCTAGCTATGGCTCAGCTCCTGGAGCAGGCAGCTCTGCACCACACAGAGCTGCCCCAGGGAGCCGATGGGCAGGGGCTTGGTTCCTAGCCCCACCCTTCTCCCAGGAGCAGCCAGCTCCATGCCAAACAGGGCAGCTGCCGGTGAGCCCCGAGCCCCTCCATCTGGCAGGAAGCTTGCCGGCAGCTGCTCCATACCAGGGACAGCTCCTAACAAGCCCCCTGCTGGGCAAGGAAGCCATGCATGGCAGGGGACTCTCTGGCAGCTGTGCGTCCTGATGGGCACAGGGCCAGGAGACCTCTGTCCACTGCAGGGGCAGCTGTCTTCTGGCCCAGTGTACATCAGATCCCCTCCCAATGTCCATGACACAACTGCCACTGCAGCTGGCAGAGCTCTGCTGGCCCCATGCCCATTGGGACTGGCCCCATGCTGCTTGCCAGCCCCTGGGCTAGCACCCTGCAGATCCTGGAGCGCCCCCTGGCTGCTGCAGGGGGGCAGAGCATGGCAGGGGCAGCCCTGTACCAGGCTGCTCTCTTCGGGAGAAAATCTGCTCCAAACAGGGAGCACATGTAGATGTACTCCTGGGAAAGGCTTACTGTGCAGTATTTTATTGCACAGTAAACCTAGGGTGAATTAATAGTACATGTAGATGCACCCACTTCCTCTCACACATTTTAAACTTGTCAAATGATGTTGAAATCTGTTTGCAGAAATAGAAGCTTACTTTTCTCGTATAATTTTATTCTACTGAAGTTCGGCAAAAATATGAGCAGTGGAAATAGATACAGGTGCTCTCTGCAGTTTCAGGCAGATAACACTTCTTGGACCCCCATTTGGAAGATTGTTTTCACAACTACCGATGACTAATACCAGTTTAAAATTGCAGGGACCATGGTGAATCAGGCCCATAGGATGCATTCAGACAAGCGTTCATGTGCTTTTTCCTGGGCACAAACAGCAGAAGCACAATATGTGCTGCTGCTACTTGTCCCTGGGGAATGCCCATGCACACATGCTCTGGCACATGTCAAGTTGCCCCAGGTAGGGTAGGGAAGGCTGGGCCCAGCACTCGGGCTGGCCCGAGCAGCTTTACCGGGATCCTGGAGGCCTCTTGGGGCTCCAGCGGTGGTGATTTGGGCACAGAGACTAGCTGGAAGCCAGAGCACATGGCACCCTGCTTTTTTCAGGTATGGGTTTTTTTGACGCTGGGATCTCCCAGTATCAAAAAACCACTGTGTTGCTAATTAGCAGCAAGGGGAAAGCCTGCATGTGTGGCACCTGTGATGTGCAGTGCTGCAGATGGGTCTGTAGTGCTACATACCACAGTGTGCACTCATCTGGACCTGCCCATGGAGGACAATCACATAACTTTTTTTCTGCATTTTTGTGTAAAATCTGATGCATACCATTGTCTGGAGAAGCATGTCAGCTTTAAAAGGCCCATGTGAATCTTTATTTGGGCATCTAGGTTAGATATGACTGGTCATCTCTGAAATATTATAATAAAAAGGAGAGTGTGTGGCATGCTTGGCATTCCATAACTTCTGACTTTGAATTGTTTGTCCAAGATCAATGGAATCACTGAACTACTGTAGTGCTTTAGACAGTCCAAAAAGAAGCATAATGAGAATCTTAATTAGATATGAAAGCTTTTGTTGAGAGAAAGGTGGTAAATCTCCACCCAGTTATTTAGGGCACATCTTTCATCAGTTGCATTAAAAATATCTCAGAGGAAATCCAATAAGTGTATTGTGCATCCATACAGAAACTATTATGTCTCTCTCTCTCTCTGGATGGAAGATTTACTGAATGTATTGTGCTCAGAGACTAGAGTTATGTGAGACTCAACAGAATTTTTTGAAATATGTAAAAGTTAAAGAAACATCACAGGAAGGGTGGATATATTCAACCTATTATGGTTGTTAAGATGCTCAGAACGTGGAATGCTGTGCAAGCAGCTTTGAGAGATGACCAAAATTTATTTTCAGGAATGATGGATTTGGTTCTTTTATCAAATCTTTTATCAAAACCAAGCAGCAAGAATGTTTATGGTTTTATATAAGTGACAATTCCTCATCTGATTGGGTACTAAGGTGGAAAGCAACCAAACCACACAACCCAGGCATGAAGAAGAGATTAATGGCAAATAGCAAGAGTATTAATCAAAAGCTTCATCAAAAAGGTTGTCACTATTCAGGTGGTTGCTTTCCACCTTTAGTAGCATGTATTTAGAACTGACCTGAGATGGAAGCAAAACTTAGACTGCTTCTTGCCACATAATCTGAGTCTACAGATAATATCTATCCTATAATATTGAAGGAATCAGCACACACAATAAAAATTCCTCTAGCACAGATCTTCACTCAATCTGTCAACTCACAAATAGTACCCTATGGGCTCATCTACATATTGCCCTATGGTGATGTTGTTACTGCACTGTGCTTTAGTCCTTCCTTTTGAAAGTACTAATGCACAGTGCAGTAACCGCCTGTACTATGCTGTACACATGGTGCACGGTTATTTTTAGCAGCTACTTTGCTGTAGCAGTGTGCTATAATGGGGGAGCGTGCTGCTACAGCAAAGTAGCTGCTGGTTTTGTGTAAACACCTGTGGTCACTGGCAATGCGTAGGGGGTGTACGCGGGTGCACATGCACCCCCTGAGATTGGTGGTGCACCCCCTGAGAGAAGCGCTGCTGACACTGCTGGCAGCACCTGGGAACAGTCACCGCTTGCCACCAACACCTCTGGCAGTGTCTGCAGGTGGTCGCCGGTCACCCATGGACTCTGTGTCTCTGTAGTGCATTGCTATGGTGATGTACCATCATGTGTAGATGTGCCCTATGACTGGGAAATAGCAAACATATAGTGCCTATTTTTTTAAAAAGGGAAAAAGAGTGATCCAAACAATTACAAGCCTATTACCCTGATTTGAACAGTATGTAAAATCTTAGAACAGATATTGAAAGAAAGAATGGTTAAACTATGGAAAATGAAAAACAAAAAATAGAAAATAGGACAAAACACCTTGACTTTCTCAGAAGGCTATTTGTCAGACTAGTTACCTGTCCTATTTTTTTTTTTTTTTTTTAATTTTAAACAGGATGGGTCCTAAGACTGATCCCTGAGGAACTTCACTGCTAACTGCTTTCTACTCAGATAAATTGCTTTTCAGCATAACCCACTCTAGTTTCCATTTGGTCCAACTCCTTATTAATCTTTTGATTTAACATTTACACCTCAAAGGCCTTTTATGTCTCCACTAAATGGTTTTAATTGGGCCTGTGAAACAAATCAATTGTGCATAACAATCAGTTGCGGTAGTTGCAACTGTTCAGTGGCTTAGTTTAAATAAAGGGCATGTCCGCAGGAAAATTACAGTATTTTCTATTACAAATGCAATTAATACAAAGGTATTAATCAGACATTTAAAAAAATAAAATAAAATTTTGCTTTAAAAATGTTTCAGTCTTCTCAGCTTTTGTGCTGTAGAAGTGCTTTTGTTTTGATAGTTCATCTGTGTAACATTAGCTTGCAAGCAGCCAGATAACAATGCCTGAAAGTGGCTTAGAAGTATGAAAACATCTCCACTCCATGGGGAGAAGAAAAGTCTTCAAGACTGTTCTGATAGTTTTTTACTTTGTTAAAAAAATACCAAGCATGCATACACATCTCCTCTGGATTTGCTTCTTAATGAGAAAGTGTCAAATGAGTAGTTTTCTACATCCAACAGCTATATAGGAACTGGTTGCCAACTCTGATCCCCGTCATTTAAGAAAGAAAGTCAAAAGTCTGTTCTTTGACTGCTCCTATGCTTTCCAGCCACCCAATGACAATGCTTTCTCCCTGAAATATCTTCCTATAGTGTCAAATTTAACCTAGCTACAAGCAACTAAATGTGCAAAATGCATCCCCATACAGAGGGATTGAGATGGGAACTATCAATAAAGCCTTCTTGAAGTTCAAATTGTTCTAGGCTTGGGCTGGCTATCTGCCCTACAGTGAATTCCAACTTAACCATAATAAGGGCATGATTAAATTAAAACAATGGAACCAAATTAAACTTAATACAATGGGATTCTTCATGACTTGAATAAATGCATTAGACCCTAATTTGAATAAATGCATTAGGCCCTAATAAGGAGAACTGTGGTGGCTGGTTATTTGAGGACTAGATGGGCCATCATAGAATTCCTACAAGGAATTCTATGCCAACCTTGACTAAGTCCTTTCTGATGTTCCAGCAGCAGACAGACTTATTCTTTTCAGCGATTTCAATGCCAGAGTTGGAAGGGACTCCAACCTCTGCAACTGAACCATTGGCAAGGAAGGAGAAGGAAAGATCAACTCTAACAGCATCCTCCTCTTGACCAAATTCATGGAAAATGGGCTCACCAACACCAACTGAGGATGACGAGGCCATCTTTGGACCAACAGATAAGACAATCATGAAAGACGATCACCCTCAGCTGAGAGGGGTTGCCAAAGAAGGAGATGAGCTATCCTCAAGATGGCTGCAGGGGTGGATCCAGGAGGTGAGCACTGCTGCAGACGCACCTTCTTCCACGGTTGCCCCTCCTGTCTCCAGCTGATACGGGTGCAGGGGGAAACCCATCATTGTTCCACTGTGGGCTGTAGTTATATGGGGTGCCAGGCCCAGTATGGGGCAGAGGCAGTAGCTTGTAGATTCCTTCTTCCAGTGCCTGCCCTTTACCAACCCCACTGGCCAGGAGCTAGCACTGATAGGAAGGATCTGCACACCACCGCCACAGTACACAGCTGACACAGTCAAGGGTGGAGTCCTATAGCTTTTCCTTACCTACTTCTGCTTCACAGCACAGAAAGCAACTATGTAGAGAGCTGGGATTATCTTGGGATAGCAGTGGCAGTGTGCACAGTCCTCCTTCCAAGATCTGTTCCCCGCCCTGCCCTTCATGCATATGCTCCCTCCATAGCTTTCCAGTGTCCTTCACTGACCAGGAGCTCCAGCCACCCCTTGCTTCCCTCCCCGTGTTGGCTTGAAGGCAGTGTGCTGCTCTCCCCTTTAGGAAATCCTGGATCTGCATTACACACAGGGTGTACTGCAAGGCAGGGTCAGGTCTTTTCAATCACAAATTGGTTTTTTTTGGGAGATAACAGTTATAAGCTGTCCATTATCTAATGCCCTAAAGTTTCATGCACTGGAAGTCTTTTCTCCACAATATGTGAATAGCATGTTGTCACAGTCATGAACATGCAAACTGAGCATGCCCACAACATGCCACTCAGTTCCATTGAACATGAACTCTAAGATCATTGAGTCTTCCCTTCCCACAGATCATGCCATAGAAATACACATTATTCATGGTTAAATTACATATTCTTTGCCTGCCCTCCTGAATCTCCAGGTTCCTTGTTTTAGAACCATTAATCCACATTTACATGGTTCATCCCCAGACCTATCTATCAGCATTAAATTTAACTCTAGCAGTTGGGTAAATATATGCCTGACTGCATATCTGTTTCAGCTGATGAACGTCTTTCACTGCCTTTGTGAAAACTTAGTGAGTAACCCTTTGTTTCAAGTACCATACACTTTACTTTTTACTGATTTAAAGGGCCTAATTTCCTCCCAGAATTGTTGCACCATAAACTAGGTCATTTAATAATACAGTTTTACTCATTAATATGATTAGGGAGTGCAGTATAAGAAATGACATAGTATAGTTCCTTATTCATTCAGTGTCATAATTACCGTCATGGAAAATCCCAAACTGATATCAATTATCCATCTAGTCTAGGAATAGTAGGGGGCAGGTAATCCCACACTGGACAATTATGGGTTATATTACCTATTTGGGAACCTCATGCTGTTAGTTAGCCCTGAACATGAGGGTTTATAGTATTGCACATTTCTAGCCTTTTTAATGGAACTGTGAGTGTCTTTAGCATTCATGTAAATTAATAATCTGTTTTATAAAACCTGCTGCATGTGTGCAAGATTGCAATCCAGGGCTGTCAAACTGGTGTCCTGCATGTGGCCTCAGAGGGGTTAATCTGTGGCCCCTGGGCTTCCAGTACAATTGCTGGTCCCCTCCATTGTTTTTCTACAGAACCTGCAGGTTCCCTCTCCCTCCTCTAGCTTTTGCTTTTTGCATCTCCCTGTGGGTGGGGGTGGCACAGTGCACAGGTGGGGGAAAGTGAGGGGTATGTGGCACAGCCATGTAGACCCAAAAGTGTACAACCCAGTGGCCATGTAGCCCAGGAGGGCATGTAGCTCCCAGACACTCAGAAGTTGGAGAGCTCTGGCTTAGACTATTTTCACAAAAGTTGCAGTTAATTCAGAGCTTATTATTGTATACCAGTGTAATGGGGCTCCTACGCCATTACTGAGGAGGAGAAGGCCAGAGAGCAATGGGCTGGCCCCAGGACTCTGTAAGAACTGCTAAGTTCTTGGAGAAAAGCAGCTGCCTGCCCCATGTACGGAAAATTCAATCAGAACCTGAAACACAAACACTGTGGGACCCCAGGCCATGACTGACAGGTCTGAGGGGGAAGGGGAAGTGGTTGGTCAGGTGACCCAAAGGGGGTGTGGCTATAGGTTTTATAAGGCCAGGACCCTTGTGGTGGCAGCAATCTATATCTGGCATGCTGTGAGGAAGGAGCTGCAAACTGTAGGGGCTGAAGGTAGCTCAGTAATGTCCTGTATTGAAGATGACATTTATATTATATGTTTATTCATTATTACTGTGTAAATCCAGAGGACCCCCAGCTGTGAGGGGAGGTTTGGAGGCCACAGAAAGTGTCTGGGGAGACACTGCCACAATGTGGGGAGTGAAGACAGGGGCAGGACTATGAACCGGGGATCAGGGCCTACAGCCCAAAGGACTCTGTAGGTGAGCTCAGAACCCAGGAAGACAAAGAGGAAGAGAGGGTCTGAAGCTTGAAGGGATGTGGGAGAGGATGCAGAGCCCAGGAGGGCAAAAACCAGGGGCCTGAAACCCCAACAGACTGGGTGAGAGGGCCTGATGCCCAGGATGGCATACAAAAAGGACACAAAGCCTGTAGGGCTGAAGGAGAAGGTCTGAACCCCACCCATGCAAGGACAACATACAGGGGGAAGACTGGCAGCCTGGTAATGATCAGGGAGTAGCAGGCACCCAAGGTCTGACAGGTTTCTGAAGGCAGTCTCCTATCCAAGTCCTTTCTTAACTTCTCACAGGCTTGACCAACCTAAATAATTTGTTGCTATCAAATTTAAATGTCTTACCTGTAAAACAATCATGAGATAACATATCAGTCTGATTGCTAGTGAATTTGTACTGTGCTGTTGTACCTTCCAGATGATTTGCTTGTTTGCTGTAGCCTATATTTTGACTGACAGCTTGACCTTCCAAAGTCACTACTAACCTCTGTTTCACCACTTTCCAAAGTATCACTATCTATCTTGTATTTGAAGGGAGATAATATGATTTCTGTTGTTATAACTTTTTTATACTTATCAGGGTGGCTGAACCATTCATAATGTGCCCAACGTAAACATTATTATCTGTGGGTAACACAAAACTGGATTCATACAATATCCATCTTGTCATAATCATTCTCTCACTAGGAAGACACAATCCATATTCTTCAATCTCCATCACCCTGTATAATTAAAAGAAAAACAAAAAACAAAACAGAAACAAACCTGAGTGCAGCTATTAAACAGTTCTTTTCTTTATTTATATAAATATTTATATAATGGGATATTATTGTATTTAATCTTTAAAAGGTTTTTGCAATATCCTGCAGGCTTTTAAAGTCTGAGACAGGGGCTGCCATAGAGGCAGCCAAGCCCTGGGGCAGAAGAGGCTCCCAGCCCAGAGCCCTGGGGCCAGCCTCAGCCTGGCCCCCTGGTGGTTGGGCTGACAGGGGAGAAAACTTGCTCCCAAGTTGTATCTTACCCATGCATTACTGTGCAGTAACTAATTGCACGTAAATTTGCTACCTGCATTTGCAGGTAGCAAATTTAAGCACAATTAAGTGTTTTTACTGTGCAGTAAGCATGCGCACTAGGCCTGTGTGAAGCAGCTACTATTAGCTTTGGATTCAGCCAATTCAGGGGACAGTGATTTGATTTGGTGATTCAAATCACTGTCCTGAATTGATTTAGCTGAATCTGATTTGGAGATTCAGCTGCTGCCAAATTGGCCAAATCTCCGAATCAAACAGGCCCCATCCCCCACCTGCTCTCCCAGCCCCATCAATGGCTACCTGGCCCAGCCCCAGCGTCCCGGCTCTTTAAAAAAAACCCAAAATCAAAAAAAATCCCTGCATTCACTGGCTGGTGCTGGGCAGGGGGGTAATCCCCACTGCCCCCCACTGCCCCATGCTGCGTGGGGGGGTTCTGCCACAAGCCCCCAGAAGCCCTGACAGCCACTGCAGTAGCTGTTGAGTGCGGGGCTTCTTTTAATTATTAATTTAAAGAGCTGGGACACTGGGGCTGGGTAGGGCAGCCATGGGTGGGGGGAGGGGCAGGATCTCCTGGTGTCAAATTTTGGCTCTGCATTGCAAATTAGCAGCACAGCACACAGGTGCACATGCACCACATGCGGTTTGCAGCACCTCAGACTGCCTTGAGATGCTGCAAACTACAAGTGCACACTCGTCTGGACATGTCCATAACGTCAGCAGTGCTGATATGTACAGAGGAATGAGGAGGAAACAAAATCTAAATTGGAAAGATCCAGTGAGCACTGTATGTTAGCAATTTTTTTCCCCTTCAAAGAGTACTCAAGAGACAAGCTATATGTATTTTCAATCAAATAGCCAAACTTTCAGTTTGAAAACAGAAGGGCCTGTTGTTCCATTTGATTGACATACAAAAATGTTTGTTTTACTTTGTGCTGTAGCTTACATGGTATATACGCTGCCATCTCCATTTTTCAACATCATATTTTATTGCTCTGTAAATTGATAAATCACTGTGGCTCCCAGAAATAACTCAAGAAATGTAACTGTTAAAGTCAAAATCCAGCAAAAAAAAAAAACAACAGCAACAAAAACTCAACTAGATTTTACATTCAGAAACCAATGAGATATATAAGATTTTTTAAAATTTCTACAGGTCTTATCAAGGAGCTAAATAGGGCTTTAAAGTTCAGCAGCAGGTACCTTTCACAAAATAATATTTTCTCTCTAATGTTTATTTTCAGAAGTTGGAGTTTAAAATTTTAATTAAAAACAGAGAAACCAAAAGACTTGCTGAACGACACCTAAAATTATTCCCTTACAACCATGACTGGCAATTTTCCTCCTCAGAGACTCAGAGCTTAGTTTAGTCCCTTCTAAATGGAAGAATAATTTTTCTATCAGTGAATGACTAGGTTTTCTAGTCTAAGCACTTAGAGGCCTGTGCTAGTCCTCAGCTCTTTGACCCTTACATGCTGCTGTGATGGGAGTTTATATGGCTCATAAGAACCAAATGGGCAAAGAGAAAATTCCTTCAGGGCAGTAGTAGTGTCAGGTCAGTGTAAGTAGCTGTATATTGATCTTTCTTGCAAGAGCTCTGATGTAAGGTGCTTTTCAGGAGAGGGAGAGGAGAGGTACAGTGAGGGCAGGAAGACCTGTGCCTTTACTGCCAAATATCATAGGATTAAGGCACTAGTACCTAGCTCATAATGAACCCAAGGAAACTGCTGGTATTTAAAGCAGCTTTTTGGATTACTGGGCATTTAAGGAACAGTAGTCTATTTTACTGTGCATTAAAGTGTTGCATAAAAAAACATGCTAATACATGTTAATGCATGGTAAAATAAGCTACTACTCATTAAGCTTCACTAAAAAAGCATGTGCTTTCACTACTGTGCATTAGGACAGACATTCCAAAACACTGAGCCTGAATTGATTCAATCTTTGCAGGTTAGTCTAACCTGCCTAGGTTGAACCAGGTTGCAAATGTATAGACTTTCCTTCTGGACTGAAGAAATATAGGCACATGCCTGCAGTGGTTCAGGCTAGAAGCTGAGTGGTGCTAAAACAGCCCTCCCTTCACTTCTACAGTGCTGAGCTGAGGAGAGGGTGTGGTCAGGCCCCAGCAGGACACTCCAAGTAAGAAGAGGTGTAAACCCCAACCCTGGCCTGCACAGTCCCAGGCTTTTCCCTGCTTACTGCTCAAGGGGTGGGAGAGTTGCCAGCCCCCAGCTCTGAGCTAGCACTCTGAGGCAAAGAAGGTGTGTGCAATGCATGCATCTGCTGATGATGCTGAGCTTTTCAATCTCCCTTTCCCTGCTTCTTCATACAGTCTGCAAACCTGACCGGACTGCAAACCAGCTGGGGACTGATAACACAGTGTTTATTAGTTTGCATTAGTTTATAAGTCTCACATTAGTTCAAGCTCTTCTTAAACAGCTTTTTCCAAGGAAGGAACGGAGGAACATTACCAGTTGACCTGTTGATTACCTCCAAGAAGCCCTAAGCAGACACTGTTCTGTCTGTCTGTGCCAGTGTAATTAGAGACACACACATGCACAGACACCTTACAGCATTAGCTAGCATACCACATGCCTAGGGTCCATGGGTCTGGGGTCTGGGCTGTGGGATATGGGAGGAGGGAATCCCTGCTTGAGCAGCCAGCAGCGAGGGAAGTTAGGCAGATCCTGCTGTGCCTGCAGTCTCCCCTGGAGCTCTGGCTAGGAAGTAGAGGGGTGGGGCCAGCCTTTTCTCTGGAGCAGAGATCCCAGCCCAGTGCTGCAAAGGATCTAGGATGCTGGGGGACTCTGGTTTAACTTAAACCAGGAAGGGGTCTGGGGCGAACATTGCATAAACCGGATTGACCCAAATCAGTTAAGCCTCATACTACATTCAACCAGGTTTATCTTAAACCAATTTCAGCCATTTTGAAACTGGTTTATGTGCACTGAACTTATTCATAGTTTCATAGTTGGTAGGGTTGGAAGGGACCTAAGCAAATCATCGAGTCTGACTCCCTGCAATGGCAGGAAAGAGTACTGGGGTCAAATGACCCCAGCAAGGTGTTCATCCAGCCTCCTTTTAAAGACCCCCAACATAGAAGCCCGCACCACTTCTCTTGGAAGTTGGTATGTTCTGTTACAGGTTTAAACCAGTTTCTGATCACTTAAACCAATTTATGTGTAATGTCTGTCCCTAGCCTCTGTGTCTCCATGCTTCAAAATGGTAGTGGGGGCACTTTAACTAAAACCCATTCAATGAGCTTTAGCTAATGCACTCCTACCACCATTTTGAAGCACAGGGATGCTGATACATGAGACACTGTCAGAGCCACTCTAAGTAAAGCGTCCCCTCCCGTAATACCAGAGAACATGAAAAAATGCCCAGAGGTTCTAAATTTACCTAAAGCTCATTAATGAATGAGTAGATGTGGGGGGATGTGGGCATGCTAGAAGGAAGGAATAGGCTACAATCGGACCTAGAAAGGTTACAGGGGTGGGCGGATGAGAATAGGATGGGATTCAACACTGACAAGTGCAAGGTGATGCACCTGGGGAGGAAGAACCAGCACCATACCTACAGGCTGGGGAACTCCCTCCTCGTCAGTGCAGAGGCAGAAAAGGATCTTGGAGTCAT
>NW_017729025.1:142713904-142726278 GCF_001723915.1 Gavialis gangeticus
TGGAGTACTGCGTCCAGTTCTGGGCGCCGCACTTCAAGAGGGATGTGGACAACATGGAGAGGATCCAGAGGAGGGCCACTCACGTGATTGGGGGCAGCAGGGCAGGCCCTACGAGGAGAGGCTACAGGACCTGAACCTATTCAGCCTCCACAACAGAAGGCTGAGGGGGGATCTAGTGGCCTGTTACATTAGTCAGAGGGGACCAGCAGGCACTGGGGGAGTCCCTGTTCCCCCAAGCACTACCAGGAGTGACTAGGAATAACAGTCACAAGCTGGCAGAGGGTAAATTCAGATTAGACATCAGGAGGCGCTATTTCACGGTCAGGGCGGCTAGGATCTGAAACCAACTTCCAAGAGAAGTGGTGCTGGCTCCTACCCTAGGAGTCTTTAAGATAAGGCTAGACAATCACCTTGCTGGGGTTGTTTGACCCCAGTACTCTTTCCTGCCGTGGCAGGGAGTCGGACTTGATGATCTGCTCAGGTCCCTTCCGACCCTACTAACTATGAAACTATGATGTGCCTAGTGTGACTTATGTTGGGGCCCACTTTAATGACCACAGTGCAGCCCAGAATCCATAGAATGCAAAGTCAGTATAAAGTCCCCTTTCCAGCATTATTCATTCTTCCCAGCCCCTTCCAAACTTAGTAAAAGTTCTAGTGAAAAGCTCTGGAAAAAAGAGGAATTGGAGTCGTTTGGATGGATGAACGTGAAAAGTGTTACAATTTTACCTTCTTAAATGATCACAGTGAGACTAATACTGGATTATTCAGTACAGTTCTAGGGCCCATATTTTAAAGCTGGTGTTGAAATGTAGAAAAGCGTTAAGCATAAATGTATCACTATTGGAGAGAGAAACTATTTCCTAAAAAGTTTTGCTCCTTGCCAGTCATAAAATCATAGAGAAGTAGGGCTGGAAGGCCCTCAAGAAGTCACGTAGTCTAACCCCTGTCCTGAGGCAGGATCATCCCTATCCAGACCACATCATCCCCAACCAAAGCATTAGGCTAGGGGCAGAAGTTACACATAAAACAGTTTAAGTGATCAGTAACTGGTTTAAACCTGCAACAGAATAGCAATTCAGTGCACATAAACCAGTTTCAAAATGGCTGAAACTGGTTTAAGATAAACCTGGTTGAATGTAGTATCAGACTTGACTGATTTAGCTCAAACCCGTTAATGAACCTTCTGTCCCAGACCCCTCCCTGGTTCAAGTTAAATCACAGTCCCCCAGCATCCCAGCATGCTTTGCAGCCCTTGGCTGAGCTGTCCTGTCTGCTCCAGAGAGCAGAGCTGACCCTGCCCATCTGCTTCCCCACAGGCAAACCCCGTCTGGGGCCAGGGAGCGGGGTTAAATTCACTTTCCCCTGAGTACAGAGATGCCATGCCCTGCTGGCTTACTTAGTGCTGGCTGCAACTGTGGACCACAAATCCCAGAAGTGCCTATGCCCCCATTGGACTTCGTATAGATAGTTGTGGGCAGCTTTCAAGTGTTCTCCCAGCCCCGTCCAAGGGGTGTGTCCCTGGAACTTGTGTGTCAGGTTACGCTGCACCCTGAGGGGAGACCTGACAGTCTCCTGCCACAGGTTGATTCTCTGTGTTCTCGGCATGGGTCCCTCCCAGGCTTTCTTGCTACTCCTGGTATCCCTCACCAGAGGTTTTCTTGGGGCTCCATCTCCCCTACACCCCAACCAAGTGCCAACCTTCCAGGCCACTGGATGATGCGTCTTTGGCCTGCTCCTCGGTTCGGCTACTCCCAAAGATCTTGGGGCGTACAATTATCTCCACCTTCGCTCTTGCCCAAACTGGCCCTGATCTTTCTCCATGGCCCTGGACCTGTGGAGGGTTTTTCCAGGGTCGCCCTCTGTGCACCCTCCAAGATAGAATAAGTAAAAAAAAAAACTGAAGAGAAAAAAAATAATGAAAAAGGTCTGGGTGTAGGCTTCTGTCCACCCCACTCATAGGTCTGCCATCTTAGACCACCTCTGGTGCCCGGACATTGTCCCTCTCTTGGCTATCCTGCCGGTTGATGTGGTGGGCCCCACCAGTGTAGGGAGAGCCCCTTTTAAGGGATCTCTGTCTTGCCCCTGCCAGGGCTATCAGCTTCCCTGGGATGTTGCCTGGGGAGCATCTACACCCCTTAACATCCCAGCCACCTCTGCCGCCATTTCCCCATCGCCAGCTTTTAAATCTGCTGGGCGGCAGTTTTTTATGATGTCATCTACCAGTGTTGCCTCCAGCCGGCAATAAAAGCGGCTGATGAACCACACTGGTGGTTCTCGTCAGCATGGTTCGCTCTTCCCTGCAGGAGGTAAGTGTTTCTTCCTTTCAGGGCTCTTTCCTCCTTTCCTTGGGCATGTCGCCCATTCCTTGGGCCCTGCCACAGGAGGTCATTCTAGACCCTCCATTTTTATTCCCCTGGGACAACCTAGAAGCAGGAAGAGGAAGTGATAAGAAACCTTGCAGAGTCTTGTTGTTGTGATTGTGGACTGAAAATCCCAGAGACCTCAGGGGCAGCAGGAAGAGTAAACAAATACACAGCCCATGCTGTGTTTATAGTTCTTTAGTTTATATTTTTTCAGAGAAAAAGCTACTCTTGTTCAAGCTTTTATGAATTCAATGCCACTACCTTGTGTGCGTCTGTGTCGGCAGAGCATGGGCTGGGGCCTGGCCACACCCCCTCCACTTCAGCAGGGAGAGGGGAAAAGTCTTAGAGGGCTTCTGTTTTCCTTTCCCTTTGGTAGTGGCTTGCAGGCCCCCTGGCTTCTGGCTTGAGGCACTGCAGGCTTGTAGCTGCATTTCCTGAATCAAAAGTGAATGTCTGTTGATGTACTTATTGGTTCAATCTCTGCAGCTTAAACTAACCTGCAAAGACTGAATCAATTCAGCCTCAGGCTTTTTGTACTTAGCCTTAGTGATGATAAACTTGGGGCTAATTACCATAGCATTTCTGTTTATGATCTTCGTAATTCACATAAAATGGTGGGACAGAATCCCTCTGAATGCTGAAAGAGTCATCAATATATGTGTATAGGTGACTTTCTTGTTTTACGATGCTTATGCATCACATTGGTAACAACCAGTAGAATAACTGAGGGTGGGCTTTTTGAGGGGGTACAAAATTAGCTGCCACCACAGCAGCAGCTGATTAGCACAGCAGCAACTGTGTGTTGCTGTTGCCCTAGGCACAAAGCCATGCTACTACACCTCTGGTAAAAACTAATGTACATATGTGTTATATCAGTCAGATCAAGACATGTGAAAAAGCTGGGGAAAATGCCATTAACAAACAACTGTATGTTTTTCTTTGGATTTGTTCTGTTTGTTTGGGTGGGGGGGTTGTTTTGTTTTGTTTTTGCTACTGTTAAATGATCAGGACTTCATTTTTAAAATTCATTAAAATTCCAATAATTTAAAAATACGTATACGAGGAAATAGCATATCTCCTTTGCAAATATTAACTAACAAAGAGAGAAAGGAAGTAGATATATTCAAGCAGAAAATAACACATCTATAAAATCTGATTTACCTTTCCAAGCTTTTTCACTGACAGTATGTTTTCTCAGCCTTTTCTGCTTTCAGATCTCTAGACCTTGCAAAAAAATCCCAGTGAAGAGTTCAGACATATACCAACACAGTCACTGGGTTCTGTCCATGTAGAAGAGACTCCAGGGACCTGGATTTAAAAACACACACACAGACACACAGATAAAACAACAAAAACATTTTACTGACAAAATAACTCTTCATCCTGTTCTGTCAAGTGTTAAATGCTCTGTACTAAACTCTTCTTTGGAAGGGAGTGCCATATAGAAGAACATCATCTGAATAGCTACTTATCAGCAGTCACAGCATTTTTGCTACATTTTCTAGGGTATGCTACTTCAAAACAGGATGGAAAGGCATTTACATGACTCACCAACTACATTATAAACCATGACTGAAACAATAATTGCAACACATTCTAAAAGCTACAAATACAGATATAAAGCACTGTTGACAAGAGTCAGTTAAAAACTGGTCTTGACAATTCATGGAGATATTTGAAAGGTTGTTAATACCTCAGCTAGATTAAGGTTCCCCTTGTTATCTCAAAATAATCCATTAGCATGACTTCATTTTATGCTTATTATGCCATGCTTGTTTTCTAGGGTTCATGAGGCATGAGTTTTATGTGCTGCATGGGAATATTGTACACAAAAACAGTGCTATGTAAACTGGGGTGCTACGCAAATTTGGGGAGTTTTCAATGCCCTGAAGAATAGATGAAGATTAATGGCTCTGATGTCACCTTGCAAACAGTGACACCTTCTTTCTCTTGACTTCATTTGTGCTGAAGGATTAATTTCAACTTTGTTCCACATGGCTATCCTGGAATCTCTGACCCTGTGTCTGGCAGGTCAAGTGCATGGTGAAAGCTGTCCTTCCTCTAACAGAAATGAAAAGAATTCCTCTGTTTCTGCCTTCATAGTAATCTCCACAGCAACCACTTATGATGTCACAAACAGGGAACTAGAAATTTAGAGGAAGAAAGTGTAAGTAGAGAAGCATTTTTGAAGCTGCAAAGATCTTATTTTTGTGTAAATTTCCCCATGAGGGATGAGAATTCAAAAATGATGGGCCCTTGGTTTGCATTTTGGTAAGCTTCACTAGATACAGGACAACAAGGAGAAGAAAGTTAGTAAAGTGGACCAGCCAGCTATGTTCTTATTTTATTCTGGGGCCAGCTCATTGTAAATTCAAATAACTAGGGCTCACTACTTGGTACAGCTATCTCCCCTCTTACATTTCCTAAGCCAGGAGCAGGGTTGGTGCAGGTCTGCACATATAACCTTTCTGTCACCTGGATATTCCTTTATTCCACAATGAACTCAGCTAAAAGAAGGTCTAACAGGGTGCAATCGGGCCCTATAGCTTTCTAGCTGTTATTTTTTACTAATTATTTCTGAAGTTTTCTATTATTGATATATGAACCATGACTTCCATATTTCTTCATATTTTGCATACTTGATGCAATATTGCCAACCCCAGGTGTTCAGAAATAAGGACCCAAAAATCGTGAGATAGGCCTAAAAATCATGGCTCCTTTTAAAAAAAAAAAGAGAGAAGACATTTTGAATTCTTTATATTTATCTTCCAGTTTCTGAATCCTCAGGAATCCAGTTTTCAAACTCTTGTCCACAACCATGAGGTCTAGAAACTTATGGAACTATAAGACCTGGCATTTTCCAAGAGGTGGCTTTAGTCTAATAAAGAGTGCCTTAAGTCTAAAATGATTCAGAACTACCACTCTAGGCGATAGGACCTTAAGAACTATGCTACCCAGCATGAAATCAGTGGTAAATTGCAAGACTCCATCAATGCAACTAATACTACTGATAGCATTTAATATTTTAATGCTTCCTTACCTGAAAAAAATATGGGTCTAAATGTGTAATGCCCCCATCTTCCCATGAAATATTACTCCAATGAAGGAATTTTGAATAAACAGGAGAGGACTATTAGCAGGACATTGTCCATTAAGATTCCTTGTCACTGCATTCAGTCGTCAGTAGCTATCAGCCTTCCAGGTATACTGGAATAGCCATACTTTTGGTCTATGAATGATTTATTAACTTTTGTAAGGTGCCTAGCTTAATGCATTGATTTAAATAAAACAAGCAAACAGAGTTTTGCTATCTTTAACACTATTCAAGAAGGAAACAGACTGACTTAACACACATTCTTAAGATTCTGACTATTAAATACCAGTTTCCTACCTTTTAACAGAGCTAGCACGTCTATAAGTAAGTGCCTGAAAATATCATTCATATTGTGCCTTCTCTATCTGGTTATAATACTTCCCCATCCAGTGGGTACATCTACACGAGACGCTTACTGTGTGGTAGCCTAATAACACTGCACAGTAGCGTGCTGGTCAAAAATCATGCTAATAAGTTACTGTGCAGTGTTATTAAGCTACTGTGCAGTTAAGTGTCACAAAAAAGCCATGCACTGGCGATACTGCGCAGTAACTGTAGTTACTGTGCATTTAGTTAGTACTTCATTAAGCAAGTACTAAATTAAATGTGCAGTAACTACTGTGCGTTAATGAATGTGTAGACATGCCCAGTATGACTTTATTTCAAATGTACCTGCCATATTTTCCACTAAAAGAACAAGATAGGCATGGTAGATAAGGACACATTGCAGCACTAGTTAGGAGACATTCTAATAGTAATACAGGTACATAGCAGTTATATGCCCAGCTCCGCTTGGTGGGGTTCTCCCTGGAACTATAAAATATTGTTTTTTACATCAGTAAATAGTTCTGGTGTAGTTCTGTCACTGCAGTCAGGGATACAATATATTTACATCTGACCATTCTGTTCTCTAGACCAGCGGTTCTCAACCTTTTGCACCTTACATCCCACCTACGTAAGGTCAAAAAATCCTGGTCTCACTGGTCAATGAGCCAGTGGGGAAACAGGGCAGTCCCCCCAGCAGCCAATCAAAGTGCGCAAAAGTGAAACCAGAAGTCTTCCAGTTTCACTGCCATGACCCAAGTACCACCTAGAGGACCTTTGTGTCCCACCAATCGAGAAAACCTGCTCTAGACCTCCATGAATTACAACTACTTTTGGAGAGTAAAGTTTTGTGATTTCGAAATGGAAGACAAAATGTTTATTCATTTTGCTTGTATTTAATGAATGTTGCTCATGTCAATGACACAGTGTACTTGGGCATATCAGAAATGGAAGTGAGCCTCAGTTTTTAACTGAGAATACAAAAAAAATAAGAAAAGTAAAAGTACATCAAAGGCACAGCTCAAAATCTGAACATCACATTAGGCTGTGAAAGGGAGTAAGTGGATTCTAATAGACTGCCATTAGCAACAGCTTCTGTAGTCTCAGACTCGGCACTGAGAGGCTGCCTTGTCTCCACTGTTTATCTATGGTCCAGGCCATGCAGGGACATGAAGAAGAGTTGCACCATTCTTACATTATGGAGCTAAGGTTAGCCAGGATATATTCTGTTCTACTGTTATCTGATCCCTTGACATCCTACTCTCTCTCCAGCACCCTAGTTACCATAGGCAAATAATGGTAACTTTAAATATGTCATTTTCTTATCCTCAATAAGAAACATTGAAAAATGTTCAGTGAGCTTGTTTCATGCTCATGAAACATTTAGAAAGGATGTTCTAAAAGAGATGCCAGCAGATGTTGCAGCAGAAAGCACATATCCTCTCACCGGATTCCTGCCATTCCCATCTCCCATTGTGAGCGACAGGCATCTCTCTCTGAACCAGTCTGGAATGATCAGACTGCAAAGTCCAAAACATTATCTAGGGAACAGCTTGTTCCAGCCAGTACAGGAGATTGTATGATGATCTGGGAATTCAAAGCAGAGAGAGATCAGATCTGTTGAATGCCTTTACATTTTCTTAATACCCCTTTAAGGAATTTCCTACCTGTGCCCATGAAAATTGTCTAGCCATATTAGTTACAAAAACAGAATTAAAGCATGTTATCATTTTTTTTAAAGCAGAATGGCCTGTTGAAGTTGATGAGGAATTGTTTTTAAATGTGGGTGGCACTTGATGACACTGCGGAAATAATACTTTGCAGCAAGGCTTAGTAATAGCTGGTGTTGTAAGTAGCCTCACTGAACACAGTAAGGATGAGTAAGATGCTATTCCTTGCAAGTTACGTACAGAAATCCAAAAAATAATCCTAACATCATACTAAAAGATGTTCATATGGGGGTGGTGTGGTCTCATGGATGAAGAACTATCTCAGGGAGACTTCGGCTTTCTTCCTGGCTCTGGCACTAAGCTGCTAGCTGACTTCAGATAAGTCACTTAACCCCTCTGTGCCTCAGTTTCTCTAGTTGTCATATTATAAACCTGCTGTCAATACAACTTTGAACAGCCTAAGGGCATTTAGGCTGTTCAGAGCTATGTATAAATAAATACTAAATGAATGCACTGTAATCCAAGTTACAGCACCATAGTGCTGACAAATGCCTTTTTTGTGATGCTACTGTGCAGTAGCCCAATACTACTGTGCAGTAGCCCAATACTACTGTGCAGTAGCCCAATACTACTGTGCAGTAGCCCAATACTACTGTGCAGTAGCCCAATACTACTGTGCAGTAGCCCAATACTACTGTGCAGTAGCCCAATACTACTGTGCAGTAGTGTCACGTCATGGTTTTTGCCACACAATGCTACTGCACAGTAGTATCGGGCTACTGAGCAGTCAGTGGCTAGTGTAGACACAGGCACTGTGTCTGGATCTGGTGTGCAGAGTCGGGCCAGCATGCTAGATCACACCCAGAGACTGAGCTCACACACAGACCCCATGACATATCCAGTCCATAGACCAGCCCCATGCACAAGATCCAGCCCACAGACTAGCCCCTGTCCCACTTATCTGGCCTGCAGAATGGGACGGTTGAACATGACTGATCCAAACTATTTGAAATATATGTACCACTTAGAATGATTTTCAGGCCTGCTGCTGCTCCCATTGATATCAATGATTTCATAGATTTCATAGACATTAGGGCTGGAAGGGCCCTCGGAAGATCATCGAGTCCAGCCCCCCGCCCAAAGGGCAGGAAGTCATAGGATCCCAGAAAGATAAGCATCCAATTTACTCTTGATGGTGTTCAATGTAGGTGCTTGAACAACCTCTGATGGCAGGCTGTTCCAGACCTTGGCTATTTTCATGACAATAGGAATAGCCATACTTAACAGCTCCATGCAGAAGGCTGGGTAGAGATTCACCTTATAGACTACCTGAATCCAAGACGCATAAGCTTTTGTGAATAAGAACTCACTTCATCAGATGGCAGATCTGTAAGATATGAATATGAATGATAGTCATCCTATAGTAAGAAAGACATAACAGGTACCACCACTCTTCTTAAAGGTAATATAGGCTTCCCCACCTAGTCTAGCTAATATCACATATCTCAACTCAGGAAAAGTATCATGTCTAGTTAAAGCCAAAGTCAATCATCTTCACAGTCAAAGGTTTGTTCTGCAGAACCAACCCATACAAAGCCACATTGCTGAAGATTTACCATTTTGAAGCATAGAACTAACAAGCTTGCTGTTAAAGAAAAGATTTCTTTTCATCTTCTCTCCAAATCAACATGTTAACTGTCAGAGAGTTAGACAGTTTAATATCTGATATGTAAGTGTGTATAACAGGCCTGTACAAAATGATGCATTTGTTCAAATGTAATGTAAAAAATTGTAATAGAAAGTAAATGAGGGGGTCCCAGAAAACTGTTCATTCTGTGCTTTTTCTCAGTGGAGCAGCAGATGCTCAACCACTAAGAAGTAAAAATATCCCCATGTAACTTTACTCCCATTGACACAGCTTGAATATTTCAGCTATGAATGTATCTTACCAGCCATGAGTTCCATCACTCAGATTCCTGCTAATAATAGCCTTCACAGAAAGCCTAAAGGCAGGTCTCTTAACACTTTTTCTCTGCGTGTGTGAGAGTGTGGAAGTCTATATTTCCAGCATATTTATATTGTTTCCAGTTGCAGGAGATAGAAAAAAGGCTGATTCACTAAGCAGATAAAAGAGATACTTGTGTGAGGATTCTGGAGAAAGAGAAAAACAGCACTGGGACCCCTTGCTATCAGTACTCAAGCAGAAAGCAAACTTGGAGGGAGAGCTTACATTCCCTGAGTGCATGAAAGGAACACCTAGTTCAAGTACAAACACAAAACACATTAAGGCAGTTTTGGACTCAGCTTCTCAATTCAACTACTTTATTCTGAGAACTAAATTTGGTTCTGATGTTTTTAACAAGCATACTAATCAAGAGTTGTATTGCTAATGGCCAGGTACAGTCTGAGACCTATCAAGATCTGGTGCTGACTTGTTAATACAGGTTAATATTCGCATGGAATTTTTTTGAACCAAAATATTTCTACGCTTTAGTTTGGAAAAATGGGAGATAATTTTATGAAAACTAGAAATTCTTTAGTGAGGATGTTAGTACTATCAGAATTACTGAGCATTTCAGCTGACTTATTTTTGATCACAAGCTGGACTGGTTTGTTTTGACTGGTGACATTTCAAATGGCATAGTTCCTAGATTTCCCTTGCCCCTACCCCTGGAGTGCCTCATCTTATCCAATGTGTCATGAAAACTTTGTGATTCATCTTCCAGCAATATTAATTATATTTTGGTGAAATTGTCTGAGAAGCCTAATCAAGTCAGGTGCCTATAACCTACTGGAATTCCTGCTTCATAGACTTTTGGGTTCTTTTTCTTTGTGTGAGTCAGAAAGCAAAAATGGTTCCCTCTTGTGTGGTTGGGGGAAGAGTCTTTTTACAGTGGCCCAATGCCACCTTCTTGAAGATTTATGTAGTGACAGCAAGGGATTTGAAACTGGGTCTTAAGGTTCCCTGGTCATTGCAGTGGCATGGTATACCTATTCTTCTGTCAGAATTCCAAACTGTACTCACACTGCCAAGGGATTTTGCTTACCCAGATGACCTTTAATTGTTTTTGAAAGATTTTGTTCCCTGGAAACTCAAGAACCACGTATGTGTAGCAACTCTTTCATTTTATCACCATGTACTTGCTCTAAGCATTCTATAATTTGCTTTTATGTCTAAAGTACTCTAAAAGATTGAAATGTATTTGTCATGGGTCGGGCCCTAGGAGCGGCCGTGATCCCCTTAGTGCCCCCTACCATGCCAAGTTAACTGTTTAGCACCCTCTGTCTCACCCGCCACGTCTTGGTTTTATATATATTTTGGTATGGGAGGCTGCCTTCTGTCTGCTTGGACACGGTGCTCTCGTACTGGCCCCTACTTTGTACAATGATCAGGTGCACCCTGCCTTATGGGCTACGCATGCCTCCAGCCTCCCCTTTAGCATGCCCCAAGCCTCGCAGATGTCCCGGATGTTGACTGGTCAGTTTGCTCTCCGCACCCTGACTGGCGCTCTGGGCTTGCCACGGAACTGGCGCCTCCCGTAGGCGCCTTGGCCTTGCCACTCAACTGGCATCTTGGCTAACGACCCTGGGCTTGTCACGCAACCAGCGCCCTTACTGGTGCTCCTGAGCTTGTCACACACCTCGTGCCCTTTTTGCCAGTTCCCTGGTATTTGTTAACCCACTCAGGCCGGCCCCTGAGCTGGCTCCTTTAAGTTTCTCGTTAAGTTCACCCCTCTGGGCTCTATCCCGCGTGCCCTGCCCTCTCCGGGCTCTGTCCTGATATGCGCCCTGCCTTGCCCTTTCCTGGGGCTCCTGCTCATGTAATCCCCCTCTCCGGGCTTTGAACCGCGCGCCCTGCCCTACTCGGGCCTCTACCGGTGCACTCGCCCTACTCTGGGCTCTTACACTGACCCTCACCCCTTTATGGGGCTTCCCCCTAGGTTCGCCCCATCTCGGGCTTCTCAATAGCTTTGCCCCTGCTGGGCTTCTCAATAGCCTCGCCCTCCCTGGGCTCCTCAATATAGATAGTTCCCCTACTAGAGTCTGTCTCACCATGGTCACCATGGGTTCTCCCCCTGTAGGGTTTGTCTCTGCGCTCCCCGCATTTTTGCCCGGACTGGGCTTCTCCACGGTCACCGCACGCTTCCCCACGGGGTACTACCCTGCTGGGGTCTCGTCACCCGCCTCCCGCAGTAAGTTACCCTAACTGGGGTCTCATTGCGCGTGCCTCTCACGCTCCTCGCCCTCTCCAGGGCTTGTCCCACGCTTCTCGCGCCCGTCGGCCTCTCTGGGCCTGTCCCAATACGCGCTTCTCGCGCCGGGGCTCAGGTGGCCCGTAGCCATGCCTGGCCCCTTGACCCTTCTCGGGGTCCTTTGCCCTACTGGGCTGAATACCGCCCTCATGGGCTGGGGTCTCAACCCCACACACCGTGTCTCTCTGGCGCTCTCCCGCTGCACCAGCTGTGGCACCAATCGCTGTGCCCTCACTGATACTGCTTGTTGTGCCCCTACTGGGCACCAGGAACCCCCAGACTACTGGGGAGTTCCCCTGAGGCCTCCTCGCACCCCTACAGCCTCACCCGGTCCTCCGGTGTAACAGTAACAACCAAGAAACCTAAAACCATAAGCCGACCAGCTACAACACAAATAAGCCTCCCGGCTGGTCTTACCTAAACAAACACAAGCCATGAGCCAACTGGCTACAACATACGCTCCACGCTGCCCTGGCTACTCCTTATCTCTGTCGGGGTCATCTCCACTCCACCCCATTCTCTAGACTATCAGGCGGTAGGGCAACCAGGCTGGTTTACTCTGCCTTACTCTGCTTTGCTCTACAGCAGAGCTGTTACTCCTTTGGCTGCCAGAGAGGAACTGCTCTGGCCTCAGCCTCTTCTGTTTATATGGGCCAGGCCCAGCCCC
>NW_017729025.1:142731278-142733305 GCF_001723915.1 Gavialis gangeticus
TTGGCTGTCAGAGGGGAACTGCCCTGGCCTTAGCCTCTTTTGTTTATATGGGCCAGGCCCGGCCCCCTGGCGGTCAGCTGACCCAATCAGTTGCCCTAGCAACCCTCACCTGGGCTGCCCTGAAGGTTGGCAGCTAAGCCCACACCACTATTACTAGTAGCAGGCACCCCAGTGCCCTGCTACGCATCTCCCCCTCCCAGGGTTAAGCCTCCTTAGGAGCGGGGCGTGGAAGTGCCCCGTGACAGTATTATAAGAAAGAGAGACTGTACTGGAGAAAATGGGTTATATTCCATGCTAAGTTTCCATTGATGTTAAATCTGGTTCATTTAAATCAATTTCATGCTTACGGTGTGCAGTCTAAGGGCTTGAGTATTATCATAAAATATCAAATTATTAGGTGCATAACCTTGTTCTTCTAGATGGCATTCAGCATATTTTTCAAACAGCAGTGATAAAAATTTTCCATGTGAGAGAAATTATTTTCACAATATTTAGTAGCTCTTATTGGTCAGTACATATAACACCTAAAGGTTACTAATAACTTCAGAGTTTTGTATATCAGAGCTCAGTGTTCTTATTTAGACAATGAAACACTATATAAAGGTACAATGCATTATTCTGAGTCCCCACATAGCTCCTGCCTAGAAGGAAATGTGTTACTCTTTGCAGCACCACGTTAGCAGAAAGGGGATGTCAGATTGCTGTCATTGGCAGCCTTGGTTTTCCTAGATGTAGCAGGGATTCCAGAGGGTATGACACCAGGATGGGCAGCTTTCTAAGGGTGAAGTTACACTTTGCACTTAGACTATACTAAGGGCACTTAAAATGCAAACACTCATGCTGAGTGCCCTCTGAATGTCTCAAAGTTATGCCACTACAGGCAAGGGTTAACTCTGGGCTGTGCTACCCAGCTTATGTTAGGGTAACTTCAGTCTGCTCCACAGAGGTAAAATGAACAATTTATAGTCCTCTGGCATCCCAGGATATACCACTCCCAGCCTTCTCCCCCCCCCACAAACATAAAGCAGAGATAGAACCCAAGTGCCCTGACTCCACTGCTCACCAGCTCTTTAGTGGCACGTCAGACCTGTGCAGGCAAAAAATCATATTAACCCTTAACATGTGACTGCTTGCAACATGTTCTAACTTTACACTTCTTCACAGATTTAGTATGGTCCAAGTATAAGTGGTCCCCCCACTACAGAAAGTATGTGGAAAAATTGGACAGGGTCCAGTGGAAGGCAACGAAAATGGTTCGGGGGCTGGGGTACATGACTTATGAGAAGAGGCTGAAGGAACTGGGTTTATTTAGTCTAGGGAAGAGAAGACTGAGCGGGGATTTAATAGCAGCCTTCAACTACCTGAAGGGGGCGTCAAAAGACGATGGAGCTAAACTGTTCTCAGTGGTGGCAGATGACAGAACAAGGAGCAACGGTCTCAAGTTGCAGCAAGGGAAGGTTAGGGTAGGTATTTGGAAAAAAATTCTCACTAGGAAGGTAGTAAACCACTGAAACAGGTTACCTAGAGAGGTGGTGGACTCTCCATCCTTGGAAATTGTTAAGACCTGGCTAGACAAAACTTTGGCTGGGATGATCTAGTTGGAGATGGTCCTGCTTTGAGCAGGGAGTTGGGCTAGATGACCTCTTGAGGTCCCTTCCAGCCCTAATTTTCTATGATTTCTTTGATTTTTTATAATGTGTAACTTCATCCTAAGGTGCATGGAGCATTTGTGGATGTAGCTGGGGCAAAGCTAAAGTGCACTGCTGTTGTGCAATTGGCACCTGTCATAGGAAACTGGCCTATTTGACCCAAAGTAAAGCTGCCTTTAGGCTGTTCTCAGTTATGTTGGAGGAGGGTCTATCCTTCATCAGGAGAGTGGAAATTGGCCTTTAACATCACCTTCTGCTATCTCAGATGATCTCTCCTCAGGTCCTGCACCAAGTGCAAGTCAGCCTTCAGTTTTTAAGTGGTGCCTTGACTAAGAGAAAAACTGTGTCCTGATGGCATGATTATGGCTGCCGTTGAAG
>NW_017729025.1:142733683-142734089 GCF_001723915.1 Gavialis gangeticus
CAGGTGGCCCGTAGCCGTGCCTGGCCCCTTGACCCTTCTCAGGGTTCCTCGCCCTACTGGGCTGAATACCGCCCTCATGGGCTGGGGTCTCAACCCCACACACCGTGTCTCTCTGGCGCTCTCCCGCTGCACCAGCTGTGGCACCAATCGCTGTGCCCTCACTGATACTGCTTGTTGTGCCCCTACTGGGCACCAGGAACCCCCAGACTACTGGGGAGTTCCCCTGAGGCCTCCTCGCACCCCTACAGCCTCACCCGGTCCTCCGGTGTAACAGTAACAACCAAGAAACCTAAAACCATAAGCCGACCAGCTACAACACAAATAAGCCTCCCGGCTGGTCTTACCTAAACAAACACAAGCCATGAGCCAACTGGCTACAACATACGCTCCACGCTGCCCTGGCTAC
>NW_017729025.1:142734103-142750339 GCF_001723915.1 Gavialis gangeticus
TATTCTGAGTCCCCACATAGCTCCTGCCTAGAAGGAAATGTGTTACTCTTTGCAGCACCACGTTAGCAGAAAGGGGATGTCAGATTGCTGTCATTGGCAGCCTTGGTTTTCCTAGATGTAGCAGGGATTCCAGAGGGTATGACACCAGGATGGGCAGCTTTCTAAGGGTGAAGTTACACTTTGCACTTAGACTATACTAAGGGCACTTAAAATGCAAACACTCATGCTGAGTGCCCTCTGAATGTCTCAAAGTTATGCCACTACAGGCAAGGGTTAACTCTGGGCTGTGCTACCCAGCTTATGTTAGGGTAACTTCAGTCTGCTCCACAGAGGTAAAATGAACAATTTATAGTCCTCTGGCATCCCAGGATATACCACTCCCAGCCTTCTCCCCCCCCCACAAACATAAAGCAGAGATAGAACCCAAGTGCCCTGACTCCACTGCTCACCAGCTCTTTAGTGGCACGTCAGACCTGTGCAGGCAAAAAATCATATTAACCCTTAACATGTGACTGCTTGCAACATGTTCTAACTTTACACTTCTTCACAGATTTAGTATGGTCCAAGTATAAGTGGTCCCCCCACTACAGAAAGTATGTGGAAAAATTGGACAGGGTCCAGTGGAAGGCAACGAAAATGGTTCGGGGGCTGGGGTACATGACTTATGAGAAGAGGCTGAAGGAACTGGGTTTATTTAGTCTAGGGAAGAGAAGACTGAGCGGGGATTTAATAGCAGCCTTCAACTACCTGAAGGGGGCGTCAAAAGACGATGGAGCTAAACTGTTCTCAGTGGTGGCAGATGACAGAACAAGGAGCAACGGTCTCAAGTTGCAGCAAGGGAAGGTTAGGGTAGGTATTTGGAAAAAAATTCTCACTAGGAAGGTAGTAAACCACTGAAACAGGTTACCTAGAGAGGTGGTGGACTCTCCATCCTTGGAAATTGTTAAGACCTGGCTAGACAAAACTTTGGCTGGGATGATCTAGTTGGAGATGGTCCTGCTTTGAGCAGGGAGTTGGGCTAGATGACCTCTTGAGGTCCCTTCCAGCCCTAATTTTCTATGATTTCTTTGATTTTTTATAATGTGTAACTTCATCCTAAGGTGCATGGAGCATTTGTGGATGTAGCTGGGGCAAAGCTAAAGTGCACTGCTGTTGTGCAATTGGCACCTGTCATAGGAAACTGGCCTATTTGACCCAAAGTAAAGCTGCCTTTAGGCTGTTCTCAGTTATGTTGGAGGAGGGTCTATCCTTCATCAGGAGAGTGGAAATTGGCCTTTAACATCACCTTCTGCTATCTCAGATGATCTCTCCTCAGGTCCTGCACCAAGTGCAAGTCAGCCTTCAGTTTTTAAGTGGTGCCTTGACTAAGAGAAAAACTGTGTCCTGATGGCATGATTATGGCTGCCGTTGAAGTCACAGAATGCTAAATACATGTATTCAAGGGTAAAATCTGCCCTTCGGTAAAGACTACGAGATGAGGTCTATTGTCTTGAGAGTGGCAGGATTGACCTCAAAATATATGTCAGCGGTCCTCAGTTGGTAACACTGCCCATGGCGGAAGTAACAAAATATGTTTTCTCCATTCCTCTCTGCCATGTATATCAAAACTTAGATCACTTAAACTGCTCTACCTCAATTTCACTTGAAAACATAGTGTGCCAACAGGTAGGCTAGAGAATTTTGTTGTCCTATTCATCATCCCAGCAATAACTTCTCTCATATGCTTGTTAGATTCTCAGACACCTGTTAAGTTTATCTAGATAGACACTCAACAAAAGTAGTGCACAGAAATGATGACTTACATCTTATTGGATGTAATCCACGCAGACAGTCTTCAAGGATTTCCACCCCATCAGTATGATCCATGGAACCCTCTGTAACAAAACTACATCTCATTGTTTTGTTTTGTTAGTTTTTTAGCATGTCATTTCAACTGTGATTGCACTTAAATTTTAAAAATCACCAGTTGCACAGAATGCCTTAGGAAGCCTCACAGACACATTTCTATGGAGAAATTGTTACCATGGGATCTGCAGTGCTGATACTGTGAACAAGAATTTGGATTTAGTTTAGGCACCATGAAAATATTTTTTCATGGTGGATGTGCCCATTTTTGCCTGTTTCTGTTTTTTTTAACGGGGTGGGGTTTATTTTCTTGTTTATATTTGAATTAGAAAGATCAGTGACATCAGTTCTGGCCATCCCTTGTTTTGGAGGAGTTTCTGGAGGACTTGGAGCTTAAGTGTTGTGAGCTGTCATAATTTTTATTACTGGGAGAGGGTTAAAACTTAAACAAATTATTTCAGATGATAAAGAACCGTTAACATCAAAATAGCCATTAGGAAACAAAACAGAAAACTCAAGCATTTAATGGTCTAATTAAAAAGTCCTTCCCGTCTGAGCAGTTCAGTCTCTGCTCTGTTGACTGTGGTGAGGATATGGGGACTCTACTCTGGAGGATGCTGCATATTTGTTCAATGGCTGCTGGTTCTTTTGCATTAGACTCCCAGGAGGTGTCCTCTAACTGCACACTGCTGACTCAAAAGCCATTGATTGGTTTAAGATGATTTTGCTGCCTCGTGTGTGTGCTTTCAACCCCATCTGCCCACATGCAACTGCTGGAATAATCACTCCACTGGTTTTCCAATCACCATAAAGATGTTTAGCCAAGACAGGACCTGAATTTCAAATGCAAAAATCAAGACTTTTTAAACTCTTTCTTTAAGAATAAACCACAGCTAACTAATATCCCTTGTCATAGGCAGATCCATAATTTTTAAAATTGGGGTGGAGGGTGAGGGGGGTGGTACAGGAGCAGTGATGGGCACTGCAGGGGTGGCTGCACTCCCTGCTCCCAGCCTCCCTCCGTTCTCTGACCAGGTGATTTATGCACCACTGCACCCCCTCTGGATCTGCCCCTGGGCTTGGTCTTCTTTATATATACCATGAAGAACCAAAGAAGACACAGACTATATGGCTACTCTAAAGGAAACATTACAGGAGATTTAGCAAAGTAATAGTTGTAAAAGTGGTTGTTCACTAGGAGGCCCCCTGATTTCTGAATGAACAGCTTTGTGAAGGTGATGGGAGCCAGCAAAAATTTCCCCCAAGACAAAAAGCAGGCAAGCTTAACAAGGTTGTGATCCTCCAAAGAGAACAATTCCAGCAGACCCCTGCACCCATTTATAGCCACATAGCTTTCAACAACAGTCCATCTGCATGGGTGTCCTTTCAGAACAATGTCCCATCACTGCAAGGGTCCTGAAGTCCCTGATTCTATAGTGCATACTCCCAGAGGTAGAGAACAAGCAGTTTTCTGACAAAGTCAAAGTATGTGTGACCAAGTACTTTCACTTATAATGTTCATTGAAATTGGTTTTAAAAAACCCCTCAAGATAGGTACTGTTTTCCTTGGAGAAAATTATCAAGAGTTCCATCAGCAGCAGGCTAATGGAAGGCAACTTTCTGAGTGCCAGCCAACATGGCTTTGTTGCTGGAAGGTCTTGCCTGACCAACCTTGTCTCCTTCTATGACCTTCTATGCATTGCCTGGACAAGGGAGACAAGGCTGATGTCATATATCTGGATTTCAAGAAGGCCTTTGACTTGGTCTCCCACAATGTCCTCATGGCTAAGCTGGAGAATTGCAGCCTCCACCATCTCATGGTCCAATGACTGGGGAACTGGCTTTGTGTTTGGACCCAAAGAGTATTAGTTGATAGGAGCAAATCAACTTGGTGCAAGGTGACCAGTGGTGTCCCTCAGGACTCAGTGCTTGCCCAGGCCAGTACGCTTCAATGTCTTCATAAAAGATCTGGATTCAGGCAGCAGATGTGGCCTGGCAAAGTTCATGGATGACGCTAAACTATGTGGGAAGGTGGTCACTCTGGAGGATAGGCTGGTGATACAGGCTGACCTGGACAGGCTTGCAAGGTGGGTGGACCAAAACTTGATGGCATTTAAGGCAGAGAAGTTCAGGGTGCTCCACCTTGGGAGGAAGAACCAGCATCATACTTATAGGCTCAGCAGTGCTGTACTTGCTAGCACCATGACCAAAAGAGACTTGGGGGTCTTGGTTGACCACAAGATGAACATTAGCCACCAATGCAATGCTGTAGCCAGCAAAGCAAACCAAACTCTGGTATGCATCCAACGACACATCTCAAGCAAAACCATAGATGTCATCTTTCCACTCTACTCGGCCTTAGTGAGGCTGCAGCTGGAGTACTGTGTTCAGTTTTGGGTCCCCCATTTCAGAAGGGATGTGGATAAGCTTGAGAGAGTCCAAAAGAGAGCCACCCACATGATCAAAGGCCAAGAGAGCAAGCCTTATGAGGAGAGGCTGAGGGATATGGGACTTTTCAGCCTGGAGAAGAAAAGCCTCAGGGGGGACTTGGTGGCAGCCTATAAGTATATAAGGGGGTGCAGCAAGATCTGGGAGAATAGTTGTTTACTAAGGCTCTGCAAGGGATAACAAGGTCTAATGGCCACAAACCTGGAAGGCTGATTTAGACTGGGCATAAGGAAAAACTCCGTTATGGTCTGAGTGTCCAGGGTGCGGAACGGAGCCCCCAGAGGTGGTGCAAGCACCTTTTGACCCCAGCAGACTTCCTGCCTATGGCGGGGGGACTGGACTCAATGATCTCGTGAGGTCCCTTCCAGCCCCTAATGTCAATGAAATCTATGACCTTACAGCAGCATATGATACTGTTTTGGACAATGGTCAGTGTGCAAAAATAGCAAGAGTCTTACCTGCATGCATGACTGATGTTATTGAACTGCTCAACCCTAAGGATATCAGCTCTTGCCATCTCATACTCTGTGCTAGAGTACTGTGCACCAGTCTGGAACTGGTCATCGTCACACACCAAACTCATTGATGTGCAGTTACATTTGACTACGCGCATCATCTTGGGAACTCTTTGATTGATGCCTCTTCCATACCTCCCAGTCCTGAGCAACATTGTTCTTCATATCCAATGGGAAATTGCAACTAACAAACTGTTGGAGAAGATCCATGCCAATCCAAGCCTGCCACTGCACAACAATGTCTTAAATCCATCTGCTGCACTTCTATCATCAAAACACCCACTGTGGTCCAAATTGCCACACCAGAACCAGACAGCAGAGGCCCTCTGGTGTACAGAATGGAGATCAACATTACCACTGAACAAGCTCCTTATCACAGATCCTACAGTCTGCCCAACTGACTTCAACCTGCTACATTGTCAGTGGCCCTTGCTGGATAGGTTTCAGACAGGGCAAGGTCTGTGTGCAGCCAACCTTCATCACTGGGGGTCTTTGCAGCAATTCAGATTGTATCTGTGGCAAAATGCACATTGCCATGTCACATTGTCAATGACTGGCCGCCAACTAAGTTCAGTAGCAGTCTACAGGAACTGCACATGGCCACTGGGGATGCTATCACATGGCTCAGCAATTACACACATGCTGACTGACTGACTGCAAGGGTTGTAAACACCATTAAGTGGCACACACCATTAAGTGTATAAATGAATAAGGATTTATCCAAGTCTGTTACAAATTCCAACAATTTCTTGGGCAGGTCTTTATTACTTTATGAATGTTTATTTTTAATATAGTTGTGTTACAAGAAACTAAAGTTAAAATGCAAAACTCAGTGATATACAAACACATGAGCTTCATTTTCCTTAAATTATAAGTTTTGATGGGAAATTTCAAAAGCTTCATTCGAAATTTTAAAGCATGAGACCAAAATTACATTAAATCACAATCCTGCTAAGGCAGGAGCTGATATTGTAACTGTCTCCTGACCTTTACGTTGTCAACTGATAGACTGGACCTTTCAAGAATACACATTCAGACTCTGAGCCAAAGTCTGGAATGCACGAAGCATATTCCCAATCACATGACCCATAAGTGAACCTACCCAATTGAGCTGTTGGGAACATTAATTGGTTAGTGGCTATGATATATTACATATATGCCTGTTATTATTAAAACAAAAGCATTTTGCTGGACTGGACATAATATTTCCTTGACAGTTCCCTATCAGTTACTTTATCTGTCCCTTTATGGATTGGGTCTAATAGTCTAAGCCTGCTGCTTAGTGTAGATCTGTTCTCACCTCCATCTGGAAAAGTGATCATTCTTATAGAGGTCAAAGAATTAAGAAGAGTAAGAGAAATCCCTCCCATTACTTTGTCAATCATCCTTGAGTGATTATTACCCTATTAATACCCCCTGAATCACACAGCCCATTAATTGCCTGCAAGGTGAACTGTTGTTTGTCCAAATGCAATGGTCTTGCTTTTTTTCCCCCTCATTACAATCATTCTGCAGCTAATGTCTCAGAATGGTGAATAGTAGGTCACATTGTGTAATTTATGAGTAACCCACTGAATACAAACTGGTTCTCTGTGTCCCTCAGGTCTTACATTTGAAATTACCTCCATTCTATTAGAATTTACCTTCCAGACATAGATATTTTTAACCTGTTGTTTGTAGATTAAAAGGGGGGGAAAGATAAGATATCTTAACTTGATCTTTTTTCTCTCTTTTTATTCCAAATTTTCAGATAGATGTTATTTTCTGAAGGGGTTGAAGTTTTGGCATCAGGGACAGTCACAGACTGCATCAAATGGTGGATTTAAAACAGTTGGAAGTGTGTAGAACATGGGTAGGAAAACTTGGTTTGCTTCCTTGGTAACAAAACCTACAGCACAGCAGGAGAACACAGCATGATAATTAGGGAATTACAGCTGTTAGTCACAGAAAATATGCTGCAGTTGTAGGTCAGGGACCTGAGGTCATGGCACAGGAAGCAAAATTGTAATTTAGAGGCTGTGAGGAACTCACTGCATACATTAGACTTCTTGCTACTTAAGGCATCTTTACACCTGTTTCTTTGGGCGGAAATCAAACACAGACAAAACACAAGCCAAAGACAACCACTGAGGACATATAAATAATCTGCCCATTAGTATCATGATTTGATTCATAAAAGAAAAGTCGTACTGCCTTGGAAAGATACAGTAATAAAAATAATTTTTGCATCGATTTAAAAACATGAATGTTGTCTTAAAACAAATTTTCTTAGTTTCTGTTTTTACTACGTTGACTTCATTTTTTTCTTGTAACATTTTAAGGGTTTTCTTAAAACATTTTAGTTCTTTAGGGCTCATAGCAGATATTACACTTAAGACATGCTTAAACAGTTAATCACATCTTAAGTAGTAATGGGGCCACAGGTTAATACAATTAATGGTGTGAGGAAACAAAGTTATTACATACAATATGTGTAATAACTCCTTGGCTGGTTCTCATCATGCCTTAAATTGTCGGTGTGACTAGGCTGATCAGGGCTTCTAGCCTTGGGACCTCATGGGAGTCCTGGACTCCCATACCCCCTCCAGGCTAGAGGTGCTGATCAGCTGTCACTCCCAGTCTCAGGGGTGCATCACAGTCAAGAGCTCCTGTGTGCCCCTGCTCCCAGCCTCTGAGGGGCAGCAAAGCCAAAGGCTCCAAGGTAGGGACTGCAGATCAAATGGTCTGTGGTCCCAATTTTCAGAGTGCAACAGAGTGAAAGGCCCTCCTGCATCCCATATGCTTGGAGCACAGATCAGTGGTCATTTGTGTTCCCAGCCACAGGGGTGCAGCTGGAGCCAGGCACTCTGCTATACACCAGAAGCTGGGAGTGCAGATCAGATGGTTTGTACTCCCCGCCTTCAAGGCATAGTGGAGCCCTTGAGCATGCTGCTCCCTGGAGCCTGGGAACAGCAGCAGATTGGGGTTTCCATCTTTAGGAGCACTTCAGAGTCAAAGGCTCCAGTGTGCCCCTGAGTCTAGGAGCATCAGTCCACTGATTAGCACTCCCAGCCTCGGGAGTGCATTGGAGGTATTGACTTCAATATGCTCCAGAGTGGGGAAGTAAGGATCATTTGACTGGATTCCTCTTTGCTGGTACAGGGGGAGTCTGTGTTCATGATCTTGGATGCCCTCTGCACCAGCAAGTAGGAAGCCAGCATGATGTAATAGGGATCTGATCCCTGATCCCACAATCACCTCTCCTGTCATGCGTACGTACCATGGCAAGAAGTGCAATTGCTAAGTTCATGAAATTGTTGGGATGATACCTTTAACTGAATGTCTGCTAGGAGCCTAGGCCTCTGAGACCCTAACTCTGGGGATTATGCTTTATCCTTTTGCCAGGTTTACTAACTTGATTGTCATGATACTATCGTGTATGGATTTTATGTTTTTTGTTTTGGAAAGGAGATTTACCAATTGAAAGGTGAGTTGCCAAGGTGGTTTGGCCAATCAGGTATATCTGTCAATTCTTTGGTTTAACATTTATAATTGGTAAATATTTTAGTTTGCTGTAAATCTATTGGAATTCAAACCATTTTACAAGAATCATCTCTCCTGTAGGTGCATCTACATGGGACATTTACTGCAGTTGCCTAATTAGCTCTGCAGTAAAATGTCAGCGTCTCCATGTGCAGCCCTATTAGGTCATGGTAAAATAATAAATGGTGCCATAGGATAGTACTATCCTATAGCAGCATTATTTAGTGTGCAGCAATGCATGCGTAGATGCTGATGGGACTGGCTAGGGCACAAGGATGCTTTAGTACAGGGGCTGCCTGCCAAGTAGCCCTGCGCTAGAGCACCCTCGTGCCCAAGCCAGCCCCTCCACAGCACATTGAGCCCAGTTGGAGCAGCCCTGAGCTGCCAGGGTGACCTCCAGAGCCCCTGCCATCTGGGGCTGCTCCACCTTGACTCAACATGCTGTCATCCCAGGTACATGTGTAAATGCACCTGGGAACAATATACTCTGGGATGAACTGCACCACAGTTTATTCAGTCTAATTATTTTCATGTGTAAATGTGCCCTGTTTGAGTAAAATGAATGGGGACCAATGCAGTGGAAGGAAATAAATTGGAAAATCTGATGGCCAAACTGAGAATTATACATCTAGCACAAGTGACAAGGATACTAGGAGAGAGAGAAAAGTAACAAAAAAGTTGCAAAAGGGTAACGAATGTTAAAAGGCTGTAAAAGAAGCTCAGTACTCAAGATGGAAAACTAAGCCAAGATTCTCAAAAGGATCTAATAGTATCTGATGAAGTAGGTTGTTGCCTATAAAAGTCCTGCCTTTCTGAACCAGACAGTCTCTAAAACCGCATTCCCCATGAGTGGGAATGTGCAGTATGCGGCATCTCAAAGCCTTTTGAGGTGCCATGAAATGCACATGGCACTCATACTTCCATTTGTCGCATTGCATATTTGCAGCACAGTGGCAAAATTAGATACTGGGAAATCCTGGTATCTAAAACACCCATGGCAGAAAAAAGTTGGGTGGTGCATGTGGCTGCAGTGTGTGCTGCACAAAACCAGAGTCTGGTCAGCCAGAGCCATGCTCTGGCTGCTGGTCAGGCTCTGATAACTCTGATACTTGGATAACCAAGTACTAAATTAACATGCAATAACTGGTGCTACTGTGTAGCAGTGCCAACACACGGGTTTTTACAGATGCTAACTGCACAGTAGCCTAATACCACTGCTCAGTAGTGTATTAGCACAAGTTTTGCCCAGCATGCTACTGTGCAGTAGTATTAGGCTACTGTGTTACAATTAATTCTATACTTATGATTCATAGCTTTATAGATGTTTGGGTCAGAAAGGACCTTAGCAGATCACCGAGTCCGACACCCTGCTCTGGCCAGGAAAGAGCGCTGGGGTCAGACAACCCCAGCCAGGTGCATGTCTAGCCTCCTTTTAAAGATCCCCAAAGCAGAGGAGAGGACTACCTCCCTTGGAAACTCATTTCAGATTTTGGCAACCCTTACTGTAAAGAAGTTCTTCCTGATGTCTAACCTAAATCTGCTTTCCATCAGTTTGTGGCAAGTGTTCCTAGTTACTCTGAGGAGTGCCCTGGTAAACAGAGCATCTCCTATTCCTTGGTGTTCCTTCTCCCACAAATGAATTTGGAGGCAGCCACAAGATCACCTCTCAGCCTTCTTTTGTGGAGATTGAAGAGATCCAGGGCCTCCGATTTCTCTTTGTAGGGTTTTGCCTGCAGGCCCCTAACCATATGAGTGGCCCTCCTCTGAACCCTCTTGAGGTTGTCCACATCCCTCTTGAAGTGCAGCACCCAAAAGTGGATGCAATACTCCAACTGCAGCCTGACCAATGCTACATAAAGGGGAAGTATCACCTCATTGGACCTGTTTGTCATGCACCTACTAATGCATGATAAAGTGTGGTTAGCTTTACTGATCACTTTGTCACATTGACGACTCATGTTCATCTTGGAGTCAACAGTGACTCCCAAGATCCCTTTCCATTGCTGTGCTACTGCGAAGGTCATCCCCCAGCCTGTAAGTGTGCTGGCGATTCCTTCTTCCTAGGTGCAGCACCTTGCACTTGTCCTTATTGAACTTCATCCTATTCTGTTCTGTCCATTTTTCCAACCTGTCCAGATCCCCCTGGATTTGTTCCCTACCCTCTGGTTTGTTAACTTTACCCCATAATTTGGTATCATCTGTAAATTTGAGCAGAGTGCTTTCCATGCCATCATCCAAGTCATTAATGAAGACATTGAACAGTATCGGTCCAAGAACTGAGCCTTGTGGGACACCACTGCCTACTTCTTTCCAGGTCAATACTGATATCCATCACCGCTCTCTGGGTGCAACCCCTAAGCCAATTTGCCACCCACCTGACCATATAATCATGTACATCACAGTTGCTCAGTTTATCTATGAGAATGTAATGAGATACCATATCAAAGGTCTTCTTAAAATCCAAGCAGATGAAAACAACCTTGATTCCTGCATCTAAGCATTTGTAACCTGGTTATAAAAAGGAACAAGGTTGGTCAGGCAACATCTACCTGCTATGAATCCATGCTCGTTGCCCTTTAGCACTACTTTCCCCAGTGGACTCCCACAAATGTGATCCTTAATAATTTTTTTAAAGGTTTTCCCGAGGGTAGAGGTGATACTAAGCAGTCTATTGTTACCTGGGTCCTCCTTCCTCCCCTTCTTGAAAATAGGGACCACACTGGCCCTTTTCCATTCCTCTGAGACCTGATCTGAGCACCAAGAGTGTTCAAACAGCTGTGCCAGAGGCTCTGCTATGACACTGGCCAATTCCTTCAGCATCCTTGGATGAAGATCATCCAGGCCTGATGACTTAAACACATCCAGCCCTTCCAAGTGTCTCTTCACTAAGTCAGTGATAACAGTTGGTGAGCTGGTTGCCCCTTTATGCCTGTCTATGATCCAATTGGGACATTTGTCCTGATCCAAGTTCAGGAATGCAGAGGCTCTCATTGAAGAGCTCAGCTTCGTCCTCCCTATCTGCCACTAATTGCCCTAGTAGGTCTTGTGGCCTATGCTACCCTGCACCTTCTTTTTGCTCCCTCTATACATGAAGAAGGACTTTTTGTTGTCTTTAATTTTTTTGCCAGCCTAAGTTCCATTTCTGCTTTGGCCTTTCTGACAGCCTCCCTGCAAGTGCGGGCCAAGTAGGTGTACTCTGCCTTGGTAGCTACCGCCTGCTTCCACAGCCTATATGTTTCTTTTTTTGCCCCTAGAATTTCCTGCACTTCCCTGTTCAGCCAAGAGGGTTTCTTGGCCCCTTTGACCCCTTTCTTGTGCAAAGGAATTGTCTCCTTCTGTGCCCGTAGGAATGACCACCCTTCCTGGACTCCTATTTCACCAATTCTTTGTTCTTCAGTGCCTTGCTAACTAATTTCCTAAGCACACTGAAGTTAGCTTTTGTGAAATCTAGCACTTCTGCCCTACTGGTTATCTGATAAATGTGCACAAAGAGGACCTGAGGTAACAAGGAGTAAGATTCAAGGACAAGAGCAAGTAGTAAAGGAAAAGAGGAGCTAGCGCTATACTGTACTGATGCAGCCATCAGCTTACAAATGTGGGGCCAGATTCATAAGTAGTAACCAGGTAAAGTATGTGTGTTAAAGTAATATGCAACTTTGGCTTTATTGAAGCCTAGATAAGAGCAGAACCTGGCAGAGGTAGTTCAAAAGAGATACCTGTTGACATACTTGTAATGATTACGGGCTAGCGCCGTGATTTGCCAGGCACTGTCTGAAATGCACTGAGTTATCTCAACATCTGTTGAATATGTTGGGAGCTGAAGTATCCCAGCAGCTCTCAGGAAATGGCTTATGCTGTACAGGTGGCACAAACTAGAAGCATTTGGCTGGCTTTCACTTCAGAGAGCCACTCAAAGCTCCACCAGACCAGAAGTTAGTGTATCTGGAGTTTCATTCAGATTTTCAGTATGAGAGATGGACATTTGGACTCAGGCTTCATATTTTTCCCCTGTGGCTTTGCTAGTGAATTTGTAACCCTCTGACCACTTGCAAGTTTTTTAACAACCAGACTATCATCAAACCTAACTTGGTGAAGAACACAGCTTTCCTTTCAGATCTGTGAAGGTGCCAATTTTTAAGCAGATTCGTGTCAAATTTAACAGTCCTCATACAGGATAAGCCTGTTCACACTGTACTGATATGCATGACAATCTGAAAAGCTAATCAATTAGAGCTATAATGTTTATATGCTTTGCTGTAACACTTTGATTTTCCCAAATCCCCTATCTGATTCCACATTGCCTTTCCACAATGAAAAAGGTTGGGCAGGAGAGAACATTTTTGGAAGTCATCCACTCCACCTCCATGTCTTTTAATTTATGTTCTTTAAAACTATCTCATAGTTGATAATGCTTCCTTTTTATTTATTTCAATTTCTAATCAGTTTTAAAGAGATAGTTCACCTTTTGCATTGGAAATAAGTAGAGAGAAGTAGTTAGCTATGTTTGTCTGAAGTCAGGCAAAAAAGGCAGGGCAGGGTGGCACCTTAGAGACTAACTGTTTCAGAGGAATAAGCTTTCATAGGTAGCAGCCTACATTGTCAGATGGGGTTAGAGTTCATTACCAATGTGTCCAAAGTATTCCATCTGGGGTCTGCAGTTGACAACCAAATAGATTCTGTTTTTCTTGTCCCAGGGTTGGTATTGCAGGAAGTAAGACCAGGTCTGAATCTGGCTCTGTTGATTTGAATGACTACAGTTTGGGGTTTGTATTGTAAATGTAGGAAAACCTGCTTCAAATCCCTAATCCCAGTGGCTGCATCTACACATGTGTTTTACTGTGGAGCAGACTAATTAACTCCACAGTGGGCGCATCTACATGAGATGCTTAACTGCACAGTAGCATAGTTTCCTGTGCAGTAAGCATGTGCATCTACACATGCACATGCTTACTATGCAGTAAACCTCGCTAATCGTGAGTCAATTTGATACCTGCAAATGCTAGTTGCAAATTTACTTTTGATTAGTAATGACACAGTAGCACTCATGTAGATGTCTGACTGGGAGCAAATCTGTTCCCAGTCAGACATCCACCAGGGGGCAGGAGACTGCTCCCTGTCCCTGGGAGCTGCCTGCTTCCAGGGTGGGTTCTGCCATCAGAGCCTGGGCAGGGACTATTTCTCCCTGAAATTGTGATCGAGATTGGCAGGGTATAATGTCCCAGGCCTGTTCCCTGCCAGCCCCTGGCCTAGAACTCAGGGGGAGCCTAGAGCAATCACAGAGCGAGGGCTGGGAACTCCCTGCTGCTAGGGCGGGGGAACATTGTCCCTGCCCAGGCTATGGTGGCAGAACCCGCCCTGGTGGCAGACAGCTCCTGGGGGCAGGAAACAATCTCCCACCCCATGCTGCCCAGCTGAAGGGGAGCACATTTGCTCCCAGCTGACTGCCTACATGTGCTGTACTGACCGGTAATTATTCCCAGGTAAATTTGCTACTGTGCCCAGAAGCAGTTTACTCCAGCTCAAAGTATTCCTTAGTTTATTAATTCACCTTAATTGCACATGTAGATGTACCTAGTTGGTGGCATTAGAGTAGATACAGTTGTAATGTGGAGTTTAGTTGTAGATCATGGATCTATTGGTGAGTTTAGAATGAAATTTGGTGACAAAAATAGCTATAGAGGTCAGTTGGTTTCCAGCAGAGTGTGGTGGTGATATGGCCATTGCAAACTTTCTTAGCGGTGTCCAAGAAATTAGTTTGCTGGGTGCAGTATTCAAGAGTCATGTTGATGAAGGGATGGAAGTTGTTAGTCCTGGTGGAGTTTCTCTAGAGATTCACTCCAACACGTCAATATGATGAAGGTGAAAGTCCATTCATAGTCTCTAATAAAGTAAGCTGTGGTTTATGAAAGTTTATGCCACTCTGAACCAGTTAGTCTCTAAGCTGCTGTCATTTCCTGCCTTCTACTTGATTTAAGTAGAAAGACAATGTCAAATCTAAATTTGGTTTTCTGCACCCCTAAATTAGTAAATAAGAAAATAACTAACTACATTCAAAATCAAACCCAAATACTGGGTTATTGAGTTCCTCCCTTCCAAAAAGATTTGTGTTCACAGGCACATATCAGAATTAAGTGTCTAAGTCCCAAAGAGTTTCAATAAGAGCTGTGTACCTGACTAGGCAGACAAGGTTCTTTGGGTGAATCTGAATCTTCCTCAGGCTAAGGAAGTTTCTGCAGTTGGTGTGTGCTCTTCCTGGATGGAATGAAAAGTAAAGAAGCTGCAACCTACACCCCTGTGTACCTGACTAGATATTTACAGGCAGAATGAACACGTTTTATGTAAATACATAGGCTGTGTAGCATGGTCTGAAAGTTAATAGATCCAAGCTAATTCACGTTGAGGCCATTTATAGAAAATGTCTTACTGGAGCCTCCTTTAGGTTTACTTATTTTGATTCCCAATTACCAAAAAAGTCCAGAAACCAGCTCTGAGTGCCCTGCCAACTAGTATAAAATTAAGACACACCTTAGCCTCATTCCTTTAACAAAATAACAGCTATCAATATAAACCTGTAAATATGCCAGTACATAGACAGCAGCCAGGCTTCACTACTTTTCTTCAAACTTCTTCAGCACACCCCAAACATTGACTGATCTGAGCTATTTTGGACTGAAGCAGGAAAGCATTCCAGAGCATGGGGCCCTCACAAAACGTCCTGCCAGCAATGTCATTTTTGGTTATAGAGGGGAGCAGCATAGCATGAGAGCACCTGCTGATCAGAGCACATACATTATGCCATGGCAAGAGGTGTCAACATGAACACATTAAAGCCCACCCAAATTCTCCATCAGCAGTCTAGAAGCAGAATACTCCCGTAGACTATTAATTCTACTAGTAAATGACAAATGCAGACTCTCTGTGAAAGGAGGTGATATAGATGCCTCATCATATCTTTTGGTGACCTTCCCCTGAACAAGGGATTCTCCTCCAAGGAGGAATATTTTACACTGGTCCGGTCCTGCAGGGAGCAAACCAGGAAAGCCAAAGCTGCAACTGAACTCCAACTAGCTTCAAGCATCAAGGACAATAAAAAGGACAATAAAAAGTCCTTTTTCAGATATGTGGGGAGCTGGAGGAAAAGCAAGGGCAGCATTGGACCCCTGCTAAACCAGATGGGACAACTGACAACTGACGCCCAGGAAAAAGCCAACCTATTAAATGGGTACTTTGTGTCCATCTTCCATCAGTCCCATGGGACATCCATGCCTGCTATGGGACAGGGAGGTCTGGGTGAGGGAGATCCCCTGCCTTCCATCAATGCTGACCTTATAAAGGAGCACCTTGAGAGGCTGGATACCTTTAAGTCAGCTGGCCCTCATAATCTGCACCCCAGGGTACTCAAGGAGCTGGCGAGCATCATAGCCCAGCCTCTGGCACGGATCTTTGAGAACTCCTGGCGCTCTGGTGTAGTGCCTGAAGACTGGAAGAAGGCCAATGTGGTGCCTATCTTCAAGAAAGGGAGGAAAGTGGATCTGGCAAACTATAGGCCCATCAGCCTGACTTCTATCCCAGGGAAGATCTTAGAAAAGTTCCTTAATGGACTGGACAATGCTAACATCATGAGGGATAGCCAGCATGGGTTTGTTGTGGGTAGGTCTTGCTTGACCAATCTAATTTCCTTTTATGACCAGGTGACCTATCACCTGGACAAAGGAGAAGAGATTGATGTCATATATCTTGACTTCAAAAAAGACTTCGATTTGGTATCCCATGATCACCTCTTGGCGAAACTGGCCAATTGTGGCCTTGGGTCCACCATGATCTACTGGCTGGGAAACTGGCTCTGTGGTCGGACCCAAAGGGTGGTAATTAATGGAAGTCAATCGTCATGGTGCCCTGTGACCAG
>NW_017729025.1:142750363-142762317 GCF_001723915.1 Gavialis gangeticus
GCTGGACATAAGGAAGAATTTCTTTACTGTCCGAGCCCCCAGGGTCTGGAACAGCCTGCCATCGGAGGTGGTTCAAGCACCTACATTGAACACCTTCAAGAGCAAATTGGATGCTTATCTTGCTGGGATCCTATGACCCCAGCTAACTTCCTGCCCTTTGGGCGGGGGGCTAGACTCGATGATCTTCCGAGGTCCCTTCCAGCCCTGATGTCTATGAAGTCTACGAAGGTATCAAAAAATAGCTTGGAAAAATCAGTTCAGGTCTTTTCTACCCTAGTTTGAATTATCCACAAGCTGGCATAGGCAAGGGCCTTCTGCTTCCTGACATCTCCGAAAAGCAACCTGGGTGCTCTGCCTTCTTTAAAAGTAGCACCCAACCAAAGTTACTAATGTAACTGGGATCAGGATTTCATAATAGTGCTGTTGTATCAGATCAGACATACTGCTAGAGGTAGGCTTGAGACTTGATTAATTATGATACCAGAGAGAGTTGGGCTTAAAGCTCAGCTACCAAGAGCCTAAGTGTAAGCCCAATAAAACATTTAGACTTAAAATCTCGCAAGGGGGTATGGTAATGTGTAGTTCCAAGCACTGAGTGAGGATGCACTTAATAAAATTATACACCATCTGGGTAAAGCAGCTAGCTTCTCTTGTTGTTGTGACTTGTTGCACTATAGTCTCTCCTTGGGGAGACATGTATTTGCCACTCTCTGGTGGAATACAACTGACATACCTTGGCAATTTCTAACTGAAATTTAACAGTGCCTAGTTCCTGATTGTTTTTATGTTTTTAGCAACAGAATAATGAAATTTAAAGGGAGCTCTCTTCACACACACTCCCATGTCACTCTGCCCCCACCAAATAACTTCTTACAGAAAAGGAAGAGCCAATCAGAAGCTGCTTCTTTGGAAGCAATAAATTACTGCCAGCATTACAGATTCTTGATATGGCAGCAGAAAGATGCTCCTTCTGACCAATAAAAACATGTCAGATGACACTGCTGCTAAATATACCTTGTAACCGTCAACACAATTGTTTCACATCTAGTTCAATTTCCCACTTTGGCATGGGTAACTAAATAGTTCTCAAGACAACTGTAAAGACACTTCCTTGAGATGCAGTTTTTAGTCTGGGTGGGGGGAGAGAGAACCACAGGCAAATGGGAGGCAATGGAAAGGAACCCAAGTCAGAACCCACTCTATTTTAAACTAGTATTTCATGGGAAATAAATACAAAAAGCTGCTGGTATATTAATAATGTGCTGAACCAATAAACTGCAGCCAAAGTGGCAAAGTGTATTTCTGAACTGCTGCAGCAGCTGCTACTATGAAGTCAAAAATTGTAAATCTAAAATCACTTCTAATCTAAAAGCTGAGGGTACAAAATTCCACCCCAAATCCCTGCTAACACAAACACTTTAAACATAGACTAAAAAGCTTGTGGATACCCAGTAAGCACAACAGCTAAAGTTTCCATGGCAGATAGTGTAAGGGCTGAATTGTAGTATCTGTTTCACAAGTGGATGAGGAACCAGACTCCAGTAGGGGACTGAAAGTAGGGTGCAAGCCACCAGTGCATTCATAATAAGGGCAGTCCTAGCTCTGAGCAATTAGAGTGCCTACAGCACTCTATGGCTTTAAAAACATGATACAGAAATAGGCCTGATCTTCAACCCATATAAATCCCCATGCCCTGCCACTGCCCAAGTGACAATCCTGTCTGAAAGTGTGAAAATAGAGATTTAGTTTTTAAAGCTTGTTTGCCCAATGAAAGGAATAGACTCAGCCTTTAGTTTTTAAAGCCTCTTCTTTCATCTTTTTTTGGCAATCAGTTTCTCCCCACATTTCTCTCTTGGGATCTGACTTTCGGATTAGTTGCTCCCTTTGCAAGAGTTGAGGTGATGAGAGGAGACCCATGGAGCTCTCTTTCTGTGCTGCTGAGCTGTTTCAGGTATCATGATCACACCAACACCCATGAAGCCAGATTGTAGACTTGCATCATGTGACAGATACTTCCTTCTCAGCACTGAGAAAGAAAACACAGAAAACTGAGTCCACACCTTGAAGGAACAGTAAAGGAGGAAGAGATTTTAAAATGCTTTCTTTTACGATATAACTTGTGATAACGTCTAGAGCAGGGGTTCCCAAAGTTTACGTGCCCAAGGGCACATTCAAATTTAAAAGAAAAATAGGTGGGAGCCAATATGAATATTAAAGTATTTAGATCAATCGATGTTAAAGTATTTAAATCAATCCGATCAATCCCACACGGGCACCTGAGTAAACCTTGGGTGGTGCCATGGCATTCATGGGCATTGTGTTGGGAAGTGCTGGTCTAGAGTCTCATAAATAGCTAATATTTGTGCCCAAAGCAGAGGCCTGGTAGTCATATGATCTAGGCTTTGCATCTTGTTTCTTCCAGTCTCTCAAAGTCACATGAGGAGTCTATGGCTGCGTAGACTCCTTGAGAGATTGAAGGCTAGATTGTGCCTGAGCAAAAATTAGCGAATAAGTTGCATCACTCCAGGTGTGCCCTTGAAGACAGGCTAATCCACAAGACCTCTTGGAGTACTCTAGAACACCTTTACACTAGGGACAGTGGGGGTTGTAGGCTGGCATGGGGATGGGTGGGGGAGAGGGGAGGGCTGGGGATGCAGAATACAACTCTGCCCACTTCTCCACAGGAGCTGATGTCCTCTCTGCAGTCCTTGCTCTTCTACATTCAGATCCATAACCCACTCGAGCCAAATGTAGTATGGTAACAGGTACAGTGTGTGCAGTCATATATATATAAAGGGAGAATGACTGAGGCACCAGCTCCAAGCACAGACTTGTGGGGGGTCACAAAAATTTCAGCCACTGCCTCTATTCTCCTGGTCACTCCACTTTTGCTGGCAGCCTGGCTGCAGCTGTTGCCCCATGCCCAGACACTGCCCAAGATACAGAACTACCAAGTTAGGCTCTACTTCCTGGCATAGCCCTGTCAGACACAGAAACAATCTAGTCCTTAGTTTACCCGTCTGTGAGGTTTAAACACATGGAATGGAAAGTGCTAGGTAGTGAAAGTTATTGTAATACAGCCATGACCATCTATAGATTTCATGATAGGCACTGTGTTGCGTACTCTGCTCCTTTAGAATACTCTTAATAATGACTTAGTAAAAGCACCACCGACTGTAGCTACAGGAGAATCTCCAATTGCTGCTAGCACTATGGGCCCAATTTTAAAAAGGACCCCAGACAGAGGCATTTGCTTATCGTACACTGTTGAGCACTTTTGATTCTGTGCAGTAGATGGCAGTAGCAGACATAGTTCAGCAGAATATCTGTCAGCTTTATTCTTTCATTCTTCAAATCTTTGTGATTCACTTTCAAACATAAAGAATTGAATGAAAGATAATGCTGTCTGGACAGCTCTCTGTTTCGGTGCATGAAGAGATCAGCATACAGGAGGTAAACCTATTCTGGGAGAACTAGAGGCCCATGCACTTAAGGTTTGCAAGCAGTGACATTTTATTTTCTCCCAAATTATAAAGTCTTTTGAGAAAGGGATAGGGTTTTGCATGTGTATATGTATAAGGAGGCACATGGCACAATGGAAGCCCTTATTTCCAGTTGGGGAGTTTAGGAATCATTGCAATATAGATAATCACAGTTATTAATGTGAGTATTGTTGTTATACTACATAGGAGTCCACATCATGGACTAGGATCCCACTGCATTACAAGCTGTACAAACACAGAAGAACAAGAAGGTCCTTGCCTCAGAGAGCTACCAACCTGAAATATAAGGGACAATAGACAGATACAGATAAAGGGAGTACAAGGAGACAATATTTATTCGCAGGTTTGGCTTAACCAATAACCAGTGTCCTAGTTAATGACTCTTGAGATCCCTTTGTACGTTCTGTGAATGTAGAGCCATGTTATATGTTAATTAGATGCCAACAAAGAAGCCAGTCACTATACCAAAAATAACTTCAGAGAACAAGGAAATGCAGGGTTTATTTAATAAATTTTTTAACTTTAAGTTGTCCAATTTGCCCCTCTTCCCCTTTTCAGTGACTAACATGTTAGCAGGATTATCTAATGGAAAAGACAATTCACTTGAGAAGAACATTGCAATTCATGGTAAAATTCCACTATGTATGTTATTAGGTGTGTCCAATTACTTCCAGTATAAATTAACCAGGCAGTTGAGAACCTGTTTGCTTTTAAAAAATGTATATAGGTAACTATAATTACTGTTGGATTCATGTTTTCTGTAAGGCAAAAGTTGTTTCCCATGAAAAATATTTGTGTATTTCTGTATTGACCTCAGAGAATTTTTTCAAATCCTGTGGGATCCTTCAAACTTTCCATAAATTTCATTGCCAGGATCCAATATTTAGAGGTGACATGACTGACGGTTAATCTGGGGGACACACAAGGCCTATGAATGGCCGCAGAGTCTTAATTGAGAACTGCACAGCAACTACAGCTACAACTGCATAAATTACTTAGCAGCTTATAATAATGCTACCTTATTGCCCCTACTAGGCAACAAAATTCAGGACCCAATAAGAAATACATTCTAAGAGTTTCACAAAAGCCAACAGCTCATACTTAAATTTTTTCAGTGATCATGAATATTTTAGTTTGTAAATTAAAGCTTCTTAACTTCTGCTCCTATAATTAGGTCATACGCCAGAATTCAGACAAGATATATATTTTTAAATGTAGTATTATCCTACTAATTTATATAACTTGATTCATTTTTGCTATCCAGTATTAGAGATTTTTAGTCAGAGGTTTTTTTCTCCTTCTTTGGAAACACATGGCATTGCAAAACATTGGATGAAATTACACCAAATGTCAGCTGGAGTTTTCAAGGTGATCCAGAAGATGGCCACACATCTTTTCTACCTAAGATGACAGCTCAGAGTAGATACTTGGATACTCTACTGCAGAAATGTCAAAATACAGTTCTTGGAGGGACTGTGAATCTGGGGATGGGCTGAGCAGGGATGCCTTTGGATTTCTGGGTACAGGACCTCACTGGGGATGTGTATTGTGGGGTGGGGAGTGCGTGTTGGCTATTTGACACCCCTGCTCTACTGCAACTCCACGCATAAAAACAGGAATAATGCTCTGCAGTTCTTTTTAATACTTTGCAGTTACAATGATCTCTGCGCAGCAGTAGATCCAGGGGTGGGGTGAGGGGGTGCAGCCATACCCTTTTACCTGTGCCACACAAGCACAGTGAGCTCTGAGCTCATTGCTGGGTCAGCATGGGCTCTTGAGAGATCTTCACGTCTGCTGAGCTCTGTGAGTTCACCAGTTGATTGGCACAAGGACTGGCTGGAGCCACTTCTTTTATGTGGCCAGATTCACTGGTGTGAGGGAGGAAAGAGGAGGGTGACTAGCAGCAGTGCACACCTCCTGGGCTCTGGGATTGTGTGAAAAAGCTCACTGCACATGCAGAGCTATGGAAGGAGCCTGCACTGACAAGGCAGTCAGCTCAGCGCTCACTGTCCAACTGGTCCCCTCTGGATCCACCCTTGTCTCTGTCCATTTTACAGCTGTAAGACTTAAGTTTGGCAATACCTCAGTAAATAGATGTCGTTACGCTCATTTTAACTGAGATTTAGAAGATAGAATTCTGATACCATTTAAGTCAATAATAAAACTTCCATTGATTTCAGTGGGTTAGAATTTCACCCACTCACTGCAGGTGATGTGCCAGATGTTGCATAATGAGTGCGTGGCAGTCAGGATTCATGACAACACAAAGCGCTATACAAAATAGTTGCATTGAATCTATCCAAATGTAACTTTCAGTGTTGAGGGCCTGAGAGTTGCCAACATAGATTCATAGATGTTAGGGTCAGAAGGGATCTCAGTAGGTCATCAAGTCCAACACCCTGCCCTGGGCAGATGACCCCAGCTAGGTGCTTGTCCAGTCTCCTCTTCAAGACCCCCAGGGTAGAGGAGAGAACTACCTCCCTTGGAAGCCTGTTCCAGATTCTGGCAACCCTTACTGTGAAGTTCCTTCTAATGTCCAACCTAAATCTGCTCTACGTCAATTTGTGGCCATTGTTCCTAATTACTCCAGGGGGTGCCCTAGTAAACAGAGCATCTCCTATTCCTTGCTGCCCTCCCCTGACGAATTTATAGGCAGTCACAAGATCACCTCTCAGCCTTCTCTTGTGAGGCTGAAGAGATCTAGGTCCCTCAGACTCTCCTCGTAGGGTCTTGCCTGCAGGCCCCTAACCATACAAGTGGCCCTCCTCTGGACCCTCTCAAGGTTCTCCACCTCCCTCTTGAAGTGTGGTGCCCAAAACTGGATGCAGTACTCCAACTGCAGCCTGATCAGTGCCGCATAGATGGGAAGCATCACCTCCTTGGACCTGTTCATGCATCTGCTAATGCATGATAAAGTGTGGTTAGCCTTGTTGATCACTTTGTCACATTGACAATTCATGTTCATCTTGGAGTCAACTATGACTCCAAGATCCCTTTCCACTGCTGTGCTGCTGAGAAGGTCCTCCCCCCAGCCTGTAAGTGTGTTGGTGGGTCTTTTTGCCCAGGTGCAGCACTTTGCACATGTCTTTGTTGAACTGCATCCTATTTCATTCTGCCCATTTTCCCAACCTGTCCAGATCCACCTGAATCCATTCCCTACCCTCTGGTGTGTTAACTTTGCTCCATAATTTGGTATCATCTGTGAACTTGGACAGAGTTCTCTCTACGCCCTCATCCAAGTCACTGATGAAGACACTGAACAGTACTGGTCCAAGGACTGAACCTTGCGAGACTCCACCTCCCACGTCTTTCCAGGTCAACACCGACCCATCCACTACCGTAGTGAATTCCTGTTAAACTTTCTTTCTGTCCAGGAGTCATCCCATCTGTCATCCCCATGATCGTTTCCTGCAAAATTCTCCCTTTGGAACACTGAGGTTATGTCACTGGAGACTCAAAGACAATGTGCAGAGATTGGTTGACTTTTACCCACTGCAGACCAGATCTGCAAATTTTGTTCTGGGAAACTTACAAACTACTTACTCCAGGTTTCCCGTAGCCCCAAGTCCTAACCACTCATCTATCATGGCCCTACAACATTATGTCTGCTGGATACATATTACAGCTTGGCTTGAATGGTAGATAAATTGATCTTTATTAGCAAGTTGTTCTACTCTCTGAAGTTCATGGATCAAGAATGATACATTCAAGATATTACATCCCAAAACACAGCAAGACTCAGAGAGATGAATCATTTGCTCAAGTAAGACTACCTATGAGTTATAAAAGCCCATAATCCAACCCTTAAATAACAGAGATTAGCGCATAAATTCCATAGGGACAAATAATCTGTATTTGCCTACTGGAGGGTTTCTTACATCTGCCTCTGAAGCTTCTGGTGTTATTGATCTAGATTGACCACTAGTCTAAACAATAATAGCATGAATGATATATTGAAGTATCTTCTGAAAATCTCATAGCTATGTGTAGGTACCTAATATCTGTATGAACATCCATGTCCTATCCTGACCTACTTGTCATCTTATCATCCTGCATAGGTGAACATTTTAAAAACAGAGGGCAAATGAGTGATTGCCAGAAAGCACTTGCATGTAGCTTCTCTATCATTGGGTCCCTTTTTTTTTTTCTTACATAGTTCACACACTAACTAGGTAAATACTAAATATTTACCAACTCTCTTTCCAGTGTGGTGAATCTATACTCTGCCTTCCCACAGTCAAGCGAGACTGTGCCAGATATATAGCATTCTGAAATGAATCATGGATAAGTGTCAAAGATGAGAAGAGACAGTGGTAACACCTTTAGGGCTTTCTCAGACCATCCTGTCATTCAGTATAAGGCTCACAGGAGAAATGATGAAGAAGAGTAAGGCTCCACCTTATCAGAGCAAGACGATGATAGCTAAAGAGACAGTTGACTTCATAATTGCTTCTGTTTTTCAGTAAATGAATATTTGCCAGGTGACTAAAAATATAGCACTTACGAACAGTGAGTTCCATGCAAAAATTTTAGTGAGAGTGGTTAAGCATCCACGGACAGTTTTAGAAGGATTAGCTGGATTTGGAAGAAAAGAGAACATTTCCACCTTATTCCCATTTTATTTAAATAAAAGTTTTAAATCTTGACCACGCCCAAAGCTATCAATGAAGGAGTTTTTTCAGGAAGGAAAACCTGGAAAAATTCTTTCCAGTGTAGCTTTCATGGTTACATAGCATTCAGTTACAAAAGTGTTATCATGATTGTCTGGCTTATTGCTAGAAAATGCTGAAAGTTCTGTAGTATTTTTGTCTAATAAAGGGAATGTTAATGGAGTTTAAGATCTGGTGAAATGATGAAACTTTGTATATTTATTCTATGTAATTTATCAAAAACATGAATGGTTGTATCTCCCAGGAAGGCCCAGCAAGAGATCAAATTTTACATGTTGGTCCTACAGTTACTTCAGTGGGATCAGATCTGGACCTTAAGTCACTACTGCCAACTCTGTTTCTCGACTGAGTAAAGGTGGCACTCTGTGTATGACATTCATGAGACTTTTCAATACCAAAGATTCATCTTGCATGAACACTCTCAATCCCTAGTTTGAAGTCCATTGAGGTCAATAAAAAGTCACAGATCAGATCTTTGGACAGGGTAAAGCTCTAAGGAGACTCTACAGCTACCCTCACTATAATCCTATGCTGGGGCATGTCCCCGCAAGTGGGAATGCCCATGAATGTGCACTCTGGTGTGCAGCACATTGCCCTGGGTGAGTTAAGCTGGCTCCAGCAGCCTTACATGGGATCTTGGGGGCCTCTGGGGGCTGCAGCCACCACAGTCAGTTAGCAGGGAGCCTGGTCAGCAGTTGAAGTATGGCTCTGGCTGGCCAGGCTCTGGCTTTGGGCAGTGCACACTGCCACCATGTGCACCACCCCACTTTTTTTAGGTGAGGGTTTTTTTGACACTGGGATCTCTGGAAAAACCCATGTAGTTTGGGAATGTGGCCCAGTCCCTGCACCCTCTCCATGCCTGCTGGCACCAGAGTTCCTGGTTTGCCGCCCTAGACAAGCAGGTAAACCATATGAGAGACTCTACTGAGTGCACTACAGTAGCATGGAAGCAATGAGCCATTCTGCTTGTGTGTACTATGGGTCAAGAGAATGGTTTGAGGCCCCTTTGTCAAAATGGTTACTACTGAGTTACGTTTCATGCAGTTCACATATGAAGAAGAGTTTAGCTGTATACATTTGGGCTACACTAAGAAATCTTGTTATAACCCTGGTAGGATTCCAAATGCTGCTTGCAAATACTGTGGGCCAAATGTCAAGGCCTTGCCTGCCCTGTTCCTGGGTCAGCCACTTATGGTCTCCAGTTACTGTTTTGCATTGACTCGGAGAACATTGCCCTCTGTCAGTCCTACCAAACCAGTTTGACATCAGTCACCCTCCACTGAAGCAGTATCAGTAGACTGATCAACCTGAGTTTTCAACTGTGAGTTGGATGCTTGATGCATAAATGTAAGACAGTGAAAAGGGTCATCAAGGCTCACAGGAAAAGCGTTTGACCAAAATGATAGAACAAATTACATATCCACACATAATTAATATCAGTGACATCTATAGAAGAGTCTGTTGTTTGGCACTATAATATTTTCAATAGGAACTTTGCATTTGACTTCAGTGGACAGGATTGGGCTGCTGATGAACAAAAGAAGACTCTTCTTCTTCAGCTTCCCTTCTCAATTCAATCTAAATATCTAGATTTCACATCTCTTTCATTGGCAGTCATTGAGAGGGGAGATATTGTCTCGATCCTAAGACTGACTTTTTTATCTGTACATCTGTTTGAAACATAATGTCTCTCCATCTTCTTTACAGCATCCACCTTCCTGGTTTTTTAAGGGTTTTGATTTCCCACCAACCAGCAAGGGACTTCCAAGCTGTCACAACAGTTCTAATCCAGTGGAAAATGATTTTATTGTTGGAAGTATTGCAGAGTGTGAAAGTTGCATGACAGATGGGATTGTGCATGGAAAAATAGTCTCTGAGGGAGTTGGAGATTTGAGCATTAGAACTAAGTTCACACAGGGAGTATTGGCTGAGAGTCAAAGGTAAGATTATGATCACATTGACCATTTGATTCTCCTCCTAGAATTGAGTCTGACCATACTTAATGCAAAGACAAAGAACAGTTATTATGAACCGTGAAGGACCATTACAGATAACAGAATCTTTCAGATATGCTCCAAACAGATTAAAGAGCTACCCTTGCTAAATGCTTTTAAACATGTAAAAGTAATTACTTTTTTTTCACAAAATATGAAACTTTTGGAAGATGAACAATTCTGAAAGCATGCAATTCTGAAAGCTGCAATTCAAGTAGCTTTGAAAAGGGACGTATGTGCATGCAATAAAGGCATCATCAAGGTTGATTTCTGCTAATCAAATTGTCTTACATTTTTTTCACTTAGGGATGTTTTTGTGATAATTTCTAATGAGTTAAAGAGAGACTGTCAAAACTGTTTGCTTTTGAACTTCTTGGAAATGCTTATTTTTAAGAAAGGCTTTGAATGAATGTCCAGGTGGATCAAGGGATGGTTTTAAGGTAGAACCAAAACTATCCTTTTGGAGGTCTGCTACCAAGCTTATTATCAAGGGCATCTTGGCTAGGCATTTTAGCCATGGGTCTTGGTGACATTTCAGCATATTCATCAAGTATAGAGTATTTGCAATTTCATTGTCAGGTCCTCATGTAACTGTTGTCTTAACTCTTAAGGCGCATCCATATGAGTAGGCGTGTGTTTCCCCAAGGAGAAATAGCATCACATACTTCTGCCACTGTTACTTGTCCCCAGGGAATGCCCCTGCACATGCGGTCTGGTGTGGGGCAAGTTGCCTCGGGTGTGGTAGGGGAGGCTGGGTCCAGCACCTGGGCTGGCCCCTACAACCTTACCTGGGGGCTTGGGGGCTTCCTGATGCTCCAGCTGCAGCAATCTGGGTGGCTGGAGCCTGGCCGGCAGCTGAAACATGGCTTTGGCTGGCCAGGTTCCAGATTTGGGTGGCACACACTGCTGCCACGTATGCCACCCTGCTTTTTTCTGCCACGGTTTTTTTTTGGCACTGGCATCTCTTGATGTCAAAAAAACCACTGTGCTGCAAATTAGCAGTCTGCAGCACTGCAAACTACACGTGCCACACATGCACACATTCGCCATGCTGCTAATGTGCTGCTATTTGTCCCAAAGGAAACACACATGCACACTCATCTGGACACACCCAAAGAGTTTGGGCTGTGATAATTACAGCGCTGTCATCCACCTCTGTCCTTTCATAAGGAGAATTGTTTCAAAATCTCTTGCACTTTTCTGCCATTTTACAGGCATATAGATTTGCTGTGTTTGCATATAAAAGCTACGTTAGTGCAGTCTTAGTGTACGTGTTCAGGATAGCTACACATTTTAGGACTGTGTTTGGGATGTAAGTGCCAAGTATGTGGGGGCCCTAGGGCCCTGGTCCCCCTCAGGAAGAGGGTAAGGTGAACACCTGTCCCTAATTGGGCAGAGCAGTCCTGAAATGGGGACAGTAAGTCCCAGGCCTGGGCAGCATTACTCCAGGACAGCATTTGTCCCAGATTCCCAGTATTGTGCAGAGATCCAGGTTTTCCATTCACTGCACGTTGATGGTGACCACTGAGAGGTGGTCGCCTAACACTATCCTCCCCCCCACCCCCGCCCTCACCGCTGACACCACTGGCAGCATCTGCAGATGGTTGCTGACTACTGGTTGGCACTCACCACCCCACCCCCCGCCGCCAACATTGCTGTGGCCACCTGCAGGAGCTCCCCGCTTGCTGCTGCTATGCCCCCGTTGCTGCTGCCACCACCACCTGTGGGCAGTCACCATGCCACCCCAACCTCCGGGGGCACATATGGTTCATGGGTGGGGCAGACTG
>NW_017729025.1:142762327-142795487 GCF_001723915.1 Gavialis gangeticus
ACTGAGGCCCCCATAGTGGGGAAGGGGGTGAGGCAGGGGCTGGGCCTGGAGTGCTGCCCAGCTACAGCAGTGTTTGGGGCCCAGGGCTGGGGCAAGGAATGGGACAGAGCTATAGGTGGCTTGTCTTGGGAGGATGGGGGAGCTTCCTGCTGCTGCATGCACTCCTGGAGAAAGAAGCATGGGGGGGCGGGGAGGGCCCACTAGATTTGTGTACAAGGTGGGGGCAAATGTGGGTTGCCCACTGTGGGCTCAAGGATCCCTGCCCTGCTGCCATCCCCCCAGGACTCCTGTGCTGGCTATACCACCTTGACAAGGTACCCCCTGCCTGCCTACCAGCAGTGGGGGTGGCAGCATAGGATTGTGCCCCGTGCTGCTGCTGGGCAGTCAGGATGTACCTCACCATGATAACATGGCTGGGGGGAGGTGCTCCAGTGGGGAGGGCAGGGTGGGGAGCACCAAGTCGACGGTGGGCAGCCCACATTTGCCCCTGCCCCCACGGGCTCCTCTCAGCTCTGCTGAGCTTTGCTGTTGGGGGGGAGTAGGGGGGGCATCATCTTAGGTCTCCCCCCAGCAAAAATAAAAGTCAGTGCCTATGGTTTAGGATGCTCTGCTTAAAGTTGCAGCTTTGCTTTCATCCTATTTTTGCTCACAGACTTTACTCAAAATGTTCCTATGTTTTCTGTTCCCTTCCTTGGTACCTTGTCTGGGATGGCAGGACTCTAACCTGCTGCTGTAAGGTGTCAGAGAACACACTTGCTTGGGTTCTTATCCTTTCACTCCCTCTCTGGCTCACCTCACAGGTCCATCAATCAGTGGTGATAAAATGTAAAGCCTTGGCTTGGCTCTTTGTGAGCTGAGACCAGTAGCAAAAGTTTCAACCTTCTTTTCTTATGCATGTCCAGACTCTTGTGGTCAGTGGATTGCTGGTGGAGGATGCAGCAAGCTGGCTGGCCACACAGGTTGAGACAAGCACTAAATGATTCATCCCTTGTCCTACAGTCCACTGCCTCGCTCTACCCACCCTTTACAGCCTTTCTTAACAAAGGCTGCCTCATGCTTTAAGAATTTACCACTCATTTCTTTTCACATTTCCACCCTTGAATGAGAATGGCTAATAATTTATTATTTTTGTACCGTAGCACCTTTTCTCAAAGCATCTTTAAAATGCTGGCAATTTTTAAGTCACATTACAAATGTTAGCTAAGTAAACCTCACCACATCCCATGTGGTGGGATCATGCCACCCACCTCTGAAATGCAGACACCTCTGAGGTGGAACATAACAGCTGTTTGACACCACACAGCAGCACTACACAATTTAGAGTAAGAAATGATTAACCTTTGGCTGAATCCTCCTCACTTCAGATGCTATAAATGCACACATTGTATTTGTTTGGGCTTTCCTCTTCCATCTGCAGAAATCTGGTGTTTTTCTATTAACTTACTGCACTTACGATAGTTTGAATCATGAAACTGAGATGATGGGAAATGTTACGATATTAAAAAATTAGTCCAGGCTCCCGGACTATTTTTATTCTTTTACTCATTTTGGCTTTGCCTTTGTGACCCAGTATAGTGGCAGCTGATTCAGATAAGGTTTCTGTGGAGATGTAGTTATAGTTTATTGTGTATTTTTTCACCAGGCAGATATATGATGGTCAGACTTTAGGCTCCTTAGGGGTTCCAGTTACATAGTTAATTGAGTTTAAAAAGTTTGATATTTTTTCTTTCTAGAAGCAACCCTTGACATAATCCAGACTTTCTGAGCCTAAGCCCATGTAAAAGGATATTGGGAAAAATTTTATACAATGAATGTGTCATTCCCCCTTCCTTTCATTATTATGTATTAAGAATTCAGGATTCCTTATACAGGAAAATTCCAAGATTTTGAAATGTGGTTTCATTTAGTATAATAAAAACATTTTTTTAAAATTTGCTCCAAATTGAAATATCAAAAAAAATTATGTGTGGTGCATGTAGTCTCATGCCTTAAACATATATCTGCTGCTAAACAGCAGCATAAATTGATATCACCTACTTCATAGTCACTAATTTTGGGCATCTGTGGCATGAGAAGTGCCATGAACGCCTCTTTGCTTGACTCTTGTGCCAGTATAAAAATTCTCAAAGGTGATGTCTGCTCCTACCCAGAATCCAGGCCCTCTGACTTCAGGCCTGTCAATTTGCCCATCCTCAGGTGCTTTATATCCCTTCCTGTTCTTCCTCACACCTCTCTGTTACAGCATAGACTGGAATTCAGTGTTATCAGGACTATTCAGATAGCAATAAAAAGTGAATCAAAGCCCGAAGTATTGCATGTGGGAAACCTGTCAAGTAGAGACACAACACACAATTATTTACTGTATAAATATTCACATGGAATACAAGCAGGAAGCAAAGTATTTTAAACAGCACATTTGGGGCTGCTAAGGCTATTCGTGTAATCCTTATGCAGACTTTCTCACTCTTCCTGTTGCTTCTACAAAGCACATTTATGAAACTTAAGCACGATTTGTAACGTCTGCTTCACAGTTGTAGCCCTTCAGGAGAATTTTTCTACGCTTTTGTTTTATATACACACTTGTTCCATACTGTTCTTCCAAAGAGACAGCGTAACACCCTGACTCTTCAGTCCAGGAATGTGCCTGCATGGTCTCATAGTTCACAGCCAAATGCTCCTGTGAATCCTGAGAACTCAACCCTATGCAAGCAAAATACTCCTCCTAGCTTATCTGCTTCTGTTAGAAATCTTGGGAGTTTCCTTTCTAGTGTTCTGCCTAGGTCCACATAGTCCAGGGTGGCCTAGAGATTTCTGATAGGAAGTTTCCTAAAAGGTACAGGTGGAAATAAGTTTTACAAGCAACCAAATGTTTTATGCCTCAAAAAAAACTCCAAAGGCCAGATTTTGTCCCACTTATTAGGGATATAAGTGGGTGCAGGTGCCTAAGTGCAGTTCTATTCCAAATTCCCCCCAAAATTGTTAATGCTAAAGGTGGGCAGGCCCTCCTCTTCCTCACTGCTTTTTTGTGACTCAGTTTTAACGGTTGGTCAATGGTGTTAGAGAACTAGACGTATTAAAGGGTTTTCAGGGACCTGAACAAGGTGGAACAGAATCACACTTAGGTGCCTGGTAAGTGGAATTGAACCTGGCTCCTTAACATCTTCACTAGGGACTTTGGATTAAACCCACACTTTTCATTCCCTAATTTCCCTCCTGCCCTATTTGCTTCCAAAACAGATGTCATTGCTGTAGAAATGCCACTTTTGTAGGCAAATCAGAAACAAAAAGGGCAAAATAGAGACAAACAAATCCATTTAAAGTGGGGAAAAAGAATAAAGAATTGATTTTTCTCTCTGTTCATGTGAAAGAAGAAAAAAAAAAAGGTGACCAACCCCATCGTCATATAAAAAGAATGAGTAAATCTTCCAAGAATGACACAGTATGGTATCACTGAATTCATGCCTCTTAATTTTCACTGCTTAATAGAGGAGTCAGGGAAAAGAGAATCCGTAAAACCTCGAAACATTCCAAAAGACTGGGTATCTAGGTCTTTTTCACAGTTTGAGAGACAGATTTTCTTCTCATCCCCCACAAACTGACCTTGGCAGAACATGGAAAAATTAGCACATAACAGCCATGTTTCTGCTCTGAGTAATGCAACACACCCCAGCTCTTGGTTGCTTGCTGTCAGAGGAACAAAACTTGTTATGATGTGGGAAATGTGCCCTTTCCTATTAAAAACAACCAATGTAAGAAATTTAAATCATTTAAATTTTAATTTATATTAAATTTAGAGTGATATTTCTTGATGATAATTTCCCTGGTTCACTTAACATTATATGGCACAACTTATCCCATAGAATTTCATGTTTTTTGCATTGTCATATCTTTCCCCCATCCAGTTATAGGCATCATATTTTACAGTACACCAGAAGCAAAATATGTACAATCTATCTGAAAAAATAATGAACCTAGAAGAGAGTAAGTAACTTCATGAGAAACAACATAATGCAAGTCTACAGGGGTGTAGGTTGTAGCCCTGTTGGTTTAAGAATATAGGCAGACAAGGTTCTTTGGGTGAACCTGATATATTTTATTAAACCAACTTAAATAGTTGGAAAACAATTATTAAGCAAGCTTTCAGATTCAAAAACCCTTCATCAGGCTGAGGAAGTTTCTGCAGTTGGTGTGTGCTCTTCCTGGATGGAATGAAAAGTAAAGAAGCCAGGGGCTGGGCTGGTGTGCATGCAAGACAGGCAGTCAGTGAAGATGTAGACTGAGGAGTCAATGGGTGAGAGACAGGCTGGGGGTGGGGGGGGGTGTCCAATAATAATGCAAGTCTGTTATTTGGTACAATAACAATAAAATAACAATAAAAAAATAATAGTGCACATCTGTTATTTGGTAAAAATGTCTTTCATTAAATGACATATAGTTGATTTAGTATATAGTTGACATATAGTTGTCCATTCAAAGCAAAATAGATGCCTTATATTTCAAGGTAAGATGCACAAGAAATGGAATACTTATAGTATCTCCCCTACCTGTACCAGCAAAAAGTCACACACTGCAGATTGCCAGAGGTAAAAGCATGGATTTACACAGCTTAAACTAAAGAGCCAGGCTCCATGACTAGAGGTAATAGCAAACTGATTTCCTCCTGTGGAGTAGGGGTATATACAGTAACAACATACTAGTGATATGGATACTCAAAAAATATTACATCTACCTAAACCTTAGACAGACTAGTTAGGAGACAGGCCAGATCCAGTAAGGGACCCACTGTATTTCACAGTGTACAGGTTGATGCGGTGTATAAGTCAACCCCATTTTTCTGATCCAAAAAGTTAGGAATTTTGTAGGTCCAGTGTATAAGTTGACCTAACTTTTTGGTTCAGAAATATGGGGTCGATTTATACTGGCCCCTGCACACCCTCACTGCGGGCCAGGCATGCAGGGGGTAGACACATGCTGCAGTGCTGCTCGCAGGGGATGGGTGCTCAGGCTTGGTGCTCAGGCTTGGTGCTCAGCTGATGCAGCCCAGGCAGTACCACTCACAGGGGATAGGGCCGCACCAGCCAAGCACTGAGCCCGGCCCTATGCCCTGCAAATGGAGCTACCTGGGCCATGCCAGCCGAGCGCCAAGCCTGGGCCCACCCGCTGAGAATGGCACCATTCTCAGCACTTGGCTGGCATGGCCCCATCCTCTGCGAGCGCACTATAGAGATGCTGCTCAGCCAGGCTCTGAGCCCAGCCCTGTCCCCTGTGAGTAGTGCTCCCTGGGCCACACCAACTGAACGCTGAGCCCGGCACTGCTTGCAGGGGTTGGGGACAAGCTCGGCACTTGGCTGGCACAGCCCAGGCAGTGCTGCTTGCAGGGGACGGGGACAGGGCCAGGCTCAGCACCCAGCCAAGTGGCATCTCCATAGTGCCAGCAAGGCCTGCAGGCTGCTCTTGGGCTGGGCTCAGACACCCTGGCCTCCAGTAACAGGGACACTGTCAGTAGATGAATAAGTTTCGGTCAAGGCTGAACCAGGGTTCAGCCAGAGCTGGGGCCAGGCCAGGGCACCAGTGGGGTGGAGATCAAAAATATTGATATGGTGTATAAGTCAAGGTTGAATTGTAAGAGTTAAAAATTGAGCTTCAAAACTTGGCTTATACACTGTGAAATATAGTAGATACCTTTGAGGGACTTGACCCTTATGCTAGGGTCCAGAACCCTGTGTTCGGCACCTGCAGCACCTGTCCAGTGCATTGGAGGCACCTACACAGTATGCCTACAAGTGGGATCCAGAATAGCCAGCTTGCAGAGCAAGGAACCACCTCAACCTCATCCACAGGAAACACTGAGGGCAAGGGTGCTTCTGAAATCCTGCCCCGCTCCAAAGAATAGACATCTGACTCAGGACTGCAGGGATGTACCTCTGGATCCACAGCCCCAAATCCTCTCCTGATATTAGGATACTTTCAAAGAACTGAGCAGAGGTCACTCATCTCATTTTGTTGCTACAGTTTTATATAATTGTTTAGTGGTCAGAGGACTCACCCACTTTACAAGAAACTGTCACTGGATGAATGCATAGCCAGTTCTAGGAGCAGAGACCAGAGCCCAGGTCCTCTCCCCACCAAGGCGAATACCTTATTATGCTAGAGAGAAATGGTCCCCCTTGTGTACCACTACCGCCTCTCCTCTTTCTCTTAAACTCTTACGTTCTTTTGTGCTTAGTACCACAGCTTCACCATGGCATCCCACACAAAATAGCATATAGGTTGGTGGCCAGGGTCCAGTCCAGGCAAATAGAAGCTTAGACTTTTAACTGTCTCAGGCTAAGGAGGGGAATGAAGCGTAAGCGCTAACTTTTATTTTTGCCAGGGGGTTGGGACTTAGACGATGGACATGTGCCCCCATCCCCAGCCCCTGTGGGGAATGGGGTGGGTATGTGGGGAAGGGAGGGGTGGGCACAGGCAACACATGGTGGGGCAGGAGGGAGCAAAGGGAACATGGTAAGGGTGCAGGGCTGCAGCTGGACTGGACCAGCTCCAGGTAGCAGCCAACTCTGCAGCCCAGTGGGCAGGACCCAGCGTGGGAGGGAGCATCACACCACCATGGCTGCCATAGTGAGGTGTCCCCCGCCCACCTGGCAGCTGCAGGGGCACAAGTCTGAGCTGCTGCTGCAACTCACTTTGTCCTGCCCACTGGGCCATAGAGGCAGCTCCTGCCTGGAACTGATCCAGGCCTGCACCCCACACCCCACCATGGGCACAGAAATATCGGGGCACACATGCCACCTGATCTCATTGCTTTGGCCCCCTCACCCCTTTCCACTGCATCATCTATGCTCTCCTGAGCCCTGATGCATTGCCTGTGCCCCCCGCACTGCCTCAACACATCACCTGTGCCCCCTGCCCCCTTAGATTTACCTGGATGGAGTTGCAAGAGCTGCTTTCCACCATTGCTTGGCTGCCATGTGCATGTGCATGCGACCTTGCATGTGTTGCCCCCTGCCTCCAGTCACCCTCCCTGCTCCTCACAGCCCCAAGCATCCCCTTGCAGGCTGGAACTCTGCCAGCCTGCAAGGGGACACCCACAGTTTCCCATGTTTTTCTCTTTTCCTTAGGTTTGGGCCCCAACGGCCCTCTTCCCGAGAGGGGCCACAGCCCTTGGGCCCTACGCACTTGGTGCCTATGGACTGAAGCCATATCTCCCCCTTTCTGGTAGAGTGCTCTAACCACTAGGCTGTTATTTAAGAGATGTGAGGCACTGGCACCACTGCTCCATCCCTCACCTCTGGTGGTTATGTTTTAATGAAATCTTGTCCATTCAAAGTCATGAGACAAGGCAAAATGAAGGAAAGGGCATCTACCCGGAATAGTGTATGGCTGCTAGTTAGGATAAGTACACCTGGCAAGGAGAAGGTGTAGGTCTGAATTGCCTCAGCTAGAAACATGAAAAAGGAAATCCTCATAGAACAAATTGGTTTTTTACACCATGGCAGCTCATGGTGGTCAGGGCCTAGAATGAGAGAATAAGTCCTGGGACAGACGGGTCACTAGACAATAGGACAGGTTTCACAGGTGCTGTGTAAGCTAACTTAGTGTTCACAAGTGCTGTGTAAGATAAACTATTACATGGCTTCACAATTTATCATAAAAGTATCAACTGTACCTGTACTGAATGCATGTGTAAATGCTAAGACACCAACGCATGACAACTTTTCCTGTGTGAATTGTAGTACTTATTAGAATGGAAAAGAAAATCACAAACAATTTTTTGCAAAGTGAAACAAGAGCAAAAAGCAAGAAAAGACATATGCAACCTGGTGCTATTTGACAGGGCCAAAGGCAAAGTATTCTGAAGTTAGTGCAAAAGTGGCATGTGAAAAATAGCTTTGAAGAGCCCTTAGAAGATGTATGAAGTATTGCTTCATTCTTGCTTCTCCTTAGATGTGCAGGTACAGGTGCAGGCTGTAAGGCAGGAGTGTAGAAAGAAACTCTTAGCTTTCTCTAGACAGTATAATTTCCAAAGCTGATACAGTGGTCTAATGGCACATCAGCATACCAGCCCCTTCCTGTCTGTCAGCGTTCTTGCCTTATTGTCCTGGCCTTGCTTTGTTCGCTGTGAGTGGGCATGCTCTGTTTCTCAGCTGTATGCCAGCAAACATGCTGGCATACTGCCCACCTTAAATAGCGTGTAGGCAGGATGGCGCCTCCAATACTTAAAACAATATTTAATGTTTTACATCATTGTGGGCCGGTGGATTATTTTCCAAATCCATGAAGTAACAGTGGATCAGCATGTGGTTTGCTAATGCTGCACCAGGAAATAATGCATGAGAGGAAGAGATTAGTAAGTGGAGCACAAGAAATTATAGCTAGCATTAGCTACACAATAATGTACAGCATGTGATAACCTTCCCCTCCTGTGCTCTGCAGAGAATCTTACAATGGGCTTAGAGAGGAAAAAAGCACATGTAGAGGTAAGGGAATCTCTGTACAGCCTTTGACACAGTTCTTACATTTATGCGGTTTCAAGACCTACTCTCCCAAAAGAAATCCTCTAAGAAAAAGTGTATCTTTTGAAATTGTCTAAGGGATGAAAGCTGCCAAAACAGCAATAGGGACGTAATGTTTTTAAAGGAGACTATTACAAAGTTAAAACCCAAATACAAAGCTACCTCCCACATTCCCAAGGATAATTTAGCAAGACAATCAAGGAATCTCAACATTATTCCCTCCGTGCATATAAACAACACAGTGACTTTTCTGGGAACCCAGGAGTGACTGCTTTTTGGAAAGCACCTGAGGGGTTGATTCTGCTGCCACTGAAGTCAGAAATAAATTCCCAGTGACTTCTAATGGGAGCTGAGTCAGGGTCTTGTGAATGAAGGGATTCAATGGAAGCAGTACCTTAGATAATAAAGTTATAATACACAAGATAAGAAAGTCTCTGCCCAAAAGATCTGATTATCTAGGCAACAGAGGTTCTGAGATCCCAATTTACAGCAGAGGAACTGCTGAAGAGAGGAATTGCTCATCTTCATTAGCATAACTAAGGCAGGGCAACCCGGGGCAGCAGCCCTGAGTGCTAAGCTGGAGTTCGGGTGCAAAAAATAGCAGCCGCTGCAACTGCTGGCCGGCCACCACAGCTGACAGCATCTGCCAGCCAGCCGCTGCCACTGACGGCAGCCCAGCTGCCATAATTGCCCCCTGCACAACCGCTACCCGGGACACAGATCTGCCCTGTTATACCTCTGTGCACCTTGCCAAAAGTAAAAAAAAAAGGAAGCAGCCTCATTTATTAATCAAAAAATGCAATTTCAGGGCAGCTGATACTCTGCTAAATTTGTGGATAGTTTCAGCCAAACCAAAAAATTAGAATCAGAAATGTCAAAATGGTTCCATTCAGCATTTCGGAAATTAAACATTTTCATTTTTTTTAGCTAGATTTGTAAGAGGATTTACATGCTATTCCAAAACCAGGAAGATGGAAGTGGAACTACCTTACGCACCCCAGCTCTCTACTCCCCCAGTCCCTCCCCCCACATTCCTTCCCCATATTTTTCCTGTTTGTTTCTGTATTAATTCTTCTTATTGTAACACCTTCTAACAGCTTGTTTAAAAAATCTTTAATTGGGTTCATTTCTAAAAAGAAAATGTTCATAAAAAGAAAAATATTAAATTCAGGCATTACAGCAAACAGGATGAATTAATTTAAAAGAACTCCAGTACTAGTTGTTAATATGAATTTACCATTCCACCCCTAGATTATTGCATAGTGTATTTAAACACTTCATTTCAATACCGAATATTCAATGTGCTATGTTCAGTATGGTACATTTGTCTGAATACCTTTTCACTAACTACCTGGTGTGGAAGAAATTGAAGCACAATATCTGTGCTCCAAATACGTGTTCTTCTCATCAAGAATATTTCCTCTAAAATTTGATAGGGAAACGCGTGCTACTTTGTAGTTTGATCCATTTTGAGCATGTTCCAGCAAGGTAGGTAATCCTATACTGTTCACAGTTTTATAAGAATCCAGGCAATTTGAATTAATAGCGTAAAAGTATAGCACTTGCCATAAACATTGAACAGTTGCTTTATTGCACTTGTCAAGTGCATTCCTCTCTTTGGTCACAGTTATGGTCAAACAAAGAATTTAACAAAAAAAATTAACTAGTAATTCACAATAAAAAAGTGAGCTCAATAAAAAAAATCACAAAAACAGAAACGTAGAGAAAGTATTTTGTATTCCTAGTAACAGTCAATTTCTTATATTTTCCAGCATGTGTTAGCTCTTTGTTCAAGCATTATGTCATCAAGTACCATCGCTTGCTTGAGGTTTCTTTCATTCTGACATGTATGACTGAGATGTATATTAAAAAATGGGAACTGAGAAAAATGTGTTTGAAAATCATAGTTTGGTAACTATGCTACTTCTGTCTTCCAACTTTATTTTACTACAGTAGATGATATTTTCTTTGTGAGCAAACTGGTATATTTGACATTTTTCTACTGAGTTTAGAGCACAGTGAGAGGTTTGTTGTAGTTTCCACCCTCTGATGAGGTCCAAAGTATCTTATATGCTGTCTTTCAGAGAGCAGACTAAAACCATCAACTCAGCAACACGCCAGCCCTCTCAAGCATGGGACATAAATAACATGGGACATAAATAACAGAGACATGAATACATTCCCATGATCCCAAAACCACTGCTGAAGGATCAGCTCCATTATCCCTGTTGTTGTCAGTTCTCAGGCCAGACCTGAAGAAAACTTTCAAATTCCCTTAATTCAGTGCTGGGTCAGAAAGGGCAGGTGACATTACCAAACTTATCTTTAAATTATTCCCTTCTTTAATGATGCTAAAAGTCCATCCTGCACATCTGCCTTTCTGCCCCCATTGTGAAGTTTAAAAAGTGTGTCATCTACTGGTCACCTACTGCAAAAAACTTGATTTTATTTTCTGTTCTTTTGGATGTCTTTTCTAGAATCTGATCCAAAGCGCACGAGGCAACTGGGAATATTTCAGTTGCTATCAATGGGTTTTGAAGTCCCCTTCATAACTAAGAACTTGGATAAAGATAGAAATAACAACTTCCACCCTCCCCACCCCTCCTTGCTCCCTCCAGCCTTGCTACAAAGTCCTTCTTTTAGGTAGTTTTTGTTTTTCACAACCTGTCAATACAGGTCCCAGCTTCTAATCTAATTACCTCAAACCCCTCTTCACTTCTCCTGTGCTCTGTTTGACCCTGCTGTCACCATTCACATCGATGTCAGCTTTGTTTTCCCTCAACTCTTACCCTGTGGTACTTATTGTGTAAGTATGGCTAAGCAGACTTTCTTCCAGATGTACAATACCTTTCGGCCTTTATATTTTCCACGTGTATCATTTTCCATGTGTACAATCTGATTTTTGGAGGGTCATCTTAAATTTGTTCCTCACCGCTGCTGCAACAGGGCAAGCAGCATCAGGGGGCACACAGCAGCAGTTGTGGCAACAGTTTTGGCCTCAGCCCCAGCCCTGGCTCTATCCTCATGCTTGGGACCAGAGCTGCTGCTGCTGTTGTTGCTGCGGGGCCAGGCTGCGGCCAGAGGCAGCGTGTGCTCTCTGCTTCCTGCCCCCAGGAGCTGGAGCTGCAAGGATAAGGTGATCAGAAATGGGGAGCAAAGGCAGAAGGGAGCAGAGGCTGCAGGGAGCAGATGGTAGGAGTGTGCAGGTACTGCCTCTGTGCCCTCCCTCCTCCCCACCCAGCTTGTACTTAAATCTAAGATTAAGGGTTGAATGCAAGGGAAACCCTTGTCTTGGGTTCACGTAAATCCAGTAATCATTTGGGCCAGAATTTTATTTCAGTCTATGCGCCCAAGTGACACTTCACAGTAGTGTAAGTAAGGCAAGATGCTGACTTGGGGAGGAGTGGGTGGAAAAGCAACAACTGCTGCTGCAGCCACCCAGCCACACTAGCAGCATTGGCAACCAGAATCATTGTTGCCTCATGCACTGCTGCTTCCCCAGGCACCCATTTTCTCTGTTACATCTCTGGCACTTCATGACTGACATTTTTGGTATGTACACAGTCCTATTCTCTGTGCAGTGTAGATGCACAGCTACTGAACATGCACAGCAGGTACATAACTCCATACACATATACCTGCCCAGGTACAAGTCCCAAAAATGTAGCCAGGCAAAAATCCGTCAACAGCGGTGCTAGGCCAAAGAGCATAACTATTCCAGGTTTAAGCCCAATAGCCTAGTGATTAGGACAGTTACCCGGGAAAGGGGGTACCTAGATTTCACATCCTTTCACTTATAATTAAGTCTACATCTCTTCAACTTCCCAGTACAGTGTTGTAAACCTCAAGCCACAAGTTAGGCATTAGCCAGCCCTCCTTTTGAAGCTGGCCACATTAGCAACCATGGGAGGGAGATATGTGCAGCCAGGAAAAAAAAAAGCAAGCTAGAAGGTGTGTGGCTCAGTGAGCTAGATGCTACTTAGGAAGGATACAGGGCCTGGGTTCCAGCCTAGAGCCTTGCTTCCAACAGAACAGAAACTTCCACACTGCTCCCCACCCAAAGAATATTAAATGTAAAGTGAAGTGGCTGTGCTTCAAGGGGTGGGGACTGGATAATGCCTAACCTTTGGTGTAGTAGTGAGAGCCCTGCGCTGGGAAGTTCAAGAGATGTAGATTTAAATATCCTCTAAATGAGAGGGACATACATCTCTGGCTTTCTGGGTCAGTATACAATCAAGTAGGCTGTTGGGCTAAAATACAGATGGAATTAATGCCTCAGTTTTTGCCTGGCTATGTTTTTGGGTCTCATGCTCAGGTATGCAGGTGTAGACTAGTTCACCTGCCCAGCCAGAGTACAAAAGCAGCAGTTATGTAGCAGGGTAAGTGCATTTGGGGCATGTAAAATGCAATAGAATTCTGCCCTAAGTAGTTAAAAGGACAATGGATTTGTAAAGAATAAAATGTATGTTTTTTTCCATTGTCAGGGATTGTGGGTTTGAATGATTGCCCTAAATATATTTTAAAGATCAAACTATAAACACACTAGCATACTTTGATGTTTTAGAAAATCTTTATGGCTCTAATAAAGTTACAAATTGGGTTGATGTTTAAAAAAAATCTTCTAACACTTCTGTTCAGCTAAGCACATAAATGTATGCTTATCTTTAGATGTGTACTTCCATGCTTATCTGAATAGGTATTGACTGCCAAAGCTGGACCACAACAAACTAGGAAAAAGAGCAAAAGGAATATGTTGGCGTATGGCAATGTATCTGTGACTTGTTTCTCACATTTTCCTAAGTAAGAAATGAAAGTCAGCAATATGAGCTGAAGGTTGGGTCCAGTCAGCTAACTACTAGATTGTTTCTACATTTGCTTTTGTTTAACCTTTTGGGCCATATTCTGATGCCTATACTTCCACTGCCTCACAACTAGTCCTAGTGAAATCAGTAAGTGCTATAAGCATTGAATAAGTGTATTAGATTATGTCTATTCATGAATAATCTGTAAAAGAAAGTAGACATTGAATTTTGCATATTAAGCTAATTTAGAAAGAGCTACCAACAGCAGGGGGACAAAGGAATAATGCAGAGTGACATAGTGAAGCCAGAAATGTTGACACAGAACAATACAATTCAGCATGGAAAAATGACAAGCTGCTACGTCTAGATAAAATAGTTTTTCCAGACACTAAATAGGGGAGAGAGGGGAGAGGAAGCTGTAAAGCAGAAACTAAATATAAAGGTGGAAAAGATAATACTATGGTCAACTAGTTCATTGGTCATTTTAAAATAGATGAATTGTGAGGAATAGAAAGATCTGCATATGGTTCAGTTTTAAATTGAAGCCCTTCAGTGGACAATGGCATGTGAGGTAATGTACCTAGGTAGATTATGACTAAAGTGAATGGAGCCCTCTATGAGTGTAGCAATCTACAGTTCCCCTTCCTCACCCCCAAACACATGCACATAATTTGATATGTCAAATTTTGGGAGCCAAATCTCTTTGCCCTAATATAATTTTATCGCATGCTCTCTAAATTGGAACAGTTCAGTTTTCCTTAGAGCTATTGATATTTTTTGAAAAGTGGCAGATGAGTAGATGGAAGAAAGGATCTTCTTGAAGGTTTAATTTTAAAGGAGGAAAAAGCTTTTCTAATTTTCTGGATGCTACAATTAATCACAGGTTGGATTACAGGGATCAAAAGCCAATGTGGATTACAGAGAAAAAAAATCATTTCATTGGCAGTCCCAATGCAAAACAAACAAAGTTCTTTTACCATAAGAATAGTCATTTTGATGCAGGCATGGTGGCTGAAAGCATAATTGTATCTGCTTTTACTGCACTGACCCCTGAACTTTGGTGTCATAATTTGAGAACCAGCTGTGTATTTAAACTCATGCCACTGTAGTAAGTTTCTAGATCTGTCAGACAAGTATGGGGGTGTCATTCTTCTTGCTGATTAGCATAGCCATCAACTCTAAGGGAAAATAAAACATGTGCCCCCCTGCCTAAGACAGGTGCATTCTACTGTCACAACCCCAGCAGGTGTCAATTAGCCTGGACAGTGACTTTATGGGTAAAACAGAAATATATTGATTTATTTATTGAGGAAAAGGGTCAAAAATAAAGAAAAAGGAGAATTCCTTCCATTAAAATAGTAATTATTTCAGTTCTATTTCTGGATTAAAGTAAACAGTTAACGGTATCTAAAGGTAAGAGGAGCATACCTATAATAATGTAACTGACTGGCAGAAAAATCAAACTGGAGTGTGGAACTAGTGTCTATACTATGGAAACTTTCTATTCTAACATGGAAAAGGCTAATTTTTTTTATTTTGTGGTGGACATTTTGCTCCTGCTCTCACTTGATTTTTTTTTAATATGCCCAACAACTAGTCAAGGATTATTTTCTTATTCCGAAGCTATCAGTCATGTAACATAACAAATCAGGTAACATAGTTAACACTTGTGAGGCTAGTAATTGTAAAATTACTCTTAAACAGTTTATTTCTAATAGAAATGTTGAGGACAACCAAATCTTGATGGCTATGTCCCAGGGAAACCATGTGGAAGACTGCTTATGGATTGATAATGCAGAAGACTCTACAAGGTATTGAGCATTTGGGCTTTGATCCAGCAAAGAAGGTTGGCACCAGCTTAAGTGATTACTGAATCAGCCTCCTCCCCCTCTCTTATGCTCATAACTTTTTGATTATTTGAGAAACACCATCTAAACAAAGGTTGATTTTTTTTAAAAACATCATTGTCCATTTTCAAAAAGCTCCTGAGCATCTCCCTTCCCTCTGCAACTAGAAGCTATCAAGGACTATGGGGACAGCTGCATCACAGTAAAGAACCACTACCAGGGGCATCACAAGTCTTAAGTTGCTATTTCAGCCTTTACTCTGTGGATTTAAAAACATTTTGGTTACATTTACTCTGACTGAAGCTTTGTCCTTTTCTGTAGAGGCCATAACATAAAATTCCCCATAAAGCACTCAGCGGTGTCTTTTGTTTAAAATGTAGGCTGCTTTCAATTAACATAATCTAAAGGTAACACTATTGAAATTAAAAATGAAGCTATCCAGATTGGTTTCTTTGGGCCAACTCCTTAGGTAGATTTTATTTGGGAAAACTGCCATTCCCATTTTTGGCAGAGTAGATTAAAAAAAGAAAAGAAAGTAGAGGCAAATATCCACTATAAGACCTCAATCCATGTGCCCTTTATTTTTAGCAAAGCATGAAAAGTCTCAAGCTTATAATCGGCCACAAGAGTTCAGTTAGGCTACAAGGCCCAAACAGAAGAGCTTAACTCATGCCATTATTTCCTTTTGGGTATGCATTATGGAAGAGTAAAAGTGATGTTGATGAGGTGGAAAAAAGGTGGAATGAATTATACTTGTATCATATTGTAGACAGTGATTTTAGAGGTGCATTACAGTTATTGCTCTAGACACTGGATGGGGGTCTCAAAGATTGTCTGGATATTCTTAATGTGTATGTTTTCTAAAGTCATCGAATTTTGAAAAGTAAATATTTTAAAGTAAGTAAATGTTAAATATTAATCTTATTTTACACACATTTTAGAGTATTACTACCAGACTATCTATTTGTAACCAATTTCTAAAAACTTTAGCTAGCTAGCTAGCTCAACAATTACTTGCAATTACTAATGTAATGTATTAATGTAAGTTTGACATTAACAGCAGTTTAGCAAGGACTTGAGTACACTGACTAAGGACCAGAAAAAAGATTACAGAAAAAATTTGGAATGACAACCTATTGCATATAAATAATGATAGCAGAACAGAATCAATTTGTGCATTTACATGAGATGCTTTACTGCACAGTAGATTAATCTTTATTAACCTTCTATATGTGTGCAAAATTTACTGTGCAGTAAATTAGTCTACTGCACAGTTGGTTACTACCTGTAGATACAGGCAGTAGATTAACAGTGCAGTAGCACATGTGCAGACAGCTGATGAAGAGCTGATCGGGATATAGGGCTGGGAGGCAGCTGGCCCAGAGTCTCCCCCCACCCCACAGAGCCCAGGCATGACCCTGGTGCCCCCTGCCAGCCTGGGGCTGGTACTCCGAGAATCCTGAAGCTCCCTCCTGGCTGCTGTAGGGGGGCAGAGAAGAGCAGGAGTAGCCCTGTGTTGAACTGCTCCTTTCAGGAGCAAATTTGCTCCCAATGGACACACACATAGACGTGCTCTTGGGGAAAGCTTACTGCACCTTATTTATTATGCAGTAAGCTTACAATACATTAATAGCACATGTAGATGCATCTAGTTAGTACCTGCAGTTCGATTCTATATGGTGCTGAATATTTCTGTGAAGTACCAAGTACTTTTATGTTAGTAGAAAGTGAGACTCTGAACAAAGCCATAGTTTACAATACAGGTGTCTGGTGATGGCAAGTCATCCTACAGTCCAACTGGACACAACACTGTAGGCCCAACGTTCATATGTTCAAATACTTACATTTTGGCACCCAATTGTGCAACAGTAGGGCATTCAAGTGGAGAATTTCAACCATTTGTAACAAGATAACAAGCAGACCACCCACCACACAAAGGCTGTTCTTCGCTTCTTTTTCCTACCTGCTACTCCAAACATTGACCACCTCTATTGCAGTTGGCTGGTGGGGTACATCACTAAGGGCACCTGTTGAGTTTGTCAGTGATTTGCAGCACATCTGAAGGGGATGGCAGGGTCTGCTGTTGTTTAAAGAGTGTTGTCACTTTTGACTGTGTGTGTGTTCCATCTGCTATTGTTTGGAGCATTTTCCTTATTGGCTTAGATCAAAGGACTGGACAGTGTAAGCACACTGATTTTACAAGTGTATCAGCTGTGCAGTCCAGCAAGTGTGTGACTGGGATGCTTTTCAACATCTCTCTTGCTGCCCTGAATTAAGTATTATACTGAATCATCACATACTGGCCTGTGTTTAGAATAAAAACCACATAGCTAGAAATGAGGCTGTAATTCCTTTAGAGAGTGATTGTATAAATGAGATTATTTCAGTCATACATTTGAATAGCTAATCTATATGGGGCCAAATCACTGTGTCCTTATTCAGCTTTGAGTAAAAGCTGGTGTGCATCTACTATCCAGTTACAGCCTTCTTCAGATATAAATAGAACAATGAACAACCTTCTAATACCTGCCAAGAATAAAGGATTAATTCATCTGGCCCTTAAAGCACACTAAAGTCCTTGCTTCAATTGAAGTTTCTGAGTAGCCCAACTGGATTCTGGGGTTCTGCTCATGGATGCGCTTAAGTACTTTACGGAATTAGGAACCTGGACTACAGTTTGGGTCAGTTCCATCATGTCTCTCAACTGTCCCTTTTTTACTTAAAGGAGTATTTCCTACTGTTGCAAAGAACTTCCATGTTTTCCTTTGCTTTTTTAAATTGGAAGTGTTAAATCATGAAAATGAGAATTATGCAAAGTGCTAAAACTGAACTCCAATTTACTTCAGGTTCCCTGAACAATTATTCATTGGTGTCTCTCATTTTCAACATTTTGGGGTTGGGGGCAAAAGGGGAGAAATGTTATTTCTTCATTTAGCCTCTGCATTTTGAGAGGAAAGAACTCCAAGATTAATTAGTTACATTCTGCATCCATCTGTTAGGAGTATATTTCTCATTCAGAGATTTTTTCCCCTCTTGATAACTCTTGAATTTGTGTGGCCTCTCTGGGCCGAGGTATTGTTTATGCTTTTGTAAGACCCTACTTTCAAGTACTTTATGTGTTTATGTAAGAGGCGTTGATGGCTAACACAGGCTCTGTCTCAGTAGGCCATTCAGAATAGTGTCACAGAGGAATGTCCTCCTCTGATTTATGAGCATGTTATAGTTATTCAGGTGGAGTGGCAAGACCTTGTAGTAAGCTCCATCATATATATCAAATGTGTTTTAAGTTCAATAGATCAGGCTGGAATGGTACTGATGGCCAGTTGGCCACAGGACAGTTACAGAGGGTTTAGTTTCTACTGCCAGGTCTTAAAAAGAAAAGAGGTCTCTGAAGAATCTGAGCTACCTCCCCCTTGACCTTTACAAGCCAAGATCATGTACTGTCTACTTCATGAGTCTTTCACTGCAATTTGATAATCCAGATTCAAACAACAACAGAAGACGCTTATACCAGCCTATGAACCTAGCTGTTTTGGTGTAACCTGACAACTGACAAGAAATTCTCTCATCCACTGTTTCAGCTCTTCCGAAGACTTTTGCTTGAAACACTGCTAAAAGAATTCTCTCCACTTGCCCTCTCCCTCATGATAACATTTCTCATGATATGTAGGATCTTTATAATCAGAGTGAATTCTACCCAGGTATATGTGTTTCCCTGGAGGCAGCAGAGCACATCAGGTCTATCAAATGACAGAATTTAACCACTGGATACAAATACTTAAAGATCCACTGGCACCTAGTAAGGTGCTATTGATCATCCATTGTGGTCTTCTGAATAAACAGTGGAAACTGGAAAGGTTCCTGTTAGAATGTTACGATTGGTGTAAGAACGATATTGTAGCCATGATAGTCCAGAAATTATGTGAGAGGCAAGGATTTCTTAGAGTGGTATCTTTTATAGGACCAACTATCAGAATATTAGCATTTAAAGAGAACAATCCAATACTGAGTTTATTTAGCATTTGCACAGGTTGTGTTCACATCCTTGGGCACAAAGAAAGGAAACTAGGCATTATCTTTCCTTGTGACAAATGTGACAAAATTATGAAGTTCTTAGTTTTGGTTAGTTTTAACTGAAGTAGAATGCCTATCATCTTTAATTGAAAAGTCAAAATATACTAATTGCAGGCCTCAAGATTTAGCCCCGACCTGCAAAGAAGACCTAGCATATCCAATCAAGGCACTGGCATTATGTATGATGCTAAATAAATCCTACCCAGGTGACTTCGATCATTTAACTGAAATTTCTAGACAAACTGTTTATATTAACCATAGTAAAGTATTATTAACTAATATTTTTGTGGCATTCTGGTTTTGGAAGGAAATATCAGCATGCCCAAAACTTGAGATAGACCCAATGCTTAATGAATCCATCAGGCAAGTCTCCTGGGAGAAAAATCAAAGTTTCATTATGCCAAAATATAGCTAGACATATTACAAAAAAACAGCTCAGATATTATAAATTGGATTTCAGATTTCATTCTTACCTCTTCTTTCATCACATGCAATTTCAGGAAATAAATCAAGTCTTGGCGGTTAGTTCACATCCACTGCAAGAATGAACAATACATCTGAGGATACTTCCTGAATTCCTTACACACAGAATTCAAGGCTTGACTGTTATTCTTCTCTCTAAAAATTAACAGCTATTAAAAAAAAATCAGTAACAAGAGATGCACCTGGAACATTCTGGGGGTCCCTTTCCTTATCACCTCCCTCCAAAACCCTTTGCTCTTCCATCCCACTGTTCTTCCATCCTGCACTTCTCTATGTCGGATGCCATCAGGTTTTGGCCTGTCCACCTTGAGAGCCTGTCCAGGTTGGCCTGTATCCCCAGCCTGTCCTCCAGTGTGACCACCTTCCCCCATAGTTTAGTGTCATCTGAAAACTTCGCCAGTCCAGATCTGATGCCGAAATCCAGATCATTAATGAAGATGGTGAAGAGTACTGGCCTGAGCACTGAGTCCTGAGGGATACCACTGGTCACCTTGCACCATGTTGATTTGCTCCCATCAACTATTACTTTTTGGGTCCGACCCCAAAGCCAGCTCCCCAACCATCAGACCATGAGATAATTGAGGCCACAGTTCCCCAGCTTAACCATGAGGACATCATGGGAGACCAAGTCAAAGGCTTTCTTGATAACACATTTCTTTAATAACACTGCGCAGTAGTGTGCTGGTCAAAAATCATGCTAATACACAACTGCACAGTGTTATTAGGCTACTGCATAGTAAGCATCATGAAAATACTGTGTGCCAGTGCAACTGCACAGTAGTTCAAGGAACTCCATTTTTAATTAGGACTTGGTTAACTAAGTACTAAATTTAATGCACAGTCACTAGGGTACATTAATGAATGTGTAGACGCACCCAGGTTTGCTCATTTTCTGTAGTAAGAATGAGGGGATTGGCCATCTGATTTCACTGCTGCATTTCTTTGCCCACATTCTAGGCAGAGACACCCAAGTATTTCTTATCTTGATGACTCAAAATGAGGTAAAATCAGTTTAGTGGCAACATGTAGAGAGTGCACAGGAGTGCACATGCACCCCCTGAGAGCACCAGTGCACCCCCTGACTGGCCGCACTCACCACTTAGGTGATAGGGGGGGAGGCAGGTGGGAGCGCCAGTGCCCCCCCTGCAAGCACAGGCCGATAGCAGCAATCTCTGCATCCACTTCCAGTAGTGGCTACAGCTGCTTCTGGGAGCGGCTCTGTTGATCGGACAGCACTTTCTCCCAGAAGCAGCTGCAGCCATTGTAGCGATCGGCCACAGTGATCGGCCATCACAGGATCACCTGGAGGGAACTTCCCCCTCCCCCCCAATCAGCGGGACTGGTCGCAGGGGGGGCATGTGCCCCCACTGACTAAGGCAGCACCAGTCGCCCATGAATCAGTTGTTGGACGGTGTTGTCTCATCACCCCTAAAATGCTCACATTGAATGTGCGTGGTACACAGTTAGGTGCCAGAATCCTAAAAAAATGTCACCAAATAAAGAGCAGAACAGCCACAACAGGGCTTGAAAGGCACCACTTTCTCTTTATCTCTGCAGAAGGCACTTACAGCAGAAGGATGAAGCTGGCAAGGCTGAGGTAATGGTGATAGGACTTTGTCATAAAACATACTGGTTTTATTACAAAGGGGTTGAACTGCCAAAGAACTCACTCTGGTTTGATTTAAACTCCTATAGATGTGAGATCCAAGTGACAATCCTGGATTACAGACTCCTACAATTCAACTAGTATTATTCATTAGCAGAGCTGATCAATAAGTGAAAGTCCATTTTCCTACATCATTTTAAAATTGTCTTTCATTATGAAGTGTTTGAAATAGACTTCCTCCCCCATTTTTGAAGGCTGCAGTGTTATGTTTTCAACTTTTTACAATCAAAAACTTTATTTTCATTTTTCTATATTTTGTGTGTGGGCACAAGGTTTATTTTGATTGGTTAGTTTTCAAATGATTCCTATACAAGTTTTACATTTAAAACCTGTAAAAATGATAATTATAGTTAACAGAATATTGAGAAGGTAGAAAAAAGCATTACTACTGATCTGTGTGATGGTGTCTATAATCTGTGTATAGCGAGAAAATTATTAACAGGAACAAGATGGAAACAAAGACCTTGTGGCAACTAAAGTCTCCCAGCTAGTCAATCAGGAAGCAAGCCCAAGCTACACTATGACAATAAAAGGGAAGGCCTGGGCAGCCTGAAGATGAGCATGGGCTTGAGAAGAATTGGCATGTACTCCAATCAGTAAAATGGACAAGGACATGGACATGGTCTAAAGGGGCTGAGATAGGAAGTAGTTGTGGAAGTAGTTGTAGGGTGGCTAACAAGATCGAAATTGGCTTTAAAAACTTAACTACAGAGTCCTGAATGAGAAAAACTTGACTTTCAAATAGTAGCTCAATTTTTTCCCTCACGTACCTTAGTATACAGTGGAACATGTATTTCCAGACAAGATTAGTAATCAGCACTAGATTCTACAGAAGAATGGTAGGTCTCATCCTGATCTCTAGTAGTTAAAAATTAGCTGAAAATTTGTTATCATTCCCAGTATCTGGATATTCTTGATAGCCATGTTAAATATCCAATATTTTTACATTTAACTCAAGAGTGACCCAGCTGAGATACTGGTGTAAAAGAAACACTTTCCCCGGACCATTATAAATATACTGAAAAAAATATACTGCTTGTTAGCAGGGAGCACATTTCTAAAACAGATTTTAGAACTGAAATTATTCCTCTGATAAGATGTTGTCATTAATCAGATATGTACCATAGGGTGCTAGATTGAATACCATGCTTTTAATATCTGTTTTGTCTTGCATTACTTTCCCAAAAAAACTGCTCTCCAAACAGCACTGGTTTTGCCAGAGGTTTTCTCAATCCCAACATTCATCACTATTGAAAAGTACCCCTTGACAAATGAGAGCCTGAATTATTTGGACAGGCCCCATAACCCATGCCTCCCAATGAATCAAAACAGCTCTCAACATGTTCCATCCAAGCTCACTAGAGGATGCTTGCAAGATACAATCAGTCGCTCCCTTCTGTGGTCCAAAGCTACTTAAACTTGGCTGTGCAATCTTGTTTAGGTTCCAGGCTTCAGGGAAGGAAGTAGAAGTGCTTTTAGCTCCTTTCAGATTTGTCATCCTATTCAAAACAACAATACACTTAAGGAATAATCTAATGCCAACTTAAATCTGAGGCTAGTGCAGCCTGCCAAAAAGTGCCTTTCTCAATTTGATACACTACACTGATGTGTTGCACCTTTGAGTATCTGTTTCACTCCCTTAATGGTCAAAGTAATTCAAAGGGTTTTATGCAAAGTAATAGCCAGCCCCATGTGGGGCCACTGGATATACAAATCAGGATGAATAATGAACACCATGTAGTCAAAGCTAATTAATTGCTCCATATTTATCATCATTCTACCATTGCAAAGTTGCTTCCCATCACCTTTGCAGCTCTCCTCCTTGTTGTGTGTAATTTCTGGCTTCTTTCCATTGGTGCTTTGAGACACTTGATATTGAATGCAGAAGTTGATCTACTAGACTCCAGTGGCATTAACTAGAGACCCAGGCCTGAGCCAAAATCCACTGAAGTCAATGAGAGTATACATTTAAATTTCCCACCCTTTTGTTTCTAAACTTTGCACATTGTAAGCCCTGTTCTAGGGACCTGACTCAAGCAATATGTCCAGTAGTAGCTTGTAGCTATCTTCCTAATTCTCTCACTTAGGTCTAGCTTGAGGCCTTGTGACATGGAACCATGGAGCTATGACTGGCTCCCTGCAACTTCTCCTCTCCCTAACCCCATTGTGTTATAGTGAAGGTCATGCATACAAAAGAATCCAATCCTTTAATATCCAAATCCAATAACGGAATTTTCTTTTCCTATTCCAAATGTAGACCTTGCCACACCAGTAAAGAGGCAGCATACTAATTAACAGCTGGCACTGTCTGTCTTCCAGCAGCAGAGCATTAATAACCATTAACACAACTAAATACAGTCCTGACATGATGTCAGTGATGTTAACCCCTGTCAGTCCTGTACTGGCACCTGTGGGCAACTATTTTTAAACTTTAAAAAAATTATGTGTGTTCGAATTCAACTATACTATTAAACATAAATCATTTTTATTTTTTACAGGTTATAGTAGCTTTTAATGTGTAGTAAGTTTATGTTAAACAGTTGCTAAATCTATCTGCAGTTGACTTGTTTTATATCATGCTTTTCTAATAATCATACTACAGAGTTTAACGCCATTTGGAAACATAATGTATTACACTAGATATTAGAGAGACACAAGTTATTTTGGAAATGACACAATATCGGATAATTCCTCTAAGTATTTTTTTTATAGCAAAATTGGCAGTAAATTTAGGATTAAAGAACCGGAAGTTTTTTCTTGTTTCTAATCAGGAGTCAGAATATGATGAATAAAAAACCAGTGGTTGATTAATGAAGCCCCTACAATCCTAAGATGTTTCACTGTATGCCATTTCAACAGAAATTACTGCAAATGTACACACTGGCATTAGGTTTCAGAGTTAACAAACAGTGCAACAAATCAGTGTGCCTACATTTTCCAGGGCTATTGATTCTGTTTGTATTTACAGGTGTGCAAAGGGCACATTTACTTTGGGTCACATTCAGAAAGGTACCTTTGTCACTTTGCTAAACTGTCTGAAGGTTTTACATTCCTAGTTCCGAATAAAAGGGAAAGGGAGTTGGGCATCAGTGGGTATGTCTACACGTGCGCATTTACTGTACAGCAACTGAAATTGCTGCTCAGTATGGGTGCACATCTACACGTGCACACCTGTACTGTGCAGTAAATATGATGATTTACACCAGCTTGAGCATAAATTTGATACTTGCATCACGCAAGTATCAAATTTACACCTGATTAGTTAGTGTGCAGTAACGCACGTAGACTCCTTACTGCACAATAACACTGTCTGTGGACTGACTTGGGACTGACTATTCCCATTTACCATGCAGTAATTCACTGCAGATGTGGAAAGGTAGTAACTTTCTGCACAGTAAATTTAAGCATGTAAATGCACTTATAGACACTTGCAGTGTCTCTACACAGTTCTACACAGCTTCAAAAATATTAGCTTTTCACTCATGAAAATCTGAGGAGACCACTGGATAAACAATGCTATGGAGTACTGGCCCACACTAACTTGTGGTTTAGATTCATGTTTAATAGCTATTAGACTTCCTATGAGCAGGGAGTGGATATTAATGACAGTGGATGGATAGCAGAGGCAAAGAAGTTGATTTGCCCTTACATTGCAAGCCATGCAATGTATCGGTTGCACCAGATAATTTATGATTTCCATTTTGCATTTGATTTCCTTAAAAGATTTCGCCCAAAGGGCATTTATGCAGTATATTCACAAAAAGATGCAGAGGACTCAATCCAGTGTTACCCCATAGTCCATTTGTGCCACTGGAGTGGCCCCAGATAGAATAAGGCAGAATAAAACCCTCTATCCCAGGCTTGGCAATGTATCGCTCACAGGAGGATCTGGCCTGCAGAACCATTGGATCCAGCCCATGGAGCAGGGGGTACTTTGGCAGTAGAAAGCTTCACCTGCACAGTGCCCTGCCATACCACAGCCAGGCACTTTGCCCATGTCACACCACAAGGAGAAGTGGCAGCAGTGGCTGGGTCCTAGTGCTGACTTTCTATCGACACAAGCTGGGTCATTCCAGCCCACCACCAGAAAACATTGCTGCCCCCTGTTCCATACCAACCACAAAGGCTAGCACTTGTTTAGGGATCTGCTCACTAGTTGCAGAGTTCCTAGGGGTCCCCTTGCAAGAATTTTAGAGTGGGCAGCAGCTATGGCAGTGGTGGAACTGGTGAGACAAGATGGGGCATGACCCATACAATACTGCTGTCAGTAGTGGCTGACTGCAGGTGCTGAGGAAGGAGTAAGCTGATGTCAGGTCAGCTCTCAGGGCTACCCTATACCAGGGCTGGATCAGCCTTTGGATGCAAAGGGCAAAAAAAGATAGATTGGCTCCTGCGGTGACACCCACACAAGAGTGAATCTGGTCTCACATCCTTTGTATGAGGAAAGTGCATAGAGTAGAGAGAGCCCAAGGAACATGTAATTCCTGCTTTGTAGGGGAAAGAAAGGAGGTGACCTATATTTTCCATTCAGACTGTGGTGGAGTGAGGCTTCTTCCTCTTCTTCCCCTACTCCCCCCTCTCCGTCTGCAAACTTCCTCCTTTGAAGCAACAGAAGGGCAGGGTGCACAGCAGCTTTGTGGCTGCTGGCCGCTACACAATTTGCCATTTACAAACTAATCCTCCTCAATTTGAGAGCACAAGGCCTGCTAAAGTTCTCGTGTCCACTTCTCTGATTCTTCATTGTCCTCACTGACAGAGAGAAGCTGAAGACCTAATCAGTGTGTAATTTAATCGTTGTCCGGGCTGTGTCAAAGTACAATGCTCAGCTTGTAGCACCACGGGTTAAGTCAGCCAGCTACTGTTATGCTCTGCAGCAGGTGTGAAGAATGTCACTCGATGTAATTATATGTTACCACTTTGTCAAGTTCCATTTCTGACGCTGCTTTCACTCACCACTTAATGATTGTTTTTCCTACTGGCAGTAAGCTAATTGCAGGCTATACAGTAAAAGGGCACTTTCAATATTTTTCATACTGAATTGGGAATTCCGACATAACATAACAAGGCCCCAGTCAAAGTAAAACTCTCCATGGTGCAGATCCCTGAAACATGTGCAGCTGCTACAGCGTTCTGAATTTCTAATCTTCAGAGCAGTAAGAACATGTGACCTGATATTTCAAGAGTGTTTTCTCTCTGTCCTTCATCCCACAGTAGATTTATTCTCCCCCCACCACCAGTTTAAACCACAGGTACAATTTTTGACTGTTCCTAGGTGCATGAATTCCAATGAAATCAAGGAGAGTTTGGCAATTTCTTGCATCTTTAGGCCCCTATGGGGCTTTGAAAATCTGCTAAGAGACTTGGGGTCTTCTGCAAAATTTACCCGTCACTATTTTCTGAAACTCGCAAGTCATTATAGTGTAAAGAAGTCTGAGAAGAAGGCACATCCCATGGTTTATGGTAAGTAATTAAAAGGGTTAAGTGGTGCCAGGACAAGGACATTTTACTTTGAAAAAGGCAATGCCACATACTCTTAATAACTATGTCCATTGTACTTTTCATTGCATGAGAGTGACATGGCCTAGAGGCCTGAGCTCAAGACTGGGAGCCAAGAATCCTTGACCTCCACTCCTGACTCTGACACATTTCTCCAGTTGTCTTGAGCAGTTAATTTATTTGGAGAATCTGCCTCCATTTCTCCATCTATAATATTATAAATTGATGCAAATAATGTTGCAATCTTTAAGTCCTTGGCTGCATTGGGTTAGGTTTAGTACAAACACATAATAACAAAGGGACTGACTGTTTCTATCATGATAATCTGTCAGACTATGGACAAGAAGATAAAACAAAATGGAGGTGACACTTACCTACCCACATGGGTCTGCTATCCTTCCTTCTTTGTGTCTTCATGACAAGGTATTTAGCTGAATTCACAGATCTATTGGAATCTGACAGGACTGCACTGTGAGCATTTCCTCAAATTTGCAACCTCTGGGCTGTACATCGCACACTTTAGCACCCACATCATCCCAATCCCCTAGTCTGTTGCTGATATCTGAATGAATACATCTTTCTAGCCCATTGTTTTCAAAATATAGCTTCTGATCCTGGCCCTGTGAAAGAGACACAGTTTTAGTCACTGTTCTTAAGATTTAGTGTAGAGGGCCAGTTCCTTGCTACCTGCAAGTCAGATCTCAGGCACAGAAAAGGCCGTAGTTCTGTTAAAATACATGTGAATTGGATCATCTGTTTTCTTAGGATGCTTAATACACCATGCTTTGTGCTGAAGCCAAGCTGTTCATTTCATCCATGCCTGCTGTCATCATTGACAGCCAACTTCTAAACATGGCTAGACACTGGTTTACATGGCAGGGGACACAAGACATTCTTGCATCCTGAATCAGGACTTAGCAGTGCTGTGTGCCAGGCTTTAGAGGCATGCAAAGCATTTGCAATTGAGCACCTGTGGAAATCCCATTTCCTCACAAACAGAGCCCCACAGTGTTAATGCTTCTCTTGTTGTTCCAGGCTATGCTATAATGAAACATGGCCTGAATATTCATCTCATATATTTGTCCTGCTGCCTTAAGGACACTGGGAAATATCCCTGTTCAGAATTTACTTGGGCCTTAGAGAGGTTTTGATGAGAGCTGACTTGAGTTACAACTGAATACATGCAGAACAAAAAATGAGGGAGAATTTAGCTTTCAGTGTTTTAATTGCCCAAGTTTTTGCAGTGCAGTCAGAAATGTCTGGCTCATGGAAGAGTTAAATAAATGGTCTTAACAGGATTTGGATATAGCCCAGGCTAGGAGGAAGAGCTAGAGAGAGAGGAATCTATGGAATGGACATTCCTGTTATTGTCAGGTGTCTACAGCAAGGACATAAAAAACCAAGAAGAGCAGAGTATCATTTAGGCTGTGTGCAAATTTAAGTTGATGGTGCTATACAAGAGGAGATTTCAGAGGACAAGTCTGTATGTAGGGACTAGAGCAAGGGAAACATTAGAAGGATGAGCTCATCCACAGAAAGCATATAAAGGAGTAAATGGTGCATCTACATGAGACATTTACTACACAATAGACTAAATAGCTGCACAGTAAATGTGGCATATCTATATGTGCACCCCTATTAGGCTGCAGTAAACTGATTTACTCTGAAACAGGATAGTACTTTTAAATACAAGTACTAATTTACTCTGCAGCAGTGCACATGTAGATACTGCCTCGGCTGGCTAGGACACAAGCCTGCTGGCTAGCCCCTCACTGGAGCACCTTCATGGCTCAGCCAGCTCTTCTGCAGTGCATTGAGCTGGAGGAGCAACCCCAGGCTGGCTCAACATGCTGCAGTCCCAGGCACATGTACAAATGGAGCACCCAGAGCAATAGGCTCTGGAGTTTATTCCTTTTACATTAATATGCACATGTAGATGTACCCAGACAGTGCTAGGAAAGAAGCCCCATGAGATGCTCAAAGGAAACTGAAGGAAAGTAGGAATGATTTAAAAGCTAGGATAAGGCCTGGAACAGGATAGTTGCAATGGTGACATAATCAGTAGTGTCTAAAATAGAGGATGAGGATGAAGTTGGAGGCTAATTGGAAGGGTCCAGGATGGAATTAGCTGTGAAAGGGTAGTGGGAGATGGATCCTAGAATGGGGTACAGTAGAAGGCTTCCTCACTTCAATGCCAGAAAGATCCTGGAAGTGCTTCACAGGGCAGCTCCAGTTCCTCCCACCCCACTGAGTGGTTGTGAGGGAGGAACTGGAGATTTGGGCTTCCCCTCACATGAGGCGCACACACTCTGTACAGAACAATTGCCCCCATTTGTATCTTCTTTCAGACTCCACTTCCTCCAGGACAGGCTACAGTGCTAAGCCAGGCTTAATGCTGGATACACAAATCTGAGCATACCTTCTCCTCCCCTCCCTCAGGCTACCCTCTCTAGTAGCTGAAGAACAGCTAAGGCAGTATATGGTTTTAAGGGCCCAGCTCCCTCCTGTTGGCAGTAACAATGTGCATTCAAACAGCTGTTAGGACCTGGATGAAGCACCTGCTGCAGAGAACAGCAGCTGGAGTTCATTTTGGGTCCAACGGGTTGGGGCCAAGCAGATAGACTGCATATGCACTAATCCAGCACCATCACCACCTCCACCAACAACAGGTGCTTCTTTGAAGACAGGAGGGGGAAAAAGCTGGGGAAGAATTGGAGCTTTAGGAAGGGCATTATGGACCAGGCCCTCAGCTGGTGTCAATCTGCACAGCTCAGCTAAAACTAAAGTTATTTGAATTGTACTGACTTACAACTGGTTGAAGAGTTGGCCCAGTCTTTCTCTGTAGGGTCTTTGCTTTCTCCTTTTTAATTTTTCCTCAGATTATTTCCCTTGTTCTTTTCACTGTCTCTGCTCTGCATTTGGTCTTTTTTTCTAATTTCTAAACCCTTTTGCTTATCCTTTGTTTTAGAATAACTGGCTGAGAATCCTGTGCTACAAATGCTGCACTGACAAGTCTCTATCCCAACAATTACCATCTTATGATTGCTTTTTTCTCCCATCCTCACAGGACACATCTCCACACCATGGATCACAATGGAGATGACAGCGGAGCATCTCCCTTTCTGAAATGAAATACAAACAAGCACATTTGATGTCCCCTAAGGTATGTCTCTCAAAGAGAGATTCTCTTAGGCAACACAAAAATTGCTGGATCAATGGTTTCCTGAGTCCAGTATCTAGTCCCCAACAATGGCTGGTACCAGCTGTCCAAGAGGAAAGTACAAGAAATCCTGCAGTAACCAGTTACAGGTTACTTCATAATGTGAAACATGAAAATATGTATCCAAGTATGTATCTATTACAAATCTTTTTGCTGCATCTTTGTTTCAGTGGATGCTTTTGATACCTATATTAGCCCCCAGACATTTTTCTTTTTGAAACCCGCTAAATTTTTGACCCCACTGCTTCCTTGAGTTCACACAAGCTAATTCCAAAGATTTGGATTCCAAATCCTCCACCTAAACAATTTTCATGCAGGAGACAAACACCATTTCACTGCCTAAATGCTGCACAGACCATCTGCAGATGGTTCCTCAGCCTGACGAAGGGTATTTGTACTTGAAAGCTTGCAAAGAAAAATGTTTCCAATTATTCCAACTTCCCCCCCCACCGACTGACTTGCAGCGCAGGGGGAGAGATCTTGGGTTGCTTTTAAGTGCCAAAGGTGATCTCCTACTTAAAAAGGTTGGAGACCACTGCCTTAGACCAACAAGGCTACAACCTACATCCCTGGAACATTTAAAAACTTGTACAGCCTTCATCATTAAAGGGCACTGACAGAAGTGATATTTGTTGCTTGATTGGTCCCTTGAAAGTGCTCTACAGCCATGCCTTGAAAGCAATGTACAGCTACAGAGTGCTTTAAAAGTGCTGGATTGCACAACAAATTAACACTTATTTAATGAGGGTTCAGATGAAGGCACTCCAAAGCCTGCATGTGAGCAAGGCTGGGTTGCATCAGCCCAGCCCCACCCCCCAAGGCTGTCTTTAGGATGGGCGGGCGGAGAAGGAAAGGGAAGGAGCTCTGGTCTGGGGTTTGTCCAGACTGTGCCTGGGTAGGGGCAAGATGACTGAAGTCCCCTCACTAAGATGGTTGCGGGGGTTGCAATCCATCTGCCTCTGCCCTTAAGCACAGGCTGGGCAAACCACAGAACAGAGCTCCCTCCCTGCCTTCTCACCACTCCCATCCTGAAGACAGCACTGGAGCTGGGTGGGGGAGGCGATTTGGGAAGAGAGGTTGCAGACACACAGACTCTCTCTGCTGGATCAACTCCAAAGTAGAGCTCAATTCCTAGCCTCCCCCACCCCAGACCTTCCCCCATGGTCCAAACAGCAAATATTTGTTGGGTCAGAAGGATTGCTGTAACTCATGATGCTTTCTGTGAAGCTCCATGAGTTACAGCAGGGAGCTGCACATCTATCAGTGCCCACAATGTTTGAGCATTTGATCTATCTCAATTAGATATTGTTCTTTAGGGTCTGTTCATTGAGCATTGGTCTCAGATGAAAAATCAAAATGGCCATTTGAATTCACCATGTTGCATGCCAAGGGAGTTATGTTCCTTTTTTCAGCCCCATTTTCACTCATATCCACTCAATGGTGGTATTCTGTTTCTAGTGACTGGTGGCCAGGCCACATATAGAAGTTCATAGCCAGATCCAGATGGGCAGGACTTGCAGTTTGTGGCATCACAAACCTCTTTGGAGCAGCTGGCTGGGGCATATTCTGCCTCGAGACAGGACAGCATCCAGCCCAAGGATGCCACAGGAAATGTGAGGAGACAAGCAAGATGTGAGGAGATATGTTGATAAAGACAGGCTCAGACTCCCTCTGCCTAGTTGCTCCCCCACCCCCACTGTCTGCTCCCCCAGCCCCATAGTAAGTCACCCTGTGCCCCAGCCAGCACTCCCTGCAGCACATGAAGCACTGGGACAATGTGTCCCACTGCAGAGCACACGGGCAGAGGTGTGTACTACGGCACAAAGCAATGGCACAAATTTGTACCACTACTATTTGTGCTGCTGTAAATTCACACCCCTGCTCTTGTGGATGTGGCCTATGTATCTGTTATAGCCTTCATAATCAGAAATGTCAACCAGCTGTGCTCAGAGAGCTATTTGTGGTTTTAGATCTAGGTTTCTAGGCTCAATACCTTCTGCTCACCACCCTCTCAGGTATGTGGCCTGCACCACATAGACTAGCTGCCTTACCCAGCTGTTTGTTTATGTACTGGATCCACTGAAGTCAATAGGGGTCCTTAACAGACTTTCCCTTTCTTATGACAGTCCTTGAGAAGTTCAACCAATTTAGATGTTTGTTTTTAAATAGAGACTCTAGTAATTGTAAAAAGTGTCAGGTTACCTGCACTGAAAACTAAACAGTCAAACAGGTTGGGGGGAGGGCCGAGATGGAGAAATATAAGAAAAAACACACAACAGCATAAAGCACTCCAGCTACCTGCCTTCACCTACTTTAAGAAGGATCGTTTCTAAGAATAGCAGAGTAAATCCATTTAATCTCTTTTCTCCCTAGTAAGAACACCAGAAAATGGATTCAGTGTGGCATCTTTAATGGTGCAGACACCTGTCCTTTAAGAAACAAAGTGAAAGTAATAACGTCTTTTGCATGTGTCATTTATCTGCTGCAACTGTGCTAGATTCAGAATAGACGCATAGAACCAGGATACCCAGCACTTACACCTAGCACAGCAGCACCAGTACAGTGGGAGGAACATACATGGTTCTCCAAACATCCCCAGCTGGTAGATTGCCTCTGAAGGACCAGATGTCAGTGATGTTAGTTAGAACAACTCCATTGGAGCTAGCCAAAGAACTAGGGGCACGTGTAGATGAAACGGGGGTTTACCTCGCCCTCAATGGAAGCAGTGGGTTTTTTAAAACACCACTTCAATGTAGGGTGAAGTAAACCCCTGTATTGTGTACACCTGCCTGTCCAGTGGTGGGGAGGGCGAGCTGCTGGCTGGCAGAGCAGTCGCTGGGCTGTGGGGTGGTAGGGGAGTTGGTGCTTTCCTCTGCGGCAGCCCCCCCAAGTGGCACCCACCCACAGGCACCTGGCTCAGGCACTCCTGGGGGGTACCACAGCTGTGGAAGGAAGGACCAGGTCTCCCCCTGCAGCTTGTATATATAGGCAGACAGGCGGGAGGGGGGGAGGGAGGGAGGTAGGGGAAGGATCAGGCTCGACTATTTTTTTTTTTCTTC
>NW_017729025.1:142800487-142801659 GCF_001723915.1 Gavialis gangeticus
TGAGGGAGGGAGGTAGGGGAAGGATCAGGCTCGACTATTTTTTTTTTTCTTCAGAGAACTCTGCTTTCCTGGGCTGCTGCCAGGCTGCCTGCAGAGCCCCTGAGTTGCACGGAGCCTGGTGCTTCACTCCACGGCTGTAGGACAGCAAACTAAAACTCCTCAGAGGTGTTTTAGTTTGCTGCACCCCAAAGTCATTTAAAGCGCATTACACAAATGTGCTACAGTGGCTGGAATTAATGCGCAATATGCCGCTGATGTGTGCAAACAGCAATGCCATTTAACCCACTTTGAAGTGTCATGCACACATGCCCTTCATTTCATCTACACACACCCTAAGAAACCATAGGCATTCCTTTATCTGCTGCAGCAAGTGAATCTTAGCTGTATCCAAGAAGCTAGTCCTATATTCCAATACCAGGACCTCAAGTCATCGAGAATGGTTTTTTGAAACCTAGATTTATTTCAAACCATATAGAAAGCACTTCTTCTGCAGAATGTTGTAAGGATCTTATATGTAACTATATCTATATATCTATCTATATGCATATAGATACATCTATATACAACTATATCTATATGTATATAGATATAGATAAATATATAGATATAGATAGCTAGATAGATCTATACTAGCAAATTGCCTGTCGAGAATGACGAGGGAAGGGGGGTCAGCAGGGATGGAGCTCCGCGTGCAGCCCCACGTGCCCCCCTCCCCCCCACTGCTTCAGGCCCGAACCTGCAGTCTCCTTTCTGCCAGGCACCTCATAACACGGCACAGGGGTTTTTGAGCCCCAACTATTCCCAGCTGCTCTTACCAACCATCCCCTCCCCTCCCACTGCCACTTTAAAGGCTTTGCTTTCTGCTTCTGGCTGCTGGTCCGCAGCGGGACACACGTCGTGTTTGGTTTGGGATGCTCGAGTTGCTGCAGACAGCATTTTTAATTTTTCACATGCCTCTCGTGGGCAAGGCTGCAGTCCCCGTCCCGTCGCTCCCTCCCACTGTTCGAATGGGGTCTGGTAATTTAGGTCCATGATTCAGTGAGCCTGTTCTTGTGGAACTTGCAGATGGCTTCAATCAAATTAAATGAACCATTCCCGAGTTGGCCCGGCATGCTATAAAATAAGCTGGCAGCAGGTTGCCGGCTGTCTTACGCCGGCTTGCTGCTCCCGAA
>NW_017729025.1:142806659-142823988 GCF_001723915.1 Gavialis gangeticus
CTTCCTCCCCCTTGGGTCTAACCCTGCTAGGACAGAGGGGCTCCCACCTTTCCTCAGCTGGCCCCGCCACTTTTAAAGTGCTCGTGTCAATATATTTTTTTGCCTCTGTGGAGGTGGGGTGGAGAGAGCCACTGCACCAGAGGCTATAGGAGGAGACAGGCCTGATGGAGGGGCTCCTGGCTTTCCTCAGCTGGCCCCACCACTTGTAAAATGCTCTACCCAATTTTTTTTTTTTTTGCCTCTGTGGAGGTGGGATGGAGGGAACCACTGCAATGGAGGCTGCAGGAGGAGGTGCCGCAGGCCAGTTTGTGCATACGTAATTTCTGTCCCAAGCCATAAACTGTGCTATATTCATTTCCCCATGATAGTAAGTCTTCAAGAGTTAAAGTCTGATAAACAGGTATGATCAAAAAACCTGGTTCCTCACCAGCCAAGAAACATTTGAAAAACTAGCTTTTCACAAGAGTGCAAAGAATATAGTTCTGTTCTATAAACTATGAAAATGTTTCTTACAGAAGAAAGGAGAGGTGCCTATAGACATGCTTGCCTCACCATCATGTATATTAAGCCCCCATGCATTTCAAAATGGCCATGGGGGTGCTTTATCTAAACCTTGTTGAATGAGCTTTTTATAAAGCACCCTGTGGCCCTTTTGAAACACCCAGGGACTTAATACATGGGATGGTGAGCGGTTTTTATTACAGTAGCTGTCTGGGAGCCATTCTAATTAAAATGCACACCCCTCCACCCCACCCCTGAGCACATGTATAGGTAGCTGAGGAGTCTTAGAGAAAAAGGCACCTATGATAAGGTGCTAGTGTGTAAATAGTTTCCCCAACTGACAAAGCTCCAGGATTTTTCAAATGTCTAAGTGCAACTGCTGGAAAACCAGCATCAGATTGTGTAGGCTTCTGGAATCTGTTTTAAAGTTCTGACTATAATGACACAGTTCTGAGTCAGGAATAACAGTAGCAAGCATCAGTTTTCCTGATGTACAGAAAAGGCCAAATTGTCCAGTCAGGCACCTGTTCTGCCTACAAAACACTAAATCTGTGTATATATCAGAGAACTGTATGTCCAATTTTGTATTTGCTGTTAACCAGTTTTATCTTAACAAAGAAGTGAGTTGTAATTTAGACCAGGGGTTTTCAACCTTTTTAAAGAAGTGTACCCCTTCTGCTGGTGGTGGCCAGATGTGGAGTGGGAGGCAGGGGGGGTGCAAGCCCTTCCCCCCATGTCTGGCCAGCCAAGCGGTGCCTGTGGAGCTCACAGTGAAGCGCCGCTGCCCTTGACCCCCCACCGACCCTGCTTTGGGGAGGTGGCAGCACAGGGTGGTGGGTGGCAGCTCTTTGTTCCCACCCGCCCGTGTGGACCTTTCCAAGTACCCCTAGGGATATGCATACCCCCAGTTGACAACCCCTGATTTAGACCATAGGTTCACACAGAAGTCAAACTGCCTATTTACGTTTCACTCCTGACCTGACATCCAGTAACCAGGATGTGCAAGCCAGAGCAACTGCAGTAGATTACTGCCCCCATGGCAAAGAGTAGAAGAGAAAGATAACTGTGACCAGAACCAGATTTGAGGTGGGGGGTGGGGGAAGAAGGACAGGTACACCGGTACACTTGCACCCTGCTTTGATTCTCCATCCATCCAAAGTTTAAAACCAACTGCTGGCAGTGACAGCAGCATTTCAAGTCAGGCAGTGCTTGAGGCAGTCACTTGACTTCATGGCTCATTATAATCTGATCCCTTCTGAAGTCTTCATTCTACAGATGTGAATGGCCTTTTCTTCTTTTTAATGCTGTTGATGTTCCACTAATCAACATATCCTTTGTTCTGCAATTCTGCTGCTCCTGGCAATGAAGCTCCTATTTCACAGTCCTGCATATTGTTTTTAACTCATTCCAATGAATTTATATTTATTTTTGCTTCAATCTTAAATTGAATAATATAGCCCTAGGCCCCCTAGCATATTGGTAAAGCTTCTAGTTTATTTATAAGTGGAGGAAAAAATATGTATTGTTTCATATGTGATGATGCCCCTCACCATCTGCACTCCCTCCACCCCATTTTCAAAAGTGTAGATCCACCCTTGACTCTAACTCACTAGGTGTACCTGAAACACAATACCTACTGGGACTACTCCTGGCATAATGACGTCTATTCTTGTTATTATTATGATTAACATTTATTGGCAGTAACAGTTATAGACTGCAAGTAAACTGGGTCCCCATTCCTTTTGGGAAACTGATTAAGAATATAATACAGGTTTCCCTCACTTTATGTTCTGTATGTGCAAATTGACTCTTATGCGATGACCCTTTTTATACCAAAAATTTGTTATATGCAAGGTAAATTCACTCTTATGTGATCAGAGTGGTGGAAACCTGCAGTCAGCTGCTTTGTGTGGTGCATTGTGGGAGTGATGTGCACCAAAATATAGTCTCCTGTGTGGATCTGTGCTTCTCACTCGTCTGTGATGTGTTTCTGTAGTTGCCATCCCCATTATGATAGCACCCTGTGCTTGTATGTACTGTCTGCTGTTGATGAGTACAAAAATTGTCTAGTAGAAGTGGTGGAAATGGGTCTGGGGGTCTGTACAGTCGAGATGTTGGAACGTATCCCTATGTGTTACATTGTAAAGTGGGTTCCTTTATGCAAATTTGATTTATGCACCGTTTTCCAGGAACGCATATACAGCATAAAATGAGGGAAACCTGTAGTGACTGCCCTTACCTCAAAAGACCTTATGCCCACACTTCACATGGAAGCACTCCTACAGGCACCGTCTTGCCCAAAAGATGCATGAAAGCGACAAACATACAAGACTTTTTTTTGCAAGGCATGTATTGTATCCAGAGTTTAAAATCTGATCTGTGAAGTACAGTATTCTGAATTGGAAAAGTGGAAAGACAAGGAAGCAAAAGCCATTTGAGAGGGACAAAATTCTTCCAACTTTGCAATTCTTCCTACTAGTACTTGAATGCACCCTTCAAGCAAATCAGCTGTAGATGATTTATTCAGCTGAGTGCAGACTATCAAAGCCAAGTTGCTGGGTTTTTTGTTTTTTGCCCTAGGCAGCACTTGGCATTCAGGTTTCAAATCAGTGAACAAAATGCCTTATGGAATTTGCAAACACAATTTTTGAGTTACAAGAAAGTTAACAATTGGAGTTTGTGGTTTAAAATGTTTTTATTATTAAATTCAGTTGAAAAAGGCCGATTTAAAAAAAATGCCCATGATTGGTGTGGGTAATCATTTTTCCTAGTTTGAAAGAAATTGTATTAGATGCATGAAATGAGGAGGTTTTCAAAATCACAAATGGCAGTTAAGCGCTCTTGAAAATCTCCCTCAAATAAATATATTGAAAAAATGGGTGCCAACAAATAAAAACTGTGGACATCTATTTCAAAACCATTTAACATTTGCCCCACTGTAATCTCATTGAAATCAGTGGGAAAAGTCCTGCTCAGTGAAGAAATATAATTTCAATATGACACACCGCCAGGAAGGTATATGAACATTCAAAACTATAATCTTTCCCCTCCCCGTACTGGATGCAGCGGGGTATATGCTTATCTTAGGGGAGGAAGAAATTTACAGGAGCAGCCATGAGAAGCTCTGGAAAAAGTTACTAGCAACTTTCTTGAGGCCAAACGGGATTTAAATCACAAGCTTTTATTAAGCAAGAATGCAAATATGCTTATGGACACTCCAGATCTGAAAAACAGAGGGCCAGATCTTTGTTTGTGGCCACTCGTACTCAGTGGAGGACCAGAGTACTAGGATGATTAGTTAGGACAGTCGGGGCCAACCTTTTTTGGCAGGCATGCCACAAATTAGCTCTGTACTCTCCCCAAGTGTCTCTCCAATCCTCTTCCCCTGCCTGATCCACTGCTCTACTTTCTGCTCCCAGCCCTGGGCTCCCTGCCTGAGCTGCTGCTCTGCTTTCTGCTTCCTTCCCTGTGCTCCCTGCCCAATTTGCTGCTTTGCTTTCTGCCCTATCTGCCTCTGGGCTGTTTGTTCCCTCCCCCATCTGTTGTATCCCAACACAGAGGCTTCCTGTGCCACTTGTGACACCTCGGCTGCAGGCTGGTCACCCATGAGTTAGAATAAGGTATTGGTGTATATTGAGCTGATTTTTGAGCTCTGCTATAAACAGATACTATATGTAAGGCCTCTAGTATTTTCCAGTACTTAACATCCAAAGGCACGTGATCTCTGGATTTATCCATGCAGTGGTGCAAATACTGCTGTTTAAAACAGAAAGAACATAGGCCACTTGGGATTAGAGATGCTTTTTGGCTTAGTTAGAAAATTAAAAAATAAAGCCTTATAGAGCACTACCATGGCTAGTGAAATGCAATACACATTGACCTACAGCCAAAAGTCTAGGACCTAACATCTTCTAACACTTGCAACAAGTTTCCCTGGCTGAAATACCAAACATGAGGCCAACTTCTGCTCTCAGGTACATCTTGCAGGGCCACTACAGTTAACTGAATGTAACACAGTACAGTTTAGCCCATTGTGTAGAACAGAGGAAGCCAAAAGTCATGCCTGTTTGCTTAGTTGACAGGGTGACTCAGAGGTCTTTAACTGAACTTATTTCTAAACCTCAGAATATACCACAAAAGCTACTATCTTTATAGCATATTAAAGTCACTCGGTAACAAAAAGTTATACGTTTCCTCCACCATACGGAAAAACCAGTAAAATAAAAATAGGCACAGAATGACAGTGCTGGGCCAAGGTTCACAAAGACTAGACCAGCAATTCTCACCCAGGATGCTAGGGCACCCTAGGGTGTTGGGATATCATTTGAAGGGTGTCACAGGAAATTTGAGGAGATAAGCAAGGTGTGAGAAGATATGTCAATAAAGACAGGCTCAGGCTCTCTCTACCTAGCTGCTCCCCAACTCCCACTCTCTGCCTCCTCTGCAAGGAGGTAAGACTTGGAATAATTAAAATAGTTTTTGAAATGTGGTGCTGCTCAGTTCACAAAAGTTATGCAGGGGTGCCCTGAGTCTGATGAGAGATGCCTTGAGTCTAGAAAGGCTGAGAACCACTGGGCCTAGACTGTAAAGAATAATGTGCTACATAGGATGGATTTTGAGAAAAGTTTTGTAAAGAAAACCATAATGGTGGGTCACTCTCTGATTGCATTTACCAAGTTACTCCATTGGAAGCAAAACTACTTCTAAAAATCTTTGTTAAGTTTGCTCAAAAACATTTCCCCTTTTGTTTTGAGTGATTCCTCTAGTGATGATTTCATATTACCATAAAGTTGAACAGGATGGTGATTTTCAAACAAAAACAATTGAAATACTGAATATTGAGTTTTACATTTCAAGAGAGACTACAGGTTTTACTAACTACAGGCTTGTGTTTGCTAAGAATTTAACTCAACTGGAAAAGGATGCTTTAAGAAAAATAGCAGTAGAACACGGTATATATAACAGGGAGCCAGAGGGAAAGTGCAGCAGGAAGGTCCACAGGCAAATACAGGCAGATAAGTAACTGTGGGAGAGTAGACAGCCAGGCAGCTACAGGCTGCAAGTAACTACTCAGAAGCTGGCTACAGGACAATAGGCCAATAAGGCAGAGCTCAGGGGAGGAAGGAGGGGAACAATGGCAGCACAGCTAGGAAAAGAAAGCACCTTCTGCTTATTAAGCAGAGAGATCCCACCTGTGGCCAGTCAGGAGCATGCTTGACTGGAAGAGGTGGAGCTCAGGGGATATAAACTTAGGTTCCTGAGGCAGGGAGCCCTGAATTCTGAAAGGAGAGGAGCTCCTGCCAGCTCAGGCTGTCTGGGAGCAAGCTGCCAGAAAAGGTGCTAGGGTGACCACCTTTTCAAAAGGAAACTGTGGGACACATGCTCGCATCCCCCCCACCCCTACCACTACTCGTCTCACTGGTGGCACAGCTGGACCAGAGCTGAGCAGATTGGGGGCAGATGTGGGCTGCCTGCTGCAGGCTCGAAGCTTCCTGCCCTGATGCCTTTCCCCCAGGAGCCCTGCACCAGCCATGTGACCCCTGCCTGATGGCAGCAGCAGGGGCACAACCCCGGACTGCTATCACCACCCCCCACTGCTGCCGGGTGGGCAGGGGGTGCTTCGCTATGGTGGCGCAGCCAGTGCAGGGCCCCCAGGGGCAGGGCAGTAGGGCATGGAGCCCCAAGCCTGCAGGGGGGAAGCCCACATGTGCCCCTGACCTGCACATAAATCTGCGAGGGGCACATGCCCCCCGCCATACCCCTCACCCCCTGTATGAGCTACTTGTGGCTTCATCCCACTCCATGCCCTGGCCCCATGCACCACCTTGGCTAGGCAGCACCCCCTGCCCCTGCCCCACTCCCTTCCTCACCATGGAGGCCTCAATCTGTCCCCTCTCCTGCCCCCCTAAGCCCCCTCCCTCCCATAGACTTACCTCCAGGCTGCCTGTGTTCCCAGCCATGTGCATGTCTGCAAGCACATACATGCACGCGGTGCCCCCTGCTCCCATTCCTGGCAGCCCCTTGCAGGCTGGAATGCTACCAACCTGCAAGGGGAAACCCACCATTACCCACAGATCCCTGCACAATGCTGCAAATCCGGGACAAATGCAGTCCTGGAGTTATGCAGCCCAGGACTTGAGGTTCCCGTTCTGGGACTGTCCTGCCCAATTAGGGATGGGTGGTCACCTTCAAAGGTGCCCAAGGGCCTGGTAGGGAGCCGGAGAGTGAGGATGTATCTATTGCAGCAGCACAGTGACCCAGAAGGGGCTTCAACCATTTTGGTTGGAAACAGCTAGCTGGCATCTGTTCATGACCAGTAGACTGAGTTGTGGCCCAGGAACAGGCTAAGGCCAAGAGGGCCAAGGCTGGTGGAGAGAGAGGCAGGATAAGGCCAAGAGGGTCAAGCCCTGGGTAAGGGACTGAAGTCTGGGAAGGGCTGGAGCCAATACAGGGTCTGGGGCCCAGGGATGTGGCAGAGAGTTGCCAGGGCCAGGGGTCCAGTGAGCTGAGTGAGTTGACAGTCAGAGAGGGCCAGAGATACCAACAAACCAAGTAAGTCCTCTTGAGGCACATGCTAATGCCCAAAAGGTGAGCTAGTGCCTGAAGGCACAGATAGGGCCAGTAGGGTTAATTACTTACTGAAATGCAGGTGCCACTGGGGCACAGAGTGAGGTAGTGGATACTGGGTCTCTTGCCATGAGTAGAACTGGGGTCCTGGTGAAGCAAGTGAAGCTAGGCCAAGTGTGGAACCATTGGGCACAATGAGGGAGTCTGGGGAACAGCTTCCCAAGGTAAAATACAATGTCCATCAAGGTGTGGCAAGAGAGACAGGGAGGAGGTTACCCTGAAGAGCTCAAGTGAAGTAGTATGGGTTCAGTCAGGAGAGGGTGCCATGGCCACCCTTGGGGCTGGTTCTGCTACACATGGGGAAACTGCATGACTGAATTGAAAAGTTCAAAAATATCAAACTGTTTCCTCTTAGATTGCAAATATTTTGCATACCTCTCGCCACAGCAATATGTATGTGGGCTTCAATTTCTGCTTCCCATTTGAGAAGAAGACCTGATGGTGATGATAGTGCAACTAACATGCTTCTGTGTTTCAGGAGGGGCCCTGGGGATTACCTTAGATCTGCAACAGAGGCAGCATCTACACAAGTGGCAGGAAAAGGATGTTTCAGTCTGCAAGTACTGCAAGTAATAACTGCACAGTCATTTAGTACTTGCTTAATCAAGTACTAAATGATTGCACAGTAACTGGCCTGACTGCAGAGTACCATCTCTTCATGGGCTTTTTTAGATGCTACTGCATAGTAGCAATAAGCTAGTGCACAGTATAGTTTGTTCCTACTGTGCAGTGGTGTTACCATCATGGTTCATGCCCAGCAATGCTACGGAACTGAACCTAAGCTAAAAATCTGCTTGTACACCCTCCACAGCATATAAAAGGCACAGTGGGACATGATTGATACTTGTGTCTTTTCTTTTGTGATTGACCAAGCTGAGAGGTTGACATCATATTCCTTTGTCATCCTCCTGGACAGATCTCCTCTCCTCTGTGGGTATGTCTATATGCTGAAACCAGAAGGCTCACTTGCAGCAGGTGAAGGCATAATTAAAGCAGGCATGGACGTTCTGACTGTAGTTGAGATGTATTCTAGTTATGCAGTTGAGCTAAGGGCCATAAACCCAAGGTTCAAATAAGGGCATTTGCTACAAGAGAGAGATGTTATGGTTTAGTCACGTAGTCACATAGCCTTTAACGGAGGAGGAAGCCTATGATAAAATATCAAAACCCACTGCAGTTAATGGAAAGACCCTTAAAGAGTGTGCTATGTAGGGTGCCTGTTCGTATTCCACCTGGGCAAGTGGTTCCAGTAAGGTTTTGAAGAAAGCTGGTGAGCCAAAAGGCAAAAGAAAAAATGAAGTATACAAATTATATGAGACCACAGACAGTTGTGAATTGTACACTCTCCCTTTATCCAGTGACTAACCAGGGGAGTGCCCCGCATTTTCAAAGACTCCAGTAGATCCTTTTTGGCATCCACCCTCAGGGATCATGAAACTCAATAATGGGCTTTGTTCAGCCCTGTGGAGTGCAGCCCTATGCTTGCAGGTCCAAACTTTTAAAAACATGTCTGGAATAACAATTGCACAACTCTCAAAGGAGTCCAGCTTCTCCCATTTCGTTCTCAATGGATGCATTTACACATTACCCTATGGTGACCTAGCAATGCGCTATGTCAACATACAGTGCACTACAGCAATGTAGGAATCATGTGGGTCCAAAAGGAAGTACTAAAGCATGGCCCAGGAGCAACGTCGCCATATGGCAATGTGTAGACACACCCATTTAGTGGTAAGGCTGAGTCCCTTTAAAAACCAAAGGGACAGTATTAACTGCTATCACCTGAAATGAATAATCCTTTTGCAAGTATGAGTGCTTGTATGATAGAAGAAAGGGAAATTAGAGAACTAAGTATTTTGCTACTGGGTGCATCTACACATGCACTTTACTGCCAAGTTGACTAATTAGGTCCACAGTAAAGCATCACCATCTACACACACATTAGGGCACATTAAATTAATTACCTCTGCTGTAGGACAGTACCATCTGGGACAAGTACTATCCTAAAGTGAAATAATTTATGCCACTGCAACATACTTCTAGATGGTGACTGGGGCACCAGGGTGCTACACTGCGAGGGCTGTCTACTAGCCAGCCCTGCACTGTAGCAACCTTGTGCCCAGCCAGCCCCTCTACCACCTGACATTGCCACCCAGAGATTGGGACTGACCACCCCCCAGGGTCCCTGCCAGCCCAATGCTGCTCCACCCTGGCTCAACCTGCTGCAGTCCTAGGTGCATGTGCAGACTCTGCACCCAGCAGCCACTGACTGCAGCATGAACTTTTTGCAGCCTCTTTCATTGATGCATTGTCTGTACTTCAGAAGGATCTAAAGGCTTCATTTTCTGGAGTGCATCACTGCCAATCTCCTAAAGGCACCATTGATTCTGATGTCTGCTCTGTATTCCTAATAATGAATATGGGACATCAAGACTATATATCAGGCAAGAGCAACCAGCTGAGAACTGAACAATTAGTATTTGTCATTGCCATTCCAAAAACTGTGCTACTTGCTACAGAGAAAAAACAGACATAGCCCAGAGAACTGATCTTTTCTTGTAGTACTTGGGGGCACCCAGATGAGTAAGAACCCAATTGTTGTAGGCACTGTTCACATACAGAACAAATGAAGTTCTTGCCCAAGGACACTGACAACCCAAGGTGTAAGGTGATGTTCAGGGATCCTGATTTTCTCTATTTAAAAATCCCAAATTCACATTTTTCTGTGTTTAAAACTAAATGCCACTATATACATAGGTATCTTGAACACAATGTTTTATTGATATATTTACAATTTTAAAGCAATTTGGAAAGCTACCAGTGCCTCAATCATTATAAGATTTGAGTTTTGTATCATGGAAAATCAGACCTCCCTCTGCCCCCTTCACTCAGCAGGACACAGGTCCAGCTCCAGTTGTCCCCCCTCACTGCTTTATGTTACTGAGCAGCCCTGATACGCTGGTGCCCTGTCTATAACATTGCCCCTCACTTCTGACTCACAGCCCCCAAGCCCTGCTGGTGCTCCTCACTCCCAACCCACAGGCCCCTGCCCCCCAGCCCTGCCAGAGGTGGCCCCCCGGGTACCCAGATCTGCAGCCCGCTGCCCTCCACAGCAGTGGCTGAGTCCTGGCTGCTGCCTGCTGTGATGGAGGAGAGAGCAGACCCTGGCTCTTTGTCCCCTGCAGGCACACAGCCATAGCGTAGCCCTTGGGAGGTGTGTATGCAAGCTGTCTTCTGTGGGCTCGGGCTCTCCACCCTGCTGCCCTCCCCTGGGGGCCTCCATAGCCCAGCAGGCAGGACCCAATGCAGCAGGGCAGAGTGGGGCCAGGCAGAGAAGCTCATTGCCACTGCTGGGAGCCCTGTCCTGCCATAGTGAGGCATTCCCTGCCCACCCAGCAGCAGCCGGGTGCCAGCACAGACTGGTGCCCTTCTCTGCTGCCGGGTGGGCAGGGGACACCTTGCATGGGTGGTGCCAGATTTGTACATGGGGCAGGGGCAGGTGCAGGTTACCCACTGCAGGTTTGGGGCTCCCCACCCTGCTGCTCTCCCTTCAGGGCCTCCACAGCCCAGCAGGTGAAACCCAATGCAGCAGGACAGTGGGGTGGGGCAGGGAAGCTCAGTGCTTCTGCCACAAATCCCAGGGCCACATTCCCCCTGTGCCCCCCAAAAGTGTGCACAGCAGCAGAGAGCCAGCCGTCCCTGCCAGACAAGCCGCCCGCCGCCCTGTCCCACTCCCTGCCCAGGCCCTGTGGCCGCATATTCCAGCCCCAGGCCCCAAGCCCCATGCACCGTCCAGGCTAGATAGCAGCCCCAGCCCCGCCTAACTCCCTCTCTCCTTCACTATGGGGGTCTCAATCCCTCCCACCCCGACTTACCTGCACAGCCACTCTCCAAGCTGCCTGGCAGCCATGTACATGCATGTGTACACATATCTACATGGTTCCCCATGCCTGCCTACTCTCCTCCTCCCCACAGCCCTTGCAGGCTGAAACTCTGCCAGCCTGCAAGGGAATACTCACCATTTCCCATGTTTTTTCCTCCTTTAAAGGAGAAAATCTGGGGTTTTCTCCTTAAAATGAGAAAGTCTACATTTCACTGCATTTTTCCATTGTAAACAGAAATACCTGGATCCCTGGTGATGTTAGATGGTGACAAACAATAGGCAGCAAATATGGTGTGAAAGGATGGTTACAAACAACAAGTTTATGTAGTTATGCTGTTAAAAGGTATATGCATTCCTGACTCAGTTTAAGAAGTCACAGCAACTGAACTCAAAAGGGGAATGAACTAAATTTGTACATTCTTTGACCATCTTGGCTGTTTGTCCTTTCACTGACAAACTACTGTATGTTCTTATGGCTTCACCAGACACTTGCATGATCTTGGTGAGGACAAGTTTTGACTGCCTTGTATCACTGCTGCATTATACCTTGCAAACCTTTTTTTTCCAAAAGAGGCCCATGGCAAATGGCAGCAAGAATTAGGAGTCAGCTAGTTCAACCACTCCAAAATACTGAAGCTAAGTCATTCATTTAATGCGAAGTAGAAAACACTATATTCTTGCTCTGCAGCACAACTGAATTATAAATTGTATCATATTTCAGAAGTTAGCATAAGCTTGTCTTTTATATTTGTGTTTTCTATACAATGTCGATGTGCTACTGTGCTATGGGCAGATTACGACTGAAGGAAGGGACATTTTTCAAGTGGCTAGTTTCACAGGCTTCTATCCAGGGTCTTAATAAAGTCCTTGTGCACTTTTAAACTTTAATAACTTAGGTTGTGCACAAGGACTTTATGAAGACCTGTATATGTGGACTTTATGAAGACCTGTAATGTGGAAGCAGTGGTTCCACATTAGCCAGTTGCTGAAAAGTTCCTTGAATAAGAATTTTCATACAAACCAACTAGAAAAATAAATTAGCCAAGTTCACTTTCTTTCTTGCAGACTTGTGCTGATGACCTCTATGGAACAAAACCTATATTATTTCCTGAATCAAAACTTTGTGAGCTGTGGAAACAATGTCTCAGTTTTATCAGACTAAGGATAGCAGGCAACAAAGAAGAAGGATAAATATCAGAGCCTAAATGATGGCATAAAAGATACTGCATTTTCCAGGACTATTGATACCATCTCAAATATCATTACTCATTTGAGTAATATATGCTATGGGCATGACAAAAATCAGTGCCCATTAGCAAACAGAAGAAATTCTAATACTCTCTAAAAAAGGTGATTGAAAATGGTAAATGGCACATTTGAAGGGTAAATTAAGCAAGTTCTTGAGGAACAATCTTTGCCCTAAGTATTACTGCTGATGGAGAAAATGGAGGTACTTTGTGATATCCAAGACAATGGAGATACTTTGTGATATATAGTGATATCCAAAATTACATTAAGAGTTTCTGAGTATAGGACTTTAGTGGGACTGCTCCCTCAAGTAAAGGCTTTGTGTGTTTGTGTGTGTTGATGGGTGGGGTGCGTGTATCTACATATGATCATCCCTTAAATTCCAATAGATTTATCCAAAAACTTAGACAAAAGCCCTGTCCCATTGATGGCAGTGAGAGTAAAGGCATTAACTTCAAAGGAATCAGGATCTGACTTCTGCTTTCAAGAAACCATCATTGTTCTTTTTAATATTGATAAAACATGCTGATGTTTGCAGCACTGCAAACACATAGCATTGACTTTTCTGAACTTTTCACATTTCCCAAAAGTGACACAATAGAAAAATATTTCTTAACACATTACACTTGAGGGCTTAGTCAGACTACCTTGGTCATCTTATAGTCATATCATATTTTGTTAATAATGACTATTCCTGTTAAGGCCACTGAAACACTTATTTTTCTTTGCCAGAAGGTAATTCCCTGCTCATTTCAAGTAGTTTTTCACCTTAAGAGTTATATAGAACAATCAAAGAAACAACTCAGAAAAGCAGTCTTGACCTTTCCCCCATGGCACAAAGGAATTCAAAAGCAGTGGATATGGAATAAAAGAATGAGGGAAAGTACCTGGTGAGAATGCCAAAAGAACGTGGATAAATGGAATGGGTGGCTGAAACGGTATTTCAAGGGCGTATGAGTTCATGGATGCTCTTATGAATCATCTCCTACTTCCTGATGCTGAGTTCAGTTTTCACTTAGCCAGTTATAAAATAAAATCACAAAGCTGTAATCTGACATCCAGGGCAAATGTATGATACTTTGTGATTTGTGCTTTTGTCCTGCACAGTCAGGTAATAAATTTTATCATAGATATTAATCAGCACTGGATCAATGTTCATGCAAAGGGAGATGAAAAAAGTACATAAAAGCTGTGTTATCTGGTACCTTACAAGCTGGCATGCTCTATTAACCTGCAGGCCGGCTTGTAAGGTAAAAGCAAAACCAGAAGTGCACACCATGCCACTTCCGGTTTCACTGAGCCCCCACAGCCCAGGGCATAGCAGCCTGTGCGGGGCCCACCTCCCTGTCCCTTGGGGCTCACAGGAGGGGTGGTGATGCGACGGGAGGGGCGGTGACAAAGCGGGAGAGGCAGTGGCCCAAACAGGCAAAGACGCCTGTTTGGGCCTTTCAGGTAACTGGTATATTTTGTTATCCGGCACCCCCGATTCTCCATGGGTGCTGGATAACAAAGCTTTTGCTGTACCAGGAGACTGGGATATAAGTTTGCAAAGGTCATATGGACTACTGCCGCAGCCAAGAAGTAGCTAAAAGAAGAAAGAACAGGAGAAGCAAGAAACAAAAAGAAGTCACAGAAGTAACAGGCATCTGCTAGTCATGATCAAAGACCAGGCAACCTCATCCATAATAAAAACTGCCAGTAACAATACTGGACACTTGCATAGAAGAATCAAGTTATAGATGGACAACTGCTATGCTAAACGAAATGTGGGGAAGATGGTCTTAGGAGCAGGAATATTTTTAGGTGATGGCTTGCAGTTCGCTGACAGGAAAACCTCACTGTTGTGTTATGCTTAAAAGAGTAGAAATAGAATGCAAAAGGTATGGGTTTCATTTGCTGTCATTTAATTTCCAGTTCTGTAGGTCATATTGCAGCAATTTGACTTTTGCCACTGGACAGTTAGCCATCCAAAATATAAGGCCTGAGTTCAGCAGAATACTCAGACTTGTGATTGACCTGAATAGTTCTGTGTCACAGGAAGAGTGACAGGATTCATTTAAAGTGCCCTGCTTTGAAAGGGTGCTGCATGGAATCATTCACACTAGGCATGCTAGGGATGCTAGTCTGAGGAAGGTACACTACCTATACATCAGCCGTGCATTCTCCTATGCTGAGTAAAACCACTGCTGTGCTTTCTGGATAGAGTTAGGATCTCTGTACTGCTGGACTTTGTGGGCTCAGATCCAGCCCACCCTCACTTCCTCCATGAAACCCACCCACAGAGATCACCCAATCAATTTTAACTTTCCAAATCAAGGAATACAATTATGGGTTTCATAAAACTTTTAACTTTTCCTTTATTTTTTTGGAGGATGGAAGACAGAACAATTTCTCTCCCACCTTAAAACTCCTCCAGCAGAGCAGCTGCACTCATCTGTGCCAGATGGAAATGATGTAACTAACTAAGAAAATGAACAGACCAATTGGTTGTCTCCCAGAATGTTGTGCTACTTTAAAACCAAGCCACAAGATCACAAGAGTGCTTGGAGGAGTGATAAAAGTTATATACCCCCTTCATTCCAGATATGAATAGCAGAAACTCTGACACCCACGATATCCTGTGTAGTTAGAATTTACTGTTTATCTGTTCTTCAATTCTTTGGTATGAAACATGGCAGGGACTGAACAGAGTTCTAGTAAAAAGAAGATTTTGTGTTTAAGGCCCTGAACTGGAACTGAACAGGAGATCTGGAATTAGTTCCCAGGTCAGCCAGAGATTGACCACAAGCAATTTTTTTGGTAATTTCTCTGTGCTTCTGCATCACCTCAACGGAATAATACTTCCCTCTCTCCTGCCATAGTGCAGGAGAGTAAATTCAGTAACGTATGTGAGATACAATGAAACTGCAGTGCTAACCGATAAAAAGTAGTCCAAATAAATAAAAGATGAAAGTAAAACTTTTCTAATGAGAGACTGAGCCAGCTTGCTTTATCTTGCTGTATCTATATGGAGTATCAGTACTTCATAGTCTGACCCTTTTGTTACTGACCTAAAGGAAATCAGTGGGCATATCTACATATTCATTAATACACAGTAGTTAGTGCACATTTAGTTTAGTACTTGCTTAATGAAGTACTAACTAAATGCGCAGTACCTATAGTTACTGTGCAGTAGCGCTGGTGCAGGGTTTTTTTGCGATGCTGAATGAGCAGTAGCCTAATAACACTGTGCAATAGCCTATTAGCACAGTTTTGGACTGGCACATTACTGTGTAGTGTTATTAGATTACCGTGTAGTAAGCATCTTGTGTGGATGCACCCAGTGAGTACTACTTTGTTATCTTATAAATGAGAAGAATATATTGTGCTCTCTGAAATGGCCTCTGAAATGGCTCTCTGAAATGGCAACAATGGCCTTAAGATATACACTAAAAATTGCAACACTTGTGACAAAGCAGTGAAAGCTAGAATACTGCCACTTATTTTCTTCTCAGCTAGAAAAAAGTTGGCCAGAACTATATTTCAGACCCTACAAAATGGGATCCATGTCTAGATAGCCATGTCTAGAAAGCTATGCAAAATTCTACATTTAGTGGGATAACAGTCATCATCATCGGCAATCCCTCATAGTTGAGGATAATTGTCTTCAATGATTGTCTTACCTGTGGGCTGAAAATGGCTGACAGGGCCAATCCAGGATCAAAAGTTCAATTGCAACTTGGGCATGTGTTTCCATGCAGATGGGTGGCTCAGATAACATGCAGTGCCCTGCCAAGCTGCACTGCTCCCACACCATGGAGCAGCTGCCACGCAGGTGCCAGGCGGGGGGTGGGGGGTGATCCCCACTGCCCTGCGCTGCATGGTGGGGGCTCTGCCACAAGCCCTCAGAAGCCCTGATCACCATTGCTGCAGCCGGTGAATGCGGGCCTTTTTTATTTTTAAAGTGTTGGGACTAGGCTGGGGCCAGGCGGGGGCCGGGGCTGGGCAGGACAGCCGTGGGGGCTTCTCCCGCAGCTCCATCCAGGGAGAGGCAGGCACAGCTGGAGGAACCACGGAACAACCTGCAGCCGCCCGGCCATGCCTGCCTATCCCCAGCCGATCCAAATCTCTGAAACAGTGTCAAAACTCCAAAACAGATTCAGCCGAATCAAAATGGAGCAGTGATCCGAAACACTGAAATGAATCACTGTCCTCCAAAATGGCCGAATCTGAAATCGAAATGAGACATAGCCTTTTCGCACAGCCCTAGTGTGCAGACACCTCATATTTTGTTATTTCTAGTGTGTGTGTGTGTGTGTGTGTGTGTGTGTGTGTAGATGTGACAGGCAGGCTGGCAGTGATTTAGCCCAGGGGTTTGGAAAAGGTAAAAGATGATTGGAGGACTTGGAATTCCCTTTCCTCACCAATCAGGCCCCAGAGACTCACCCTCTATGTCCCCTGATTGGCCCCTTGGGTCACCTGGAGGGGCATAAATGGGGCAGCCAGCTGACTCAGGGGAGACCAGCGAGGGGCCACAAGGAAGGAGTCTCAAAGAGGTGACAAAGAGCTGGCCAATGGGGTGGGAGCAATTGCCCTAGAAGACCCTGAAGGAGTGGGACCCGCAGGCAGCGTGGCGTGCGGCCGGCAGGACAGGCTCCCCGCTGGGCTCCAGGATCCCCTATGAGAGGCTGTGGCCGGCAGGAAAGGGTCCCCAGGGCCAGCAAGGATCTGAGCAGCAACCTGAGAGGTTCCCAGCTCTGCTTCCAGCTCCTCCAATAAGAGGCCAGGCAGTTCAACATGAGGCCGGGGCTCCTGAAAGGTCAAGCCTGCTAGCAGCTTGGCACTGTACTAGCACTGGTGGTTGTGTGGTAGCGGTTCAGCCTACCATGCAGGAAATCTGAGTCCCAGCTGGGGTGAGTGAAGTAGCAGGGAGAATTTCTTGTTGCAGTGGAAAGGGGTCATTGTGTTTTCCCCCTTTCTCCCCCTCCAGGTACCTAGGCCCTATATTCCTTGTTATATGACATTTTGTATTTTGTGCCTTTTATATTTCACCAACCAGTATTGTTTGTTCTGCTGTTTGTGTTTTATATT
>NW_017729025.1:142828988-142832733 GCF_001723915.1 Gavialis gangeticus
TCTAACTTTCAGTTTCAGTGTCTGAAGCATCCAAAGCATTTCTGAAGCTCCAAACTGGACAGCTTAACTGTGCCCGTGCTTCACTCCGGGCGTGCTGCTTCATATACTGAAGTGTCCAAAGTGTCCCCAGATCCGAAGTGCAATCTGAAGTCTCGCACAGCCCTAGTTTCTTGTTCTCTTTGGGTTTCAGGATTATAAACTCTGTTTGATGACTACAGGCAAAGAAAGGTCTTTCAGCATATAAGCTGAATATAATATTCATAATGATACACACACACACACACACACACACACACACACACACACACACACACACACACACACACACACAGATACACACACACACACACACACACACACACACACACACACACTGGTTTGCCAGTATTTATTTGCTGTTCATCTATATTTACTTGTTGGGCATTTGGACTTACCTGTGCTTACCTATTTCAGATCAGACCTGTGGTGGGTTTGAGGCCATTGATGGTGGTATAATTTCCTAGTTGCCAATAATAGAATATAGCCTTATATGTAAAGTATATATTGTATATATTTATTAATATCACTTCTGGGTTATAGGGGTGTGTGTGTGTGTGTTTGTCTGTATTAATAAACCTGTATCTAGTTAAGCTATTTTTGTCCTGGCCTGACCTGACTCTATAAAGAACAAAGGGAATGGGCCTGTATTGCAGATCCCTCTCACTGCACTCCTGCTTGGCCACCCATCCCTTCTATTTGTAGAGGGGAGCACATATTTGGGTGCACCCAAGTTACACTTGACTGAAACATGGATGTCCAGGCAGCAGCAGTGCATGGAGTAGCTCCAGCTGCTGTGTTGCTGGTGGGTGACTATTTGTGCACACACTTCCCTAAATTCAATGCCTGGTGCTGCTGCCCCAGTTACACCCTACAATGTGACTTGCTAGGATAATAACAAATGCTGGAATACAACCCCAAAACCTAACTGCCAGAATTCTGCTTTGACTCTTAGTGGGAACACTTATTTCTTACCAAGAACTTTAAAAATGTTGCCTATAGTGATTTACATGCTTTTCAGCATAATGCCTTTCTCTCTGGGCTAAAGTACCTACTCAGGCCCTGCAAACATATACACACAAACTTCATTTTACTCAGATGCAGTTCTGTGGTTTTCAATGGGCCCACTTACATGCTTAAAAATTAAGTATGGACTTAAATATTTGTAGGATGGAGCCTGATATTAAAGTCACATTTTCTTTCCTGGAAAGTTTTATATCATTTAAATGAAAGCTGAAGAATCTGGGATCAACCTTTAGAAAAAGAAACAAAGATTATTTTGTCCTGTAAAAGATGAACTAGAAACATCCACATTTTAGATTCACATTTTTATTATGAGGCTATTTTTGAATTATGTATAATTTCTTTTCCATAGTCACATTGAATTACATTTAGAATGTGCACTGGAATAGATTCATACCAATGGATTCTTTATGAATGGGGGAGTAGTATTTTATTCAGTATATCACCTGATTTGCTTGAAAAATATCCCATACAGCAGAATGTGACATTAAGCTTACTAAACAGAAAGTCACTGAACAGAAGGTTATGAAATCTGAAAGGTGCTCATATTAATCACATTTCCAGTTCACTGAATTCTGAATATTTTAAAGGTAAGTGTTCAGGCACCTATAGAGATGCACCTATTTTTGTATAGGATAAAGTAATTGAGTAAGTGATAATTATATTAAATATGTAAAAGTAATTCTGGGGAATATATAAGATTACATATTAATTAAAACTCACTGGGAACATCTACATGTGCATTAATGCGCTTTTCCTAGTGTGCATTAAATTTAGTACCTCCAATGTGAGGTACTAAATAAATGCGCATTAGGTCGCCCTAATGCACAGTAGTGAAAGTGCACACTTTTTTAGTGATGCTTAATGCGCAATAGCCTATTTTACTGCACAGTAGCATATTTGCATGGGTTTTTACACCACACTTTAATGCACAGTAAAATAAGCTACTGCACATTAAAGTGCACACTGATATTTTATCCTCACTAGACAGGGCTGTAATAAAAGAATAATTTTAAGTAATAAACTATCAAAAGCTAAAGGATGAATCCTCATATCAAAGTATGTATTGGCACAATCTCTGTGGTTTCCAGAATTTCTTAGCAAGTACCTCTCTATTAATATATCTGTTTTAGGTTTGGGACTAGTTGCTGTGTTTATCAACTATTATCATTAAAAGAGACATTTCAGTGTATGTGCATCAATGTTTTATAAAGAATTGTATTAAGCCCTACTTATTTGTCACTGCTTCCCCTTACCTCTGCATTTCTATTGTCCACATCTTTCATGGTTAAAATTTTAAATAACTCAAAATAGATTTGGCACTGTGCATTAATAGAAATATATCCTATACAAAAAAAATGGTAAAATACTCATTGAATTCCTTCTTGTGAAAATCCTTCGCACATTTTTGTGGTAGGCATTTGAAGCAGTGGTGACATCTGAAGCAGTGAAAAGTCTGAATGTTGAATCTCATGAATCTTACTATTGATGGATCTCCCATTATAAAGTCACAACAGTGGATAATGAACAGATTTCAGATCTTTCAAATATATTATTTCACACTCGCCATATTTGGGTGGGGGCTTGATACAGAATTTCAGACTCAAACTTAAATGGGATAGGTGGTCAACTGTTGTAGAAGGGCATAGGCAGATGTACAATGTTGCCTTTAATGAAGCCAAACCAATTTACATAAACCAAAGAGTAGGTCCAAATTCCACACCTGATCAAAATGTGTGTCCTGCTTCTTCTTGTGTTCAGTTATCTTGTTTCTTATTCCATCACTGTAAATGTGTGGAGCTTATTTTAAACATATTTTCAGATAGTGTTGAAAAATGTCCATTCGATAACAAGTTCAGGTGAGTCATAGCATACTGCAGTTAAAAGCTTCATATTCCCGTTGGTTTAAAAGCTTTCAAACTTGGGGAGGTGAAACAGAATCCAGGCTTGCTCAGAATGATGACAGCATTCTTGTTTGGCTCATGGTTGAAACAACACTGAGCTGTGAAATCAAATCTGAATGCAAACAGCAGGGCAGGGTTCAAGCCTGGTATGTAAGTCAAACATTGCAAACCTTTATTAATAACTACCCATGTGTTAGTTAGTGCTTTGAGGAAAGGGGAAGATCTTTCTAAGCTCAAGACCCCCTCAGAAAATGCCAAGCTTCAAGTTTTCACTCATGTGAAAAAAATACAGAAAAATAATAAGACAGCAATTCTTCTGTGGCAAAGCACAGACCACGTAAGAATAAGAACAGAACTGCCATATAGTGGGTCCATCCTGCCCAGTCTCCGACACTCTGTGGCCTGCATATATTTGACCACATCTGGCTCTAGCAAAGAGGACCAGGGGTTGGGAAAAGGAGGGACCAAGTGTTCCCTCCCACAAAGTTCTCCATAACAATATCCAGGGCATCACCAGGCCAGCCTGGCTCGCCATGGTGGCTTAAAGTGCATCTCCTGCCTCATCTACAAGGAAACCCAGGGGATGCTGAAGGTCCTTCTGGAGAATGTGATCCATGACGCTGTCACCTATACCAAGCATGCCAAGACTGTGATCACCATGGATGTAGTCAATGTGCTGAAGCACCAGGATCACAGCTTGTACAGATTTGGTGGCTAAACGCTCAGTAGCAACCCCCCCCCCCCCCCAGGCCCACACAGGGGGGGGGGGGGGGGCGGAGAGA
>NW_017729025.1:142832839-142833997 GCF_001723915.1 Gavialis gangeticus
ACCCCCCCCCCCCCCCAAGTCACACACTGGGAGAGAGTGGATGCTGAAAGGGAGAGTAAACAGAGTATGACCAGGGTTTTTCTTTCACTTTTCCTCTCTCACTTGCAGCCATCAGCATTTAAGGGCTAGGACGTTCTGATTCAGAGGCTGTGCCATTATCTCCTTTGCTTAATAGCTCCAGGCTGGGGACTGGCTGGCTATGCAGCAGCTCTGCAGAAAAGGACCTGGGGGCTAGTGTGGACAATGACCTGCATATGAGCCAACAGTGTGCCCTTGTTTCCAAGACAGATAACAGCATGCTGGGCTGCATTGGTAGGAGTGTTGCCAACAGATGGAGGGAAGTCATTATTCCCCTCTGTTCACCACTGGTGAGGCCACATCCGGAGTAAAGTGTGCAGTGTTGGGCACCCACAACAGAAAGGACATAGACAAATTGGAGTCCAAAGAAGGTAACAGAAAAGGTTCCGGGACAGGGGCACATGACTTCTGAGGTGAGGCTGAGGGATCTGGGCTTATTTAGCTTGAAGAAGAGAAGACTGAGGGGATTTAATAGCAGCCTACAACTACCTGAAGGGGGGTTCAAAGAGGATGCAGCTGGACTGTTCTCAGTGGTGGCCAATGACACAACAAGGAGCAACGGTCTCAAGTCGCAGCAAGGCAGGTTTAGGTTGGATTTTAGGAGACTCTTTCTCACTAGGAGGGAACTAAAGCACTGGAGCAGGTTACCCAGAGAGGGGGTAGACTCTCCATCCTTGGGGGTTTTAAGACAAAGCCTTGGCTGGGATGCTGTAGGTGGGGCTGGTCCCGCTCGGAGCAGAGGGTAGCACTAGCTGCCCCGGAGGGCCCGGGTTTGCTGTCAATCTGTGCAGCGCCTTTCCTCCAAACAAAAGTGCCCCAGCCCCTTGCGAAGGGGCCGGAGTGGCGCCTGGTGGCGAGGAGTCGCCACTAGGCGCCGGGACCCTCCCCGCCTTCCTGGCAGCGCCTTCTGCGTCCTCCCCCTTCCTCGGCCCGCTCTGAGCGCAGCATGGCGGTCCAGTCCGATCCGGGGACGTCCCCCCACGGGCAACTAATCCGCGCCGGGCAGGTCCGAGCACGCGCGCGTGTGTGTGCACGCGTGTGCCTGCCTGCAGGTGTGCCCAGGTAGCGCGGCCCTGCCCC
>NW_017729025.1:142834123-142851193 GCF_001723915.1 Gavialis gangeticus
CCGCCAGCCGCGTCAAGCAGCGCTTCCCGCCCGCCGTGGAGGAGGGCCTGTGCGGCGTGGCCAGCGCCCTGCTGGAGCTCGCCTACCGCCTGCAGGCGCTGGTAAGGCGAGCCCCTGCCCGCGCCCCGCGCCTGCCCCGAGGGCCCGGCACCTGGGCCTCTTCCCCGGGCTTCGGCCCGTCTTCCTCATCTCCATCGCGTCCCAGCCCCGGCGGTGTCCGGGCCGCTGTGCCCTCTCCCGGGCTCTGGTCCGTCTGCTTCCCCGGCTGCTTACACCCTGAGATCTTCCCCCCGGCCCCCATCAGTCTCCATTGCCCCATGCCCTCCCTCAGGCTGCCGTCCCCTCACTTCCCCTGCTCCTTACACCCCCAGCTCCTTCCCCTGAGATCCTGTGTCTGTCATCCCCCGCCACGGGCTGCAGGCCTTCTGCTTCCCTGCTCTGTACACCCTGATCTCCCTCCTCTGAGATCCTGCCCCAGCCCCTATCAGTCTCCCTTGCCCTGTGTCCCTCCCTGCAGGCTCCAGGCTTTCTGCTTCCCCAGCTCCTTCCCCTGAGATCCCATCATAACCCCCATCACCACTACCCTGTGCTCCCCTGCTCTTTACATCCTGATCTTCCTCCTCTGAGATCCTCTCCCCAGCCCCCACCGGTCTCCATCATCCTGTGTACCCCCACCCCGTAGGCCTTCTGCTTCCCCTGCTCTTTACACACCATCTCACTCCCCTGAGATCCTCTCCCCAACCCCCATCAGTCTCCATTGCCCTATGCCCCCCCAGCTCCTGTCCCCCCCGCTGTCCTTCCTCTGCTCTTTATACCCCAGTCTCCTTCTCCTGAGATCCCATCATAACCCCCATCACCATTACCCTGTGCTCCCCTGCTCTTTACAAGCTGATCTCCCTCCACTGAGATCCTGTCCCCAACCCCCATCAGTATCCATCATCCTGTGCCCCCTCCCCAAGCCTTCTGCTTCCCCTGCTCTTTACACCCCATCTCACTCCCCTGAGATCCTTTCCCCAGCCCCCATCTGTCTCCATTACCCCATGCTTTCCCCCAGGCTCCTGTCCCCACACTTCGCCTGCTCCTTACACCCCAGTCTCTCTCCCCTGTGATGCCATCCCAACCCTGGTCAGACTACATTATTCTGCACCCATGTCTTCCTTGAACTCCAGCCGAGGGTCTACCTCATCCCCCATCTCCAGCCAAAGCATGTCAGACTTGGTTTGCGGGCGTCCCTGCCAGTCCGAGCCTCCTGGAGGGCTTAGTTTTGCAGCTCTCGCTCGCAAGCTGGCATTGCTACTGGATGTGTGGTACTGGTGCAGGCTGGTGCCGGGGACAGGGAGGACGAGGCAGTGCCTGCACTCCCTCTGTTCCTTTGGATCCTGTTGTGACAGGCAGGCAGCAGGTGCTGGGGAAGGGGGTACTGCTTTTAAACTAGCAGCTAGCAGAAGTTGGCAGCCTCTGTGATTTTTGCCAAGGGTATATAAACTACTGCCTTTCAAGTTGCAAATGCACTTCCAGCTGGTTGAGTTATAACAACATTTGATTTACAGTCTAAACTCCACCTCCTTCTTCCCTTCTGCGGAGAAGGGTGTTTTGTTTGGTTTCATTTTGTTTTTTGTTAATAAAGCCCAGGTAAGGAACTCGGGATCAGGCTTTGCAGTACACTAGTGTATAAATTTACCATTTTGGCTCCAACGAGGTGTTTTGTTTTAAAATGGGGGACTTGGGGAAACTTCTCTAGGAGAGTCACCAACAGGCTATGTGTCCCAGTTCAGTCCAACTAAGGATCAGGCCTGGTATTTTTTAGATCCTAGACTGTATGTTAAACAGCTGCCTTGAATAATCACAGTAGGCCCAACACAGCTCTTGCTGTCCCTGTGGTTGCAACAGAAATATTCCCAGTACAGCTAGCCAATCAGAGGGCACAAAAGAGAACTTCAAAACTGTTAAGTTTAGTTTATTATTTTTGTTTGTTTGTGTGACTGTTGCTTTAAGTCTGATTGCTGAGGGCTATAACTTTTATGAACTAAAAGATGTAAGAAATGGGGGGGGGGGGGGGGGGAGGGATGGACCTTCTCCATTACTGCTGTCATTGGAGGGAACACATTACTTGCGGTGCAGGTGTGAGTTGTCACTGCATTATTTCATTTCAGTCAAAGTGTAAAATGACTTTGCAAGAGAGGGGAAGAATAAAGAGTTCTAATAGACTTGGGGTGTGCTGTGTGGATGTTTACAAAGGGGTTTTGTCTCTTTGTTTTATTGATCAGCAAAATGGTTGTGTGCAATGAATGAAAGAACAATTAATCTTTCTTTTGCACATCACTGTCTGAAGTGAAGCCCTATGGGTCACCTTGCCTGGACTTAAAAGTTATTTCCACGTCCACACAAGTGCCTAGATTTCAAGAGAAAAGGCATTAGTTTAATTGAATAACAAAAATTCAGATAGGCCAAAGTGCTAAAGTATCAGATTATGCTAAAGTAACAGATATTAAGAACTAATTTTTAAGAATCTTTGTTCCAAGGTGCACGCTTTCCTTAAGGACCAAGGATAATCAGCACCAAACATCCTGCCCCACTCAACACTGTAGTCCTTGGGCAAAACACCAGTTAATAGACTGGAGGGACTGATTCTTGGGTTACTTGAAAAATTCTTTCATCAGCTTTTGTGCAACACAAATCTAATAAAAATCAAAAATATGATTTGAAATATCCACCTATTTATTAAACATGCACTGAAATTATATCAGTATCTGTAATATGTCTTCCTTTTGGCTCTTCTGGCTAGGGCTGATGAAAAATTCCATCAAAAACATGTTGCAACCAGATATTAAAATGCTGATGACTAAATTAGGTCATAGAATTTAAAATAAATCATGTAGGCTATTTAATAAGCGCACACACACATACACATTTCAACTATTTCATTTCTGCTGCTTAACTGGGTTCTGCTGATTCAGTAGGAGTACTGTTTTGCTTTTGTGATCATTCTGTATTTAAAGTCATGCAGCTCATGCCCTTTGAGCAGCTAGAGTTGTAGGATAGTGGCCAATCTTGACTCATGTCAATGACAGTTTCAGTCACTGACTTCTGTGAGAGCGATAAGCCCCAAATGTTCTTATTTATAAATACCTCATTATAATATTCATAATGCTTGGAGTTCTTGTAAATTCTTTATAGTCCTGTAATGTCACAAGCTTGGCAGGAGTGGGGGTGGGCATTATTTGTTTTCATTGTGCTTTTTGGTGGTGGTGTCCTGAAGAGCATGCTATATATTGTGTATGTTACACAGTTTCTCAAAAGACCGGTAGATGAGCTACGTGGGTATAATTTTAACTGCTTGAATTTTGTGGAGGCTGTTAAGTGGGAGGTTGGGGAAACATGAAGAGGCAGAAGTTCAGAGAGAGAGACAAGAGACCCATACACTTCTCACCACAGGACTGCAAAGTTTGCAAAGCATGTTTCTGCACTAGTGGCAACTGCTGTTCTGTAATCTCCTGCACACAGTGATAGAAGTGCAGGATTATTGTAGATAGAGATCGTTTGGCTTCATCTCTGGCCCAGTGCTACCTGTCATATTCCTTGATAACTGCCTGTACAAGGGCAGAGACCACTTCCATAGAATGAGACCCCTCCTGGTGTGTTCTTGTTGTAAGGATTAGATCAAGGGGTGGGCAATTAATTTGGCCAGAGAGCTGCTAAAAGAGTTAGTGCGCTGTTGCAGAATGGGTCAGTACCCACCCCCTCCCCAACAGCTCACCAAAACTCCCTAAGTGGCCCATGTGTGGGTCCTAACAGGTCTGTATGGAGACCCTGGGATCACTGGGTGGTGACAGGATGGGGCCAGGGCTTGGGGTAGAGCCACAATCCACCCCCTGCCTGCACCTACCTGTGGAACTGGCACCCGTTGCAAGGGCATGCAGGTAGCAGATCGTGGCTCTGCCTCAGGCCCTGCCCCATGCTATCACTACCTTGTGGTCCTGTTCCATGGCCCCACCTGCCCATCCCATTCCCAGATGCCACTCCCCACCTGTGGCCCCATCCCAGCATGGATGGGAAGGGGCTGTGGGCAGGTGGGTAGCAGTTTCCAGGAGTGGGACAGGCAGGCAGGGCTGGGGATCAGGATTGCAGGGCAGTGACAATGTGGGGTTGGGAGCTGGGGTCCAGGGGCTGGGGCAGAGCTGTGATCCACTGCCTGCATGCTCCTGTGATGGGCACCGGTTCGGTGGGCAAGGGCTTGCAGGGAAGGGATTGCTGCTCTGTGCTCAGTCCTGCAGCATCACTGCCTCTCAGTCCTGATCCCTGGGCCTGCCCACCCATTCCACTTCTGGACACAGCTCCCTGCCTGCCCATGGCCCCATCCCATCTGCCCAGCTGTGCACCCTGCCCGTGCAGGTCCCAGACAGTCTCCAGAAAGATCTTGCCTGCCCATTCCATCTGGCACCCCAGGACTGGGTATAGGGCATATGAGCTGGGGTGCCTGGGCAGTGGGACTGGGTCTGGCAGCGGCAGCCAGAAGGAGCGACCCCTGGGGCTGCTAGGAAATGGAGTTCAGATGCCACACTGTGCACTTGGGGATGGTAGGACCAGGCACATGTGCGGTGGCCTAGGCTGCTCCCCACACCTGGGCTGGGTGGGGCCAAGGACACTGTGGACTAGGCAGAATGCCTTGGTGAGCCGGATTTGGCCCATGGGCCATATTTTGCCCGCCCCCGGCTTAGGTTGTGCAGAGAGATGGGGTGCTGACTTTTGACACCAGAGGTTAATTTAACCCAATATGAATAAAATTGTTACTTCAGTAGCATAATATTAAATCTTGTAATGTCTGAAGTTACTAGGCTTCTTTTCTATAGTCACTAATTCAGAGAAGCAGAATTAGCCCTGTACTGGTTTTGTATTTCTCAATGCAACAGATTCAGGCAGTTCTTTTAAGGGCAAGTCTCATGTATATTCTCATTGGATAGCAATGGTATTTTCCTTTGGGAAATAACTGGTCAGCATTGTCTGTAAGGAAGTTGATAAAGTGATGCAAAGTCTCCGTTTACTTGTCATCTAAGTCAATAACTTTTTTCCTTTTTGCATCTGTCTCACATTTTGTAATTTACATATCTTAAAGTTAACCCTTCTGCTAAGACCGATCTCTTAAAGGGACCATTTCTACATTCTTCCTCCAGCCAACACTTCTAATTAGGCCAGTGGGAGTTTTAAATATGCAAAAGTTGCAGAATTGACCCTTTCAGTTAAAATGCACAAACATTTAAAAAGGAAAAGAATATACTATTTCAACAAGGAAAAGATTAGTCTTGATAGTGCAATTTCAGGGATAGCAATTTTTTGAGGGAGAAACGGTATGGTCAGAAACAGAGGAATGGCTTCTGTCTCTGTCCCTCAACTGAAGGGAAGAAGAAAGAAGGTAAACCATAATGAGAGATGAGAGAAGTTGAACAGCTGAAATGTGGCTAGGTAAGAGGTTGGATAAAGACATAGAGGCAACTAATGAGAGGAGGAAAATCAGGGGGAAAAAATCCGTTTAGGGGCTCAGGAGTGAGTGATGTTTTTAGCTACTGGGAATTGTTCCTGCTGCTGAGGTTGGTATTGAATACCTGTTCTCAGAGATGTGCACTTGATATCTGATACAGCTGTTCAACTTTGTTTTCCCTGAATAACTCATTTGAAGCTAAGAGATATAAGAACGTATTGCAGAAACTAAGAGATCTCTGTGCTCCCCCAACTGCGAGCCCCACTACACAAGCCATCCCTGCCTGGGACAGGCGGCGGCTCAGTTCCAGCTTCAGCCTCAAGGCTGGGGCCAAAGCCAGAACTGAGCTGCCACCTGCCCCAGGTCAGTACTTGAATTCAAGACTAAGCTTCGTTTTTTCCCATGCTAACTGGGGACAAAAACCTTGTCTTGGATTCGAATAAATATGGTAATTCAGGGGAGACTTTCCGATGGGCCAAGAGAAACTGGCAGTACAAGCCTCATTGAAAATTATTCTCTTTGTTCTTTAAAGATGATAGATCTGTGTTTTCCTACATATTAATTTCATTGTACCTCGTGTTCATACTTCTTACCAATCATTTGTATGTCTGTCTCTGTTTAAAACCACAGGGTGAGATTTTTGATCAGTCTGATGTGGCTTTACCAAACTTTGCCAAGTTTTTTTGGCACCAAGCTAAAGAAGAGAGAGAAGCAGCAGAAGCTATGTTGAAATACCAACGAGAGCGAGGAGGCCATTATTGTCCCAGAAACCTCCAGGTGTGCCACAGACAGCATGTTTGGTCTTCCACAATAAGCAAACTATATTAAACCTCTGCTTTGCATTGCTTTTGTTCAAAACCTGTGTATTCAGACACATTCTCTCTCCAATAACTTTTAATTCCTTTCATACTTCCTTCATACCCAGGATGTTGATGGGAGATTCTGTGAGATGTGCAACCCTGACCCTGGTTTTTCATTGTCCAATCAATAGATTAGGACTGAAGCCAGAGCAGCTGCACAAGTTTTTTATATTAGTATAACCAAAGGTAGAATTTGACCTAGAGACTTTCGTTTCACTTGCATGTGCATAAAGCAAAACTTAACTTGAATTAAGTTGCTAGTCTAACTTAGAATCAGCCTTTGTGGATGTTTTGTGCCTGGTGGTCATACAATAGCCTTATGTATTTATTTAATGAACAACACAGGAAAAGCCATGAGACCTGAAAAAGAGCCACTTTTTGAAACATTGTTTTTTCCATAGGTTAGATGGGTGCACGCTTCCAAAACAGAGAAATGCCTAAGTTATCTGCCAACTGAATCTAACTTACTGTGTAAATTGAAGATAGTAGGAAACATGTATTTAAAAGCAGAAGAATCAAAGCAAAGATTTAGTAAATACAATAACGAGCTGTTGCAAAAAAAATAACCTGCAGGTGCATTTCTTCTTTGGAAGGCAAGACAAGTTACAGGAAAGTAGCAATTATTGTAAGCTGAGTAATGAATTTGTTAATATTTCTAATTTTCCCTTTTTTATTATGTTTTGTTTTTATAGAAACCAAACTGTGAAGATGTAACCAATGTTGTGAAGGCCCTGGAAATAGCACTAGTACAGTGGAAAACCATGACAAGTTATCTTGAAGAGCTCTATGCTCTGAGCATTGCAAATGGAGACCCTCATAGTGCTAGCACTATTAAGAAACAATTTATTGAACCCAAAATCCGGAAGATCAAGTTGGTGGGAGATCTCTTGACCAATGCTTACAGGCTTGAGTGTTCCCAAGATGGCAGAGGCAACCTTGGAGAATACCTTATGGACCGGTTACAGGTGGAGCTCAAAAAAGGCATAGAGTCACAGTCTAGTCAACACTGCACCCCTTGTGCACCTCTCCAGCAAGCTACAGAGGGGCTGAAGCAGCCACCAAGAAAATGTGACTCTGGGCATAAGAAAAGCATAGGGCCAATATAAGCAACCCTACACTGCCCTTCCTCACATTTTCAGTGTAAGGGTATGCCAGGAACAAAACTGAGGCAAGCCAAAGAGTGATGGTACCATAGTGTCTGTTGTGGGCCATGGAACAACCCTAGGCAGCCAAAGGAGAAAGCTGGCATAAGTTAAATCAGCCCCTGGGGCCCCAGTTCAGAAGCTGCAATGGTGTTTTAAAATTCCAGTACCAATTCCTTTTACAACTCTTCATTTTTATGCAGTGTGCCTCTGGCAAGACGCAACCACGAATCCACCTCATCCAACTGGTAGGGAGGCTACTAGATATTTAGGATGTCAGCAATAAATTCTATCAAAGTCTTATGCTAACAATTTAAAATGCCCACCTTCAGCAATCACAGCATTATTAAGTTTACACTCTTAAATGGTTGCTTGGATTAGTTAGTGCAAAGGATTTTTTATCATGTATAAAATTATTTTCAAAAAATATATTTTAGTACAGAGCAATTTTTCTATGCTGGGGAAAATCTAGATTTTTAGAATTTTTATAGTGTTTAAACCAATGTATAATTCTATGCTAGTATATTGGTGCAGAAATACAGTACAATGTTCATATTATACAATATGGATTTTTTAAAGATAGTTTAAGATGGATTTTTTGGTATTAGTGTGTCTCATGAAGCAGCAACTTTTAAATAGGCTAAATCAGTTACTTGCTTTTTTAAAATCCAAGTTTATTTCTCCTTCTGTTCTTCTCCAAGATGAAGCATATTAACCCCCCTAACAGCACATATTTGTGGACACGAGCCATTGTGCTCTTCTGGACTATGACTTTCAGCATCTTGTTTGCTGCCCCCAGCAGTTTAAGACTTGTGACTAGGATTCCTCTCTCAATCAGAACTGAACTAGTACATCCAATTCTTTCACTGTCTGGGCAACGTACGGAATTAGTATTTCAGATTAGGTAAATCCAGAGTCTTCACTATTTGTAATCCTTATAGATCCCTCAGCATGTTTAACAAATGTAAATGAAGTATTAATTTGAGCATCCTGGCTAGATTCTGTCCTAGATAATTGTGTTGGTTCCTTGATTAACTGCATTTCTTCCAACTATACAGTTAGTCCAATAAACTATATTGCCAAAAAAGTCCTTGCCTCTCATAGTTCCTGGACCATTCTGGCTACAACAACATTCTATGTCTACTAGCCTAATTCTTATACTCGAATAAAAGTTATTTTGTAGTAATCATGTTAAACTAATGGTATTACAGCTGGTATCTGGTAGTCTTAAGCCAGAGCAATACCCAAAATTTAATTCACTGGGATACCTGTCTAAGGAATGCTTATTTATTGCCAAAGACAGACTATAGTAGTAATTTTCTGAATGTAACTCTCCTTTATATAACAAAACCTGACTACATTGGAGTTGGTTACATCAAGAGCTTAAGTGGTATCTATGTAATTTTTATTCAGATTTAATACTGTAAGTGATTCCTATCTGCTATGTTTTGAAAATAAAAACAATTAAAAAAAATTACAGTTTTGTAGGTATGTTGCTATTTTCCTTCTACCACACATTTCTTTGTACAAACATATACCCAAGATTTTACATGTTTCAACTCTTCTTATTTGTATCTGCTCCTAAAAATAATTTATGAAGGATGGATGAATAAAACACAGAGAGAGAAGCAGAAAACTGCACTCAGATGAAAAAACTGTAAGGTGAAATATTAGAAACTAGCTTTGACTCTGCTTGGCTGCACCAAGCACCTATTTCTGTTGAAAAGTACCAGCCATCTACCTGTATTTGAAGAATGTAGACAGACAGTTTTGTAGAGCTGACTTAGAGCTTGTGTCAGATTCAGTGCTTCAGTCCTATTGCAATCCAAATGGCTCAAAGGGAAGATATTTACCTAAACCAGAATGCAGAACTGTCAGCAACACTGAATAAAGTATAAAGAGCAGGAGTATTCCCTTCAGTCTTGACCAGAAGGTAAGAGATGGTAGTTTCCACTGTCCACCTCTTTGCTCAATGGTTTAGCATTAAGAGCAGTTTGCCCAGGAAGTAGGAGACCTTGATTCTAGACCTTTCTCAACTTGAGGGGATTAAAGTTTGTATTTCCTGCTGCAGGGGTATGTGGGTCAGGGTGCCTCTAGTTGTGGGGGAAAGTAGGGTGCACCCCCTGGCCTGTCTTTCCCCAGCAGCTCTACTGCATAGGGGCACAGCCCCCCTAAAGGGGGCTCTTGCATGGGGATGCATCCCCCAACCCAGCCTGTCAGCAGCTGCTATTACCTTCACTAGTTGTACCTCATGTGAGATTTTCTTGCCTTCCCTGTCTCCCCTCCCTCCTCCTCCAGCCATGGAACAAGCAGCACCCCCCCCCCCAGCAGGGACCCCTCTTCCCCTGTGGATGCAGAGCAGGAGGAAACATCTGGGCAGAGGTGAAGGCAGTCCCCTGGCTCCTGCAGCTACTTAACTCCCAGGGCTCAAGCAAAGAAAGCCAGGCAAACTGCCCTCTCTTTGTACAGGCCCTCTGCAATCCACTCCCACCACAACACCTGGGGCAATGCAAGGGCAAGCCCCTCAGAGGCACAGCTTCCTGCTGCCAGCCTGTGACACTGGGCTGTCACTGCCTTGCCTGCCTGGTTCCAAGCTCCCCACCACTCAGAGCTGCTCCCAGAGCCAGGAACAGCTTCTCCCACCCCACTAGCCCCACCCAAGCTGGGGCTAACCCATTATGCCCCTTGCCAGCCCTTGGCTGGTAACTGGGGGAACACGGAGCTCCCCTAGGCTGGTGCAGGGCGGTCAGCAGAGTGGGAGGAGCCTTAGAGTAAGCTGCTCCTGTCAGGCTCTGTTCACTCCCAGCCCAGACGTGTAGATGTGCACCTGGGCACAATTTATTGCAACTGAATTTCTGAGTCTGGGGCATGGCTCCCTGACACCAGGCTGTCACTGCCCTGCCCTGCCCACCCAGCCCCAAACTCCTTGCCGCTCAAAACTGGCCCTGGAACCAGAGACAGCTCCTCCCCTCTCCCCCCACCCCCCAGCTCAGGGTAAGATGAGCAGCATTTGTGGCCCTCCTACTGCCTGGGCTGACCTGAAGCAATTTGCTCCCAGGTCACTATCTACACAGCATCTGTTCAAGCACATTAATATAAAGCGCTGTTGGCTAGTACCTGTATCTGTTGGTACAAGCCAACACTGCTTTACATTAAAACACATGTACCACGTGTAGATGGTGAAGTTTTACTGCACATTAAATTCGTTTAATGCATAGAAAAATGCACTTATAGATGTGCCCAATGTCAAATAGCTGCTCAGTGTAGTCTGCCTATGGAATTAGGGACTTGGATAGTTTCCAGCACTTACTTGGATTGCTGCAGAGCTTAGGCAGGAATTAGGGGCTTAGCACCTGGTCTGAATTAGTTTTGAGCATGTACAGTAGCTATGTCTAGGCACCTAGGCATCATTTCAGGCTAAAACGAAGGCACCTAATGACTCTGGACATCCAGCCAGTTTTTGCAGCTGCTAAGTGCCACTGATTTGACCACTCATTGTGACTTATGTACTTAAATTCAGTAACTTAAAATGTCTGAGAAAAAGCAGGCCCATTCCACATTTAAGAGCCATCAAGCAGCAGTGTAGCAAAAGGGCAGTGACTTCTGGTTGCTGGTGCAATGGTACAGCTGCTAGTAGCAGAGGGTTTTATTCATGTCCCCAAGTCAGTTACTGGGGCAGATCCCCTGATCACCCTGCCCTAATTATGCCAGTATCATCCCATGCTGGGAGTTGGAGGGAATTCAAGTCTGGAAAGTGTCTCCAGTTTTTGTCCCAGGTTGACAAGTCCAAAAGCATAGAGGAGGTCTTCAGACCGTGACTTGACAAGCCTCAAAGCCCTGGGACTCAGAAGCTGAGTTAAATTGGATAGTAGAGGCAGCTAAGCTGGTGTCCAGGACCATGGCAATGTGTATGCTTGAAAGTGGGTTGAGTCCTGTAAAAAATGCTATATTTTCTCACATCGCACATGCCATAAGTAAAACACACACCTTGTTTGTGGAAGAAAAAAAATGCTAGTCATGGCCAACTGTAAGACACAGAGGGTGGATCTACACATTTATTAATGTGCCATAATTACAGTGCATTAAGTTAGTACTGGTAATGACAGGTACTAATTTAATGCACTGTAATCAGCACTATTATGCATTAGCATGGTTGAATGGGTTTTTGGTGATGTTAATACACAGTAGCTTTATTCTACTATGCATTAGTGCATTAGTATAGGCTTTGCCTGCCATGCTAATGTGCAGTAGAATTAGTCTTCTGCACAGTAAGCATCTCATGTAGATGTACCCAAGGTATGTAGGAATCATGGCATCCCTGAAGATAGTCTGGGTGAGGCAACAGGAACTTTCTGGTGTAGGACAGCAAGAAGGCTAGGCCCCAGTCCTGTACAAATGCAGCAGCAAGACTACCTCTTTACTGTAAACAGTCCTTACATTAGTTCCTGTAAATAATGAAGGGTTGCATCCACACAACACGCCTCATCATGATACTACAGACTGCATGCAGCAGCTTATTTACCCTCAGCCAGGAGAGTGGGTCTTCAGCCAAAAGATACTGTCTCACTCTGATGGGATTAACACAGAAGTCTGTGCCTGCTCTTTGCCACACCAGGGAGAAGCAGCAGCTATCTGAGCAAGGTACTTGCCCAGGGAGTGAGGGAAAACCAGTATATCTAGGCTTTTGTCAGTGAAAAGGGATTTGAGCCTACTTGTTTTACTTCCCAGTAATGTGCCCTTTATCACCAGGCCATAGGCTAGACATTGCTAAGAGCCTTCCTCTTGAAGCTGGTCCACTGGATGGCAAACGGGAAAATATGTGGCATCAGGAAGCCTACAGGCAAAAGGAAGTGTGGCTCAATGAGCCTAAACACTGCCCTACAGGACAAAAGGTTCTAGTCCTATCCCCAACAATGAGTGGTAGGTCTGCATGTTGGATAAAATAATAGCCATCAAAGGTACAGCTTCCATCCCATTAAAGAAAGGAACAAAACCTAGACCTCATATGGTCCTAGAGTGTTACTCTTACTGTACAAAACTCTTGCTAGCTTGCTTTACTCCTAGCCCCACATCTTTTTCACTTGGCTGACCAATAGACCACATTTAAGAAGGGCAGAGGATGGTTCTGTAATACTTATGCCATTGTTTGGTTATTCGGGCACTTATCTGTGTGTAACACATAGGTTCAACCCCCTTCTGTGTTGGCAAAGCTAGAATCTGTTTCCTATTGCTTGGACAAGTATCCTAAGCACTGGGCAACTGAATTAAAAGGTATGAAGGCACCCATTTTTATGACTTATATACCACTTCATGCCTTAGTGAGGTAAGATCTCAAATCCCATAAGTGGCCCAAAATGCCTCTTATATTGCTAACTTGGTTGAATAAATGCTAGTTACCCTGCTAAAGGTGGAATTGGATTTGGGCCCTCACCTTTTTTTGACTGTTCTAAAGGCCATTAGTGGAAGGGAGAGAAGGAAGGGTCAGAGGCCTGCAGTTAGAGGGATAGCTGAAATGTCTTTATTGTGCCAAGAGAGAGCTGAGAGGGGCCAGGCCATGGAATACACATGATGCTCTTTTTGCCCTCAGCCTAAACCACAAGGAGAGACATGGTACATGTATGCATAGAAGTACTGCTAACCTAAAATCTCCAAGACTGAGTGGATGCAAGTCTGAATGGATGAAGTTCATTTGCACCTGCAGTGGAAAGTGCAAATGAACACCCAGGCTAGAAACAGACATTACCAAATGAAGGGAACCAGCTGGGCGGGGAGGTGTCCTGGGATGCAACTGATCTGCTTCACTCAGTGAAATAGACGGCACTCATTGTCCCAACCACTGAACTTGCAGAACAATAGGTGGTGTGTTCCCTGATTGCAGAGATGTGCCCCCTGAGTATCTCTGAGGCACATCTTTGGAAGCAAAGAAAGCTGGGGTTCCTTGCTTCCAGACATGCACCCCAGGGATCTCCAGGGTACATCTCTGTAAGTGGAGAATCCGCAGCTTTCTTCATGTCCAGAGATGCATCCTGGAGATTGCCAGAGATGCATCTCTGTCAGAGGGAAACGTTGGGCAGGCACAACCAGGGCTTGAGGGGCCAAATCCTATGTGGAAATTTCTAGGACATACAAAATTGGATTGCTCAAGCCCCACAGGCACCTGCCTGGAGCAACTGGACAATGTAGGTAACTCTGGACTGCCCACATTCTCTCACCATAAAGCAAATAGATGTTGGCCACAATAAAATGGCATACATGATTACTACCTTTTGTTGTGGCCACAAATTTGGGCGTGTGTTGTGTAACAAAAGGTATGACCATCGATTTGTTTTCGCCATAAAAAAAAAGATGGTAGCACAAAATTGATAAAGGGTGACACCTCACTCAAATAACTCCTATAATTCTACCCTTTTTCTCAATATTTACTGCTACTCTGCATACACTTTCAGTGGTCTGCAGGAGCCCAGATATGATTGTTGAACTCTTCTTTAGGGAACAGCTCGCACTGTGCTATATATGACATTTAAAATTTTGCCTGTTTTACAAATGTTAAATTTTACTCAGAGTGTAACTGGCTTGATCTATGTCCCATAGTAAGTCCTTCATATTGCCTGGGGTAGAACCAAGAAGCTCAGATGCCTAGTCTTACACACTTAAGAACAGTATCAACAATTCTATTTTCTAAATTCTCATCCAAAATAAATAAATTATTATACATCTAATATTATTTTCAATATTTTTATATGTTTATGATGAGTAAAGACTTTGCTAAACAAAAGGAAATCCTTTTTTTTTTTTGCAATAACATTATCAAAGGGCTGAAAAAAGGCAGCTTTCCACAAATTTGCTACTTTTCCTCTTAGAAACATCTGGGATATGTAATGATGAATGTATAAGGGTGGTCAATAGCTGATCTCATTGGGATGTATCACTTTTCAATGCTGGAGACACAGTGAAAGGAAGCAGCAGCGCAGAGCCCAAAAGATATTAAATGTAATCAGCCTTTTTTAATCTAAAAAACTGAGCCTTTTGACAGTAATAGAATGTGTATCTAATATTTCTCATCTAACTACCTGAGACTACATAAGTACTACTAAGAAAATCTGGAAGTCTTGTAAACCAAACAATATAATTAAAAAAGAATGAAACACCACTATATCATCTAGTTGAACTGCTGTATATGTAAGAGTTCAGGACTCGCAATCAGCATTTTAATTTTAGACTATGGCTGATATCTTGTCCTTTCTGAAATCAATAGGAATTTTGCCCCAAGCTTCAAAGGAGTCCCAGGCATAAAATCTCAACCCATGAGTTTTTTGCTCCCATGGATGTGTCAGTGGAAATTACTTGCATACCTAAATGTCTACAGGAAGGCCCTTTAGAATGGAACTGCAGGTGGAGCTTTTCATGTATTTATGCCTTGCAAAGTGATCTAATATCAGCTAAGGCGCTTACAACAGTGATGTGGACATTGGTGTCAGAAGCAGATTGGCCAAGTTTGCCAATGACACCAAACTCTGGGGTAAAGCATCCACACCTGAGGACAGGAGGGTGATCCAGTCGGATCTGGACAGACTCATGAAATGGGCGGATGAGAACCTGATGGTGTTCAACACCGAAAAATGCAAGGTTCTCCACCTTGGGAGGAAAAACCTGCACCACGCTTATAGGCTCGGCAGTGCTACGCTGGTTAGCACTGCAGATGAAAGAGACTTGGGGGTCATGATTGACCACAAGATGAACATGAGCCTTCAATGTGAATGTTGCGGCTACTAAAGTGAGCAAAACTCTGGCTTGCATCCATAGATGCTTTTCAAGCAATTCCTGGGATGTCATTCTCTCGTTGTAATCAGCCTTGGTGAGGCTGCAGCTGGAGTACTGCATCCAGTTTTGGGCTCCACAATTCAAAAAGGATGTGGAGAAGCTTGAGAGAGTGCAGAGAAGAGCCACGCGCATGATCAGAAGTCAGGAAAACAGACCTTACGATGAGAGGCTGAGAGCCATGGGACTCTTCAGCCTGGAAAAGCGCAGGTTTAGGGGCAATCTGGTGGCCACCTATAAGTTTATCAGGGGAACGTCTGTTCACCAGAGCACCCCAAGGGATGACAAGATCGAACAGTCACAAACTCCTCTGCAACCGATTCAGGCTGGACATAAGAAAGAACTTCTTTACTGTCTGAGCCCCCAAGGTCTGGAATAGCCTGCTGCCGGAGGTGGTTCAAGCACCCACTTTGAACGCCTTCAGGAGACATTTGGATGTTTATCTTGCTGGGATCCTATGATCCCTGCTGACTTCCTGCCCCTGGGGCAGGGGGCTAGACTCGATGATCCTACAGGGTCCCTTCCAGCCCGAATGTCTATGAAATCTGTGAAACAAATAATACTCCAGAGCAAAATATTCTAACCATGATAGGCCAGTTCTGTAAAAGAAGTGTCCCTGGAATCATAGGTGCTGACAATTTACTAAAGCCCAAATTCTGCCACCACTGTTCACCTTCAGTGTAACATCACTGTAGAAGCAATATCATCAATCCATGCAGCTATATGCACAACACAGTACTACCCAATATGATAGGGGTATCCAACCTCCAGCCCGTGGACCAGATCCAGCCTGTGGTGCCATGTCATCCAGCCTGCGGGACTCCCCACAGGTCTGGAAATTTGGAGGCAGGAGAGCAGTGGCACTGTTCTCCTTGCTGCTAAATCTCTGAACCCATGGGGAGCCTCAGGTCCTACATGCTAGGTCCAGCACCCAATCCTAGTGCACAGGGCCAGGTAGAGGTGGTGCCAAACCCTGGGACCCAGTCCCAGCGCGTGGGGTGTGGGAAGGGGCTGTGCTGGGCCCTCAGGGCCCAATCTGGCCCACAGACAGGCTCTGCACTACTCATCTGGCCCATGGAGCCAAAAGGCTGAGTACCATTGCAATACAAGGGAGGGCCAGGACCATTCCTATGTATTTTCTCATTAAAAATCAGCTGGCAACAAAAATCTACACTCCAGAGACACTGTCCAAAGCACTACTGAGCTGACATACTAAAGTGATAGCTGCAGGTAGTTCTGAACTCCTTTCCTCTAAGGGGCTGCCTTACAAATGCATTAATCCATTGGTTTCCTTGAGGAATCAACTTGTCCCTGTAATGTATGACTGCAATTTGCCAACATCAAGTCCTGTCTCATGCCTCAGCAGGATGCCTCAAGTGCTCCTCCAGCCTACGCCCTCCCCCATGCAGCTGTTTTCAGTAAGGCCAAAATATATCCTCTATACTGCCCAGGCTTACAGTGATGCCTGTTAGCAAATGCTCTCCATCCTCAACACATGCATTCAACTGGTATCCAGTTCTGGGGGCAACTAGGCCCCAGAAAGCCATGCCAGTCTGATGAAGCTTGTTACGTAAAACACTCAGCAAGGGTTCAGTGTGACCCTTTCTTCCTGATATTTCACTTAGCTTGTATCTACTTCTTTCGCAGACCCAAGGTAGGGCACACGACGCCTTGTCCAGCAGCTCTCACAACAATCCAGCTGCACCAATAAGAGGTACATTGCACACAGTCCTTGCCTCCAGTACAACTCCTGGACCAACAAGGCCACCATAAG
>NW_017729025.1:142856193-142883100 GCF_001723915.1 Gavialis gangeticus
ATGCCAGTCTGATGAAGCTTGTTACGTAAAACACTCAGCAAGGGTTCAGTGTGACCCTTTCTTCCTGATATTTCACTTAGCTTGTATCTACTTCTTTCGCAGACCCAAGGTAGGGCACACGACGCCTTGTCCAGCAGCTCTCACAACAATCCAGCTGCACCAATAAGAGGTACATTGCACACAGTCCTTGCCTCCAGTACAACTCCTGGACCAACAAGGCCACCATAAGACTCTAACCTGGCCAAAATAAACAGATTTTGTTACTGTTTTGGTTACTTGATCACCTACAAACTTGCCCCAGGTACTCCTGCCAGCACAAGTGTTCCCCCCACAATAAAAGCCCCAGTGCTAGTTCAGAATTGCAAACGATCAGCCTGGGCGATCACCCTTGGGAAATGGTTTCCCCTCCTTTTTTTGATCACAGAAAAATACTACGGCCACTCTTGTGTGGCAAAAAGCCTCTGAAAGCCCACAGTGGGCTTCGGACACTGTGGAGCCCTGTTTGAAATCTTTGGGTTTATCATGTGAAGCATGTGTGCACCCCTCAGGGCGAAAACACAACACAGCAGCCCTGATAGGATCTCAAGGCACCCCAGGGTGCTGGGAATCCTGCTTGACCATGATCTCAAGCACCCCAGGGTGCTGGGGACCCCGCTTGGCCACCACCGGTTGAGAAGCACGGGTGCACACCTCCGCAGCCCGGCAACCCTGCCAAGATGTCAGCCCCCCCAGCTGCACGTCAAGAGCTTCTCCCTCGGGCCACAAGGCCTTTTCACTGGGGGAGGCGTTTAAGGAGAGAGGCGGGAGCATCCCCTACCGGGCGCCTCGTGCAGGACAGGCAGGCGGGGACCCAGTGCAGCCAGAGAAGACTGTGGGAGAGTGTCCTAAGCCGGAGTTCAGCGCCCCCTCCTGGGCGGGAGCAGAGCCGACCCCGGCGGGCTGCCCAGCTCTGCGGCAGCCTGCGGCACACGCCGCCTGTCCGCCGCCGCCCCCCTGTGCTTTGGGATCCCCTTTCCCACCCCCAGTCAAATCCTAAGCAGGCACTGTGAGGAGCCTGAGCCGGCAACCCAGGGGTCAAGCAGGAGGGGGCACAGGTCAGGGCTGGTGGAAAAGTGTGTGTGTGTGTGTGTGTGTGTGTTGAGGGGGAGTTATCCGATCATCCAATTTCTTATTTACTTGGGGTCTGTCACCACTCGCCCCTGGGAGGGAGGGAGGGGAGACCCGGGCAGGCGGCGGGGAGAAGGGAGCGCTCCTCGGTGTAAGTGTTTTACTGTCCCAGCGGGATGATATCCAGTGAATGGGGACAGTTGTGGAAGGAGGGGGGGAGCGGGAGGGGGGGGGGATTTCCATGTCTACTCCTGTCAGCCTGCAATGAAGGCAAGCAAAGAAAAAGAAAAAGCAAAAGCAAAAGCAAAGAAGACGGAGGAGGACAGATCCCTCCGCAGTCCTCCGCAGCCCCTTCCCGGGCTCCAAAGCAATGAGCTGTGGGGGGTTTCCTCTCCCCTCTCCCCCCACTTCTTTTAGCCAGCGATTGATTTCGTCGATTGCAAGCTGATCGGAGGGGATGGAAAGGCACAGGCCAGCCCCTGCGAGCGGACCCCAGCCCCTGCGAGCCAGCTCCCGCTTTCCTCGCCCCAGTCCCGGCAGGACCCGCCGCACTCAGGCACGAGCCAGATCAACCTGCAGCTCTTATTTCCTTCTCAACGAAAAAACCGAGCATTTGCAGGCTGACAAGAGGAAAACCTGCCGGATGGCAATCGCCCCCCCTCGATCTAACAAAACCCGAGAGCACTTCTTTGTAAGGGATTTTAGACGAGGGTTTTTTGTTGTTGTTGCCAATCCGATGGGTCTCTCGTTTGACTTGCTTTTCTCTTAATTGCGGAGGGAGAAAGGAAGTGGGCAGAGAGAAGAGAAACGTTGCTAGATGGATCGGTCTGTTTCAAGTGAAGTAAGAGCTCAGGTTAGCACAACAGAAATCATTTGCCTCAGAAAATAAAATAAGCCCCTCAAAACTTAAAACCCCCCAACCAAACGAAGCAAAAATCCCTGAATAGGACTAGGAAACAGCTCGCAAGCTGAGCACAAAATATTTCTGTTGTATTTTTCACCTCTGAAATAATGTTAAAAGCTTTCCAATTCAAAGAAGTAGCCTAAAATGTTTCCCTGAATACACTAGCCCCTCAAATAACACTGAAGCAAGGGTGAGCACAAGAGAGCTCATGCAAAAAAGAGTTAAAATAAAGATGATCCCCCCCTCCCACCCCGTGACGCTTGTTTTCTGGCTGCAGTTTGACATTTGCAAAAACTTTCCTACCACTTTTGCCTGACAAGGGCTGCAGCTCCCTTCCAATCACAGGCGACCCCCTCTCTCCCCACCCCTTCCATCCCCTCCAAGTCCCCAGCCAGTGTTTCCTTGGGACAAAGGGATTGGTCAGCAGGTGAAAGGGAGCTGGCCCTGCAAAAATCCCCACCCTCTCCCTGAAGAGGGTCTTTAAGATAAATAGAGCCACAAGTTCTGCACTTGGATGGGCAACAGGGGAGGGCATTTCAGTTCCAGGTGAAGGCAGATCTGAGCTGGGGAAGGGAGGCAAGCACCAACCAAAACTAAAGAACTGGTTTTGGGTTTTATATCTAAGTCTAGGAAAGTGTGTGTGTCTCTTTTCTGTCTCCCAGTTCATTGGAGATAGTTGGGGGTCTGTAAGAGCCTCCATTAAATAGCTGGGGAATAGATAAAATACACCAAGCTGGAGGCCTGATTTAAGCAGCTTGCTTTACACTGATCACTTGGGTTTCTGTGGTATCTATTCCTACTTCATTCCTGTTGCTCCTCACCCTTCATCCCTCGCTGCCCTCATGGACTTGTTAGGTCACATGGAGATACCAGACGGCTCTCTCTGCTCCTTCTCCGCTGCTGATGACTTTTACGATGACCCCTGCTTCAACACCTCGGACATGCACTTCTTCGAGGACTTGGACCCACGGCTGGTGCATGTGGGTGGCTTGCTGAAGCCCGAAGAGCACCCCCACCATCATACACACCACCATGAGGACGAGCATATCCGGGCACCCAGTGGGCACCACCAGGCTGGCCGCTGCCTGCTCTGGGCTTGCAAAGCCTGCAAGAGGAAGACAACCAACGCTGACCGCCGGAAGGCAGCCACCATGAGGGAGAGGAGGCGGCTCAGCAAGGTCAACGAGGCCTTTGAGACCCTGAAACGCTGTACCTCTACCAACCCCAACCAGCGCCTGCCCAAGGTGGAGATCCTGCGCAATGCCATTCGCTACATTGAGAGCCTGCAGGCACTGCTGCGGGAACAGGAAGACAGCTACTACCCAGTGCTGGAGCACTACAGTGGGGAGTCAGATGCCTCCAGCCCCCGCTCCAACTGCTCTGATGGCATGGTGAGTTCTGGGCACATTCCCAAGTCCCCTCCTGTATCCTACACCCCTTGATAGGGGAGCCTGCCCCGAACACTGGTTCCTGAGATTGTTAATGTGGTCCCCTTCTATGCCAAGTTCCTTGGAAAACGAGTAGGGAATCCCCCAGGGACCCCATTTTCTGGGATGGGAGATAAGGTTTCTTCTTAAATCCTGATCTTGGCAGAAGTTAGGACTTCTCTATACCCCAGGGTCCTGTGAAAGATTCTTCTATAGCCCAGGCCCTGGGCCTCAATTCCTATGAAGGTAACTTGTGTCCTGAGACCCCCGTGAGGACAGCAATGAGAGTGCCTGATCCCTGGAACTGCAGTGTCTGTTAGCCACTGAAGGATGAGAATTATGGATCCTCATTCTACTCTGCCTTCCAACTTTAAACCTGAACCCTGTAAGTGCAGCTTTGGAGGCAGAATAGCCAAGATCCACACTGTAATAAAGAAAAGTATGTGTGGTTGGTGAGAGGCAAGACATTGTTTGCTCACCTGATCTCAATGAGAGGAGCTCCTAGAAGAGGGATTCTTCACTCCTAGGACAATCCCAGGGTCAGAGAGCTGGTGTTTCCAAACTACTGCAAATGTAGCCCTGAAGAAATGTCCTTGGTTTTCACAATCTCAGATCTTTATAAGAAGAACTCCATAAAATGGAACTGGGGCTCCTGATCCTGCAGAATAGAAGCCATGAGGCAAGAAGTCTCTTCATCTGATTGCACAGCTAGTCTGCATCTTAATTATCACAGACTCCCAGCTTCTAAAGACAGGTGAAATAACACTGTCTGAGACAAGTATCATAAAAATGTCTCAAGATTGAGAAGGACCCTCTTTTCTGAAAGGGATAATCATTCCTGGGTCTGAGTACCTAGGACTATAAGAGAGTTGGTGAAGGTGAGGGACCCAATATATGTGTCCAGTCCTTCTTCAGATCATAGCATTTCATTTCCTTTTGTTGGCAGCACCCAGGTCCTTGTATGTGAAAGCCTCAACAGAGAAAACAAAGTGTATCAACTTGGATTTTTTCCAGTATGAAGCAGTATTGGAAAGAGTGAAGTAGAAGGGCTAATGACAGGAAGGGGGGGGGAAGGAATGGGGGTTCGCTTTAAAGGATTTCATGCCTAAGAGCAAAGTTTTAAAAGATGGTGAAAAACAGATTCCCATCTCCCTTTCCTCCCCCTCCTAATATCCCTTAATAAATCAAGGATCAAATGTTCTGTTCCAAAATTCAAACACCTGTTCACTGATTAAAATGCTGGAAAACCTTTTCAGGTATAAAGATACAACAAAATATATAACTGGGGCTATGATACAGACTAGAAATTAGAACATGAAATTAGATGCCTATTAGGGCTTTGTGAAAAATTCCACTTCACATCTGCTGCTTCACATTGATTCTTCTGGTTTCCAGATGGACTACAGTGGGCCCCCTTGCAGCTCTCGCAGGAGGAACAGCTATGATAGCAGCTACTACACAGAATCACCAAACGGTTAGTGTTTGCCTTAATGCCAAAGACAAGCATGTGCAATGGAGAATGTCAGTAGAGCAAATTTGCCTTTTTCTTCCACCCTCAGGTGCCAGCAGGCTTCAGAAGGGCTGACTGAGGAGGCACTTGTCCTCTTCTAGCCAGTGAAGCGGGGCCACTAATACAGACAATCCTGCGCTTTTTTTTTCTCATATTCCCCTCTGCTAATGGGCTTCAGATTTTAAACCATGCCTTGTAACAGAGATTGTACCAATCCAAAATCTTGGGTTCAAACTTTTAAACAGCTCTCAGCTGAATCGTGACCATCTCCCTGCTTTAGACGGAACCAAAACCATTGTTTCAGGTTCCATTAAATTCTGTTCTCACCCAGATCCAAACTTCTCTGCCTTGCAAACTCCCACTTTATCTCTGCTGTTTTCATAATTGACATCTGTCCTTACTGTTTGTTTATGTGCCTATCTAAGACTGGCTGCTTCCCCTTGGCATTAATTACTCATTGATCTGCTGTTCTCGTTATCCTTAGATCCAAAACATGGTAAGAGTTCAGTTGTCTCCAGCCTGGACTGTCTCTCAAGCATTGTGGAGAGGATTTCCACAGACAACTCCACCTGTGCTGTGCTGCCGCCAGTGGAAGGTGTGGCTGAAAGTGGCCCCTGCTCACCCCAGGAAGGAGCCAGCCTGAGTGAGAGCAGAACCCAAATCCCCTCACCCACCAACTGCACCCAGCTTCCCCAGGAGAACAGCAGCAACAGCAATCCTATCTACCAAGTGCTATAAAGGCAGGTTGAACCGAATCGTAGCGAAAACACAAACTGCTTCATTCTGCAGGCTCAAAGACCTGCCTTGAAGAGACTGAGTACTTTTTCTTCCAATTCTAAAATCTCTCTCAAAATTCCTTCAAATATATAATTTTTCAAACCTGTATTACTTCAAAGTACACTTAATTATTTATTGGTTGTTACACTAAAGCTATTTAATATGTCTAGAGATAAAATCATGTACCATGTGATAGTCAATGTTTAAACTGGGCTCTGGGGAATAGGGACATTGCTCTTGAGATTCTGTTATAATTTTGCAAAAAGAACTACATGAATATCAGGTGTAATGATGTGACACTGCCTAAGTGCTTCCTTCCCCTACATTCTGCCCAAAATAAGGTTGTGGACCATTTTTTATAATGCTTTCTTTTGTAAAATTGTAAATAAGAGTTGCTTTGCAGAAAAAATTCATAAAAAACACAAAAACAGAACAAAAAAAGAGTTTAACTATTTAATGTTGCTTGGTTTGTCGTGCCAAACTTAACTTTATATATTTATACGATGTGGTTGCCAAGAATGTTTTCAACAGTATTCTAAATAAAGACTTTTATTTATAAAATCTGTGGAGTTATCTTGACTTTCACTAGGGCTTCTAGAATTACGACTGCATTTAGGAGTGGTGCTGCTCTTAGTACTGCCTTGGCAGGAAGAAGATTAAGGCTCCAAATCAGCAAAGCAATTAAGCATACACTTCAATCCCACTGACTCCAGTTACTGGCATGAAAGACTTTGCCGAAATGGGGTCTGTTTCCTTGATATTCTATTGAAGTGTTTTCTAACCTCTGTGTTACTCATAGGGGATTGTTATTAAACACATTTACCTGATATGTCGAGACACATTTCCTGCTCCAAGGAGTTTACAAAGTAAAGACTCAATCACATAAAACACTGTATAAGAGGTACTAATTATTATGGAACCCCTCAAATCTTACTACTGTCAGTGGGCACATCTACATGTGCATTAATGAGCTTTAGTTAATGTGCATTAAATCTAGTGCTGCCATTGTGAGGTACTAGGAAAATGTGCATTAACCTGTCTTAATGAGCATTAACTAAAGAGCACAGTTTTTAGTGATGCTTAATGTCCATTAGCCTATTTTAATTCACCTTAAGTAAATAGCACATTTTACTGAACCTTTAATGTGTAATAAATAAGCTAATGAACATTAAAGCATAGGAGTCAAATCACCGAGAACATTGACAGAGGTGCACAGCATCATGCAGGACCATGAAGGATTGAGTATTAAATTAAGAGGTAAAAGTAGTTAGCTGTGTTAGCCTGAAGTCAGGCAAAAGGCAGAGCAGGATGGCATATTGGAGACTAACTGGTTCACAGCCTCTCCCAAACTAGGCTGTCACCTACAAAAGCTTGTGCCTTTCTGGACAAGCCAGTCTCTAAGGTGCCCCCCTGCTCTGCCTTCTCCCTATATTAGGGTAGATATAAAGACATTGGGTTCTAATTCTAAGATTAGAGTTGGGATTTGAACATTTCCCGGACAAAAGAAAGTAACTAGAGCAGAGTTTGTCATGAACTTTAGATCCAGGTCTATAGTTTAGGACTGTTCAGAATGCAACCTTCAAAGCTGGGGCAATCAGAGATATGCCAAAGATGTGAAGTTTGCATTTGAAACTGAACTTTCCCCTTCTTTGGATATACTACAATCCAGGGATCTGCTTCTGGTTTGGAACTTGCTCTAAAAATAACCAGTGAGTTACATCTCATTCAGCATATGTAGCCTTGCAAGCTTGCCATGAAACGTATAAAAGTCAAGCTCTTAATACTGATTTACTTCTAGATGTTAGCATTTGTGTACAAGTATAGGTTTGTGCACGAACAACTGACACCTGTTGCAGAGTGAAAGAAACCAGTCTGTTCATCTCACTGTGAGTTACACATTTTATTTACAGGTTCATTTTTTAAAGAAAATTAAGTCAGATACAAACTATGATATGATTAAGTAATTTCACAGTGGTTCAACCATTGCATTCCTTGAACCGTATTCCAAAATGGGCAGATTTCACTTCTTTTGCTGGAAGAAAGGAACCACGCATTTCCACTGACATGGTTGCTGTTTTTTTAAGACCATATCTAGCAGTAGCTCTCACGGGAGTGCATGGCCTTAGGCTGGATAGTTATACTCATTGCTCCTCTTCAACTCTCTGTAGCCTATTTAGGATCTCCACCAATCTAAACTGGAAATCCTAAAGGCATCAATCAGAAACCAAGGGTTCAGAAACTTTCTGAAAGTATGGCTGGGACCATCATTAGAGTTAAACCAGCACAGAGGCACACAACTACTGTGTGGGTTGTCCTCATCTCTCACCAATCCAAGGGGACTCATAAGTTTCAAAGCTGATCCCACAAAAAAACAGTCAGGGAGGAACTCTGATGGGGAATCCTACTGGAGGTGTCCTCCATCTCTACCTGGTTCTATTATGGGAAGGTAGATGTGATCCAGCATACAGAGCTTAATATGGTCCCTTTATCTACTCTACTTTTCCTTTAAAAGTAAAAATTAAATGGATTTGAGACTTCCTCATTTACATTGGTGTAAACTAGGAGCAATTTCATTAAAGGTAGTGAAATGACACATGTGTAAAATTGATCTTAAGCAGGAAGTGCACAGACTGAATATATCTATTGGGGGCCTGTAGCCAATGCCATTGCCTTTGATGGACATTGGAACAGGCTCATAATGAAGAGATATTCTTTGCATGATTATTAGAGTCTTTTATCTCCCCATGGATCTAGGCTGACAAAATTATCATAGATATAATTTTATGCTCATGTAAACTAAAACCACTGGAAGTTTTGCCTGCTCAAGAAATACAAGACTCTTTGTAAAAATTGTCATCATAAAGTTGGGACCAGATTCACCACTATATGGGCACACCTACATGTGTCCCTTCAGCAGTGCACAGTTATTTTTAGCCACTACATTGCTGTAGCTATGTGCTATACCAAAGGAGTGCATCATAGTGGCGCGGTGACATAGCTGTGGGGCTGTGGTTTTTGCCCACCAATGCTGCATCACCGTAGTGCTTTGCTACAGTGACGCAGTTTCTTGTGCAGATCTTCCCTATTGCTTCAGTTTTACATCCATGTCCACTGGAAACCAAGGAGTAAATCTGGTGGAAATCTGGAGTAAACTGTGGTGAATCAGGTCACTTATATTTGACGTGTATGTACATGCACTCCCTTGTGTAGTCATGTCTATTTCATTTCACTGATTTATTTTAGCAACCCAAGTTTCCACATACTGATGTGAACGTTACAACAGAGAGCAAGTATTTAACACATCCCAAAATAGACAGATGGATAAAAAAGAAAAAAATATTCATACATGTACTATGCAGGACCCATTTTTTTCCCACTGAGGTCAATGGGGAAAATCTATTGGGCTTGACAAAACAAGGCACCAGTGGCATTTGCATTTTTAGAGTAAATGTATTTGTTGTTTAATTTAGGAGGAATGATCTGCACTGAATGATTTCTTCCTCTCCATTTTGAAAGATAATACACTTGTCTAAATGTCTATGAGTCAAACACTCTGTGGCAGCATCTACACGAGACGTTTACTGTGGAGCTGCCTAATTAACTCCACAGAAAACATCAGCATCTCCACGTGTGGTCCTATTAGGCTGCAGAAAAACTAATTGACTATGCCACAGGTTAGTTTTGTAAACACAAGTACTATCCTGCGGCAGTGTTGTCCAGTACACCACAACATATGTGTAGATGCTGATGGGGCTGGCTGGGGCATGCGGGGATTTCAATGCAGGGGCTGCCTGCCAGCTAGCCCTGCACTGAAACACCCTTGTGCCCCAGCCAGCCCCTCTACAGCATTGTGAGTTGGGCTAGAGCAGCCCTAGACTGGCAGGCTGACCCCTGGGGCCCCTGCCAGTTGGGGCTGCTCAGACCTGTCTCAATATGCTGCAGTCCTAGGAACAATAAACTCCAGCATGAGTATGATATGCACCAGAGTTTATTGCTGAATACACACACACACACACACACACACACACACACACACACACACACACGAGTGTTAAGGAGAGAGGTATGTTGAAATATACTTTATTAGAAACTCCAGATTTGTATTTCAACTACCTCAAAGTTAAGGATCTTTAGATTTAGGCTTTTAGTTCAGCCAGTAAGGTGGGTTACAAGTGAAACTGAGAAGGAAAAAAGTTTGAGCCAATATTTACAACCTTGAGTACCTCATCTAGGTTCCTAGATTTATATTAGGTACCCCATCCTGGCTTACTTCAGCAAAATACAAAGCAGTTTTGCCAGAGATTCAGTGAAATGCTTCAGTGTATGCATAAGTTCAAACATGAGTAATTATTCTGAAGTCAATGAGATTAATCATATGTCTAACTTTAGGCATAAGAAAAATCGAACAAGCTGTCCTGGGGAAGTTGTAGAATTTCCTTCATTGCTTTTGTGGATGGGGTTCAACTAGATGCTCTATGACACTCCATGTGCTGAAGGATCTTGTGTAAAGCATAAAAATGGCCCAATTTTCAGCAGCACTGAGCGCACCAGTACTCCCTTTGACATCTGCAGAGATTCAGAGAATCCAGAACCTTTAAAAATCTGATTAACTCTGATTCAAGCTGATTCAAAAGGCTAATTTTACCAAAGTTTGAAAATTTTAACTGTAGTTTTTAGACATGAACAATATTCTTTGTGAAATACTCAGCAATTAGAAAACTCAACAAGTATAACTAAGGAGGGGGAGCAGGGGTAAGCATGTGTAAAAATAAATATGTGACATAGGCACATTTTATTTTCTTGAGTCAGGATTGACTGTGTTATCCATATGTGTTATTTTGAAGTCATATTGCAAATATATGTCAGTTTATTTTATTCAAAGTGTCATTATTTGTAAATAAAATACAACAAATGTATCGTTTGTTTATTATCATTTATTGTCATTTCATTTATTCATGTAATTTCTATTTTGAATGCTTTCAACATGGAAAATATCATAAGAAGTTGTTGATTTATTTCAACATTTTCATTCTATAAATATTTTCCCCCAAATTGAAGTTGTTATAGAATTGTTCTGAAAATTGCTTTTCTACAAAAGATCAAGGAGAAATTTAAATACCAGTTTTAATTTAAAAATTGAAAATATTAAAATACTCCCTCTCAAAAACATTTAAGAAATGTTAATTGCTTTATATTATTGAAGAATTTTTAAGTAAAATGTGTTCTCAGTCCTAATATAAGAAACAGTAAAGAAATTAGAAGTATCAAGAAAGCACCTGTTTAACAGTGGATCCATTTTAAAAAGTATTTGCAGTTTTAAATATATGTTTAACACTGTATATAACCAAATCTCTTCGTCCCTTAATTAGATAGATAGACAGACAGACAGACGGACAGACAGAGAGAGAGAGAGACTATGCCTATACTTAAGGAAAGGATATTTATGGGTGATATCTTTCTACATGAAAAATAAGAAGTGTATTATGTTGATCACTATATATTACACACTACTTATGGATCGTTTTAATTTTAAATGACACCCTTTGAAATCAGGTTTCCTTTTAACAGGAAAGTGACTGAATATTTTAAAGACAAAATTCAAGGGCAAATACTGTTCACTTTACTTCTGGGAGCAGAACTAGTATCTGCCGTGGGTCTATATACATGAGTATACACAAGTGGATACACCTGAGCTGTTAATAACAGAAGAAATAATATTGCTATTTGTATCCGTAAGTGCTCACTAACTCAGTCCTCAGTCAATGGCAAGTGAAATCAGGCCATTGTGTACATATCTTATATATCAAAAAAGTGCAAGGCCATGAAATAAACTTCTGTAACTGTGTTCCTTTGCTTGCTTTACCTGCACCCAGTTCACTAATCCATCTCTACCTCGGTTGCTTCTAGCATTCCAAATTCCTGAGCAGCTTTAAACAAGACGGTAGTTTTAAAAGATCAGTGTGCAAGCTGGGAAAAAGCAACTTCATAGGAATCAGAAATAGCCCTCTTAAAATTTTACCACTTTAAAATCTTTCTAAGCTACTTTTCTTCTGAAACATAGATTGTATATACAGAATCCATGATAGTACAGAGTGACATTAAAGTCTTATTCAAATAACCTCTAGAAGCACTCTTGCCTATGTTAGTTGTTAATAAAGTAACTTATAATAAAGTTCCTTTTCTAGTAGTATCCTGTATCCAACAAACATATATGCGGGCATGTCTACACATGCGCATTTACTGTGCAGTAACCGAAATTACTGCACAGTATGGGTGCACGTCTACACATGCACACCTGTACTATGCAGTAAATATGGTGACTTGAATATAAATTTGATACCTGCATCATGCAGGTATCAAATTTACATCTGATTAGTTACTGCACAGTAACGTATTTGTAGATGCCTTACTGCACAGCAACACTGCGTGTATGGACTGACTCATTTTAGTCCCAAGTCAGCCCACACACAGCATTAATGTGCTTTAATGCCTGCACATGTAGACGCCGGCCTATTCCCACTTACTGCACAGTAATTTACTGCACAGTAAATTTAAGCTGGAGTAAATACACGTGTTGACACTCCTTGCATGTAGATATGTGCACACATGCATGTACAGACACACACATGATGTGTCATGGTGATAGACTTTGATAAATTACATATATTACTTATTTGACTACCTCATCTGGTATCTCCTCATTGAAACCTCAGTCAGAGTTGCTATATGTCTAATCGATTACTTGCTTTTGAACAATTACCATTTTATATTTTTTTTAAATTACAAAGACTTGAAAAATTAGAAAACCATTACTTTTTTAACTCCTGCTCCCTCTTCAAAAAGCTTGATGCAAGACATGGCATGAAGTCCAGGGAAAGGTGTGTGTTTCTGTTTTTTAACTACCCTGGGCCTGAGCTTAGGGCTGATCAGTAGCTAAATGGTTCCCTCAGTGCAACATAGAGCAGCCTCAGGTCTGCTCTACATAACTTCAGCTGTAACAGTTCATTCTTATCCCCAGTCTTCCTAGGAAGGCCTCTTAAACAAGGGACATATATGATTTAGACTTAGCTGTGCCAGTTTTATGCCACCAGGACACTCCTATATTAGAGACAGTCCTTTGTGCTGCAAAGAGGGTATACCTAGGAGCTAGAATCTGTCTCACAGTTTGAATAATGCCTCAAGTGTTTTAGACTTAACAACAGAAATCAAACTGCATCAAAACCTGCAAGATTGCTCAGAAGTTTCCTGGTAATAGAACTGGTATGGGATTTAGCGTATGTTTTTATAAAAGTTCAGTAAGACTATCATCTTCTGTATGGACACATTAGCCACCCAAACTAGTGTTACTTTATGTTAGTCTCAGCAAATAGTACTAGTGTTGCTGAAATATAGTGTCAATACACTGGCAAGTGCTAGACATGAATTAAGTTTCTGCACTATTTATAGCAAACTGTAACAGAAGGTCTGAAAGCCAACTATCCACTCTGAGTGGATTTCCTCTCCTCCTCCCCCGCATCTCAGAGCCAGAATTCAGATCAGCAGTGCTTCACCTTTTGGCCCTGTGGGCCAGATGAGTGGTGCAAAGCTGATCTGTAGGCTGGATCAGTGCCACCCCTCTCCCCCAGGCGAAGATTGGGCCCAACACCGCTTCTGTCTGGTTCACATGTCAGGATCATTACCCCCTTGTGGCCCTGCACACTAGGATCAGGCCCTGTGCCACCCTGGACACCTGGTCCAACATGCAGGACCACACTATTTAGTCTGCAGGACTTCCCACAAATTTGGCAGCAGGGAAGCATTGCCGTGTTCCCTCACCACCATATTTTCAGACCAATGGGAGCCCCATGGGACAGATGATATGGCACTGGTGGCTGGATTGGGTTGACTTAGGTGGTTTAATGCCATGGATCTTACATTGGTCCCCAGCAGCTAGTATACATCAGTAAAACTGGTCTCCATATTCCTGAAAACTAAGTGTGTAGATCTGGTAATAATGGATGGAATCCTGTTCCTACTGAAATCAATTGCAAATCTCGTATCAATTTCAATAGGCTCAGAATTGCATTTAGTGTGTTTTATTGTATTTTTGTATGAGGCACTCAGCTAAAAACATAGTCTCTGTACCTCCCTTAACTCCAAGAAATCAACGTTTAGCACACTGAATTAAGAGCTAAAGAATGAATTTAACACAGAACAATTGACCTTGAACTGTTATTTTTGAGGCTGATGATAATTATTGTCCAACAGCAACATCTATAGGAGAAAGTGCAAACTGCATTTGTTTCCCAAATGATATATTTAATATACATACAAAAAACTAGAACTCTTGGTTCCAAAATGTTATCTTTTATTAGACCAACTGGAAAATGGCAAGAAAATTGTCCTTTTCTGTAAGCTTTCTGGATCAAAGTCCCTTCGTCAGGCTCTGGGAAAAGTGTAGGTGGTACAAGATGGTAAAACATCCCCATAGGTAGGACGTATACAGTATATTTAATATACTGTATGCTTAACAAGATAAACCTTCCTTTCTCATGTCATGTTTAGAGGACGGAAAAATTAGTTGGCTAGGATTGGTCTATCATTAATTCTGTTGTGGTAGTGTTAAGGAACACCAATACAAATCAGTATTTTATTGTGTTAGAGACAGTAAAAAATACATTGGGAAACTGGCACTACACTAAAGTCTTTACCTCTAAGAAAACAGGATTTAATATTATTTTATTATTAAGTTTGGTGATTTATTTTCTACATTTCTTTGGCTAGTCAATTAAGAAAAGGAGAAAAAGGCAGGAAAGATGCTGAGAAATGTGGGGTGTGAGAAGTATTTGTGCACATGATGAAATTTTGAAAAGAGTAAAAGCAATGCAGTCAAACATACACAATGACAGTAAAGACCACAAGGCTCTTCAGTGGGCATGTCTACACACGCTCTTTTACATGCGCCTAAACTTAACGAGCATTAAGAATATTCAGGTATGCATCTACACGTGCACATGCTAAGGTGCATTAACGCAGGTGTGTGGACCAATTTGGGACTAAAGTTAGTCCCAAGTCAATGGACACACACCGTGTTAGCATATCTACATGTTTGTTAGTGTGACTTAGCTATTCACGCATAAATTTGATATCTGCTTTCTGCAGGTACCAAATTTAGGCTCAAATAGCCTAAAATTGCTATTTTACAGTACATAAGGGCACACACGTGCAGTCACGCACCTTTAGTGCACCTTAAATTAGACTAATGTGCATTAAATGCGCATATGTAGATACACCCAGTGTGGTGCAAAGTCCAGCAGTTAGTGTCATTTAGATTGCCTCCATATACAAGGTGCATGTTTATATGATACAAAAATGTGGAACAAAACTGCAAGCTGTGTGATACAAGAAATAGTTCCACAAGGTAGGAATGGTCTTTCCTAAATCAGAGTAGCACAGTTGCACAGAGATATGAGCAATGTATAAAAGGGCAGGCCTAATGAGCGCTGCATCACATACCACCATGCCTTCCAATTTATATTTTGTTAACAAGACAATGTGCCTTCTTTTCAAATATCTGTTTCATTCATTTAATCAAAAGAAAATACAGAATCATAAGAAAAATGTACTGAGTTGCCAGAGTTGTGCTGATTGCAGCATGGCTGTGGCCCTAGCTGCACTTTGTTTGTGGACTGGGATTAATATTCTGTGAGGACAGAATGATGTTTATGTCAGGTGTGGCCAAGAATAGAGAAGAGGGTGTAGTTAGGGTTCTCTGTTTGACTAGCTAAAGGGATTTTTGGTGTTACCTTACTTTCTTGATTAGTGAGTGGGATTAGGGTTCCACTAAAGAAATTCAGCGTGAGATGTCAGCTTTTTGGCCTGACTGTAAATGTCTTCAGTGCACTGCTGGGTGCTGCTTCAGCTGGGCTAATCCTGTGAGAGACTGCTTGCCACTTGTGAGCCAGAGTGTCTCAATCTGCACCTTTGTGCATGCATCCTTTTTATTTCTTTAACTGAAGCATGTCTTGCCCACAGGAACTGGTTAATATTTCTAAATATTTTTATTTGTTTTTATAAGAAAGTAAGAAAGGATTTCCTTGGAGCTCTTCTTTCTTTATCTGCATTGTTTATATGAATTGTAAGAATTCTTTAGAGCTCTTAATGTATGTAACACATAAGACAACCCTGACTATAAGATGACCCCCCCCCAATAATTAGTTTCTATATATGGAAAATTTATAAATTTGTTATAATTTTTCCAGGTATAGAATCTAATTATTAGAAGTTTGCTTTGAATCCTACTGCTGCAGCAGGGAAAATAATTCTGGGGGGGATCAGGTGGCTCCCTTGCCCTCTGCCCTCCCTAATTTCTTCCCTCCCCACAGCCCAAAAATTCATATGCAGATGAGGCATTGGGAAACCTGGTCTGGCTTCGCCTCATAGAGGGTGGGGGCCACATTAATCATATGCAACAGGCTGAGAAAGGGTGTGACAGAGGGATTCTGTGTGAAGTGTTTGGGGTCCTGTTTGGTCTGGTGATGTTTAAGGCTGGTGAAGAAACAGGACTCATTGGAATTGGGAAAGAAAGGTGCAGCTCAGCTGTGGGAGTGAAGAGGAAGTTGAAATGTAGTCAGTGTAGTGGCTCATCATGACTTTGAAAAAGAGTCAGCACCAAGGGGGACTGCCCTCAATGGGCACTACTGTGTGTGTACCTTGCACAACCTATCCTGGGGTAGCAGAGCCCTTTGGCTTAGGATACATACCTGGCAGGGGAAACATCATGTTTCTGGATCCAAGAAGGCAGTTTTCCTTAAGCCTCCTGGGGATAACTCTTCTTTTGGTGTGGTTTTGTACCTGCTGAGGTGTTGGGGCTTAGTGCCCATTTTATGGAAATTGGAGATTCCTCCCTAGCTTGTTCTTGCGGCCATATGGCTGAGGGCAGGCAAAACTTGGGGGCATCCAAACCGGAAGCCTCTGGGCTTGGGCCTGCACATAGGATGCCTGCCAAAAGACTTTAGAAATATCTGAAGCCCCTGGTGGGAGTGGAGAATGTTTGCTGGTTGTAGGGCCACTTATGGACTGACTCATGGATTTGGACTTGATTTGGCTGATTTGGCTTGGAACACAAAAAAACCCTTAAAAAAATAAAATAAAATAAAGAAGAGCCCATCAGGATGCCCAATATAGGCCGTGTATGTTATAGTCATGCTCAGTGTCAGTTGCATTTAATCAACTTGATAGTTTGTTTCCATTACTTAGCGTGTGCTGCTTTTGGCAACAGCTTAATGTATTAAACAAGGCTTCCATGTATATAAATATTAGATGAGGAGCTTTTCCCCCCCATGTTGATTGGAGAAAAAACCGCATCTTGTGTTTGAGTAAATATGGTATATGCAACCTCTTATTGTATATGTGCAAAGCACCTAGCACAATAGGGGTTGCAAATTTCTTGGATCACATAGGCATTCCAGTAATACAAATGAAGACTTATGACATATACTTATTCTTACATAGCACTCATATTGGAAGAAGAAAGCAAGGGCATTCTGGTATCTGCTTTGATGCTTATTCTGATCTTGATGATATGCTATTGAAAGGTTTATGATTTGAAGAGGTTAATGCTATTGCTGTTAGCAGTGAGGTGACCATAAATTCTTTATTGAATACAAATTACAAAATATGTAGTTGCAGTTTCCTGAACACTGGAGGGCAGTATTTCTATGAAAAAGAGGATGTAGACACATTACCTTTTTAATATTTGTCTAAACCTATGCATATGTCTTCATCAGTACAGCTATAAAATATCACTCACACCAAAACAATTACTCCAAGCTAATGAGCCAAATTCCTCCCTGGTGTAACCTCATCAATTTTAATTGGGTTACAGAAGAGAGGAATTTGACTCAACATTTGCAACCTTGTCTATAGGTATTTATATGGTGGGTCCAAATTCATTTCTGGTGAATGTGTGTGGCAGCAAATGTTTGTGGGTATGAAATCCCATGCATTTATGCCATTATGTAGTCATCAGAAGGGATGATCTGAAGCTCTTTGGGGCAAGCACCATCCATTTGGTGTATTGTACCTAGTACAATGGGGTTCCGGTCCACAACTGGACCTTCTAAATCCTACAGTACTTAACAAAAATAAAGGAGTTGACCTCAGGAATTCATCTAGCTTATCTAGCATGCCACCATTACAACTACAATCTAATGAAAGAACATTTGTCTTACCTGTTCATTTTTGGGGAAGCAGGGACATAGATGTCCCTGGGTGATGGTACCTTACTCCATTGTGGTCTGCCTCCCCAGTGATCCAGAGACAGCTGAAATAGCCCACTGATGAGAGCCACCTCCATAAAATTCAGATTTAAACATGTTCTTCCAAAAGCTGTACAAATGCCAATCACGTTTAACAGTTTGACAGAATAACCAGCCAAAGTAGCATAGCTAAAGATGAAATCAGCAATTTTGTTTGAAATATTTCCAAGATAGGTGTTAATGCAATAGACAGAACAACTCAAGAAAAAAAAGAAGCAGCAGCAGCTAACATGCTGGGCATAATGTTCCTATCCTGTGTGAGCAAACAGTAGAAAAAAAAATCACAAAATGCTATTTTATTTGATTGAAAAGAACACTTTTGTTATTGCTGTTGTTATTCCTTGAAACTATAAAATATCCTGCACTGCTTTTCAGACACTTAATCAAGATTTAGTATCAGGTTGTTAGAGATTTTCTCCTTAATCTTATGTGCTCACATTTATTATAACTTGGCTTGGAGTTCTAGAGAGAGAGCACCATTTTGTGTGCATGTATTGTAAGATAGGAAGATTTATGAAGGACAAATGAGTAGACTGCCACTAGATTTAATACCATGAATGACTATAGCTTGGAGAATCTTTCCCAAAACTCCTCGGCCTTTTCTGCTGACAACTGCAAAGGTCGAGGCAAACCTCTTCTTTTAGCTTTCTGTGCCAAAGGCTTTTTGGATAGGGCTTTGACATTGTTTGGAGGAAGAAACCTGCTGGCTTCAAAGGCTGCTCATGCAAAGTATTATTCATATACCAATGGATGGTTTGTATGTTCTATCTACATTTCAGAATCAAAGCAAATAAATGGATGAAACAGATTTTTAACAGCATGTGTTGATGGATTTATTCTGCCCTTACTACTGCCTGATGGGAATTTTGAATAAGTGATAGCAGAAATTAGTTCCTAATGTCTATGTTAAGGTATCTTCTACTTTGTAAAACGGATGTGGATAAAATGTGGCTAAGGCTATCGCTAATCTAACAATGCCTCTACCTGGATTGTCTACATGGAATGCACCTAGGTTGTCTGGACCTAAGATCTTCAGTCTTGGCTCTTTAAGCTGGAGGACCAGGGTCTGTTTTTTTGTTGTCAGTAGTAGACCTATAAATTTCTGTGTGACCTAGTCTGGGAGAGGAACAAAGACATATTCTCTGTTAGAATGTATTACAGCAAATCCCCAGCTAAAATAAGATTTGCAGGTAATATGGTTCCTAACACAGATGACATGGTCTTCATTCTGAAGCCAGAAATTTCACTACATGCGCAGGCCCTGCTACGTTCAGTGGCTTTAGTATCCAGGAACTACAACCATCATAGAGAGTGCTCCATTGCAATTCTTTTGTTCTGCTTTTACAGTTCTGGTACCTATGAGTGGACCAAAAGCTTTTCCACAGCCATTTGCTTCAAAGTTTCTGATGCCACTCATTGAATGAACCTAGGGCTTTCCAGCAAGATGCTTTGGGTAGATGTGATATCTTTTATTAGACCAACTGAGTAGCTGGAAAAAAGTTCTTGGCAAGCTTTTAAGTGCAGTCACCCTTCTTCAAGCCTACGGAGTCTCTGCTGTTCTGAGACTCCAAGAAATAAGAGAAGCTAAAAGTGTAGCAGACTGTCGGTGAGAATGTAAATAGGTAGAAATTAGAAAGACAAAAGGTAAAGCAGAGAGATAAAGCAGTGAGGGGAGGGGGCAGAGAGTGGGGAAAACAAGGCTAAAGGGAGATATTACAGTGATAGAATACAAGGTGGAAAAGAAGCTGTTAGTGAAAAAGGAAATAGAGATCAGGAAAACAGGAATGAGAGAAGCTCAAAGAGTGAGGACATAGTGAAAATATAATAGGTAAGAAAGAAAAACCAAAAGATAAAGCAGGGGAGGCAGGAGGAAGAAAGCAGGGGAAGAAAAAAAATAAAGGCCAAAGGGAAACACAACAGAGGTAATGATACAAGGTAAGAAAGAGGCTCTCAGAGAAGAAGGATATAGTAGGAAATTGGGGAGACATGGGGCAGAAAAGGGGAGGAGAGGAGAGAAAAGGTGGGGGAAGAGAAGAATGTAAGAGGTCAGGTCAGGCAGGTACCTGGTGAATCAGATGTCAGGCAGGTTGTAATGTGTCATAAAACCAATGTCTATACTGAGTCCATGATTTTTTGTATCCAGTAGATTTATGAAGTGCAGTCCGTAGGCTCATCTACAGAAGGTGTTTTGTAAGTTCTCTTAGAGGATAAAAACAGAGAGATCGGAGAGGGAGTGATTGTCCTGTGAGAAGCGTGCCTCCACAGGTAGTTGGGTATTCTTGTCTTTGATAGATTTTCGGTGTGTGATCATTCTGGTGCACAGTTGTTGTTTGGTTTGTTCTACATATTTTCCATTGGGGCATTAGATGTACTGGATGAGATAAATAACATTTCTGGAGGTGCAGCTGTAAGATCCAGGAATGGTGATGGTTGTAGTTATTGTGGGGGTGGTGGTGATAAGTTGACACATTTTTCATTTCTTGTCCTGGCGTAGTCTGGATCCATTGGGTGTGGTTTGGGTCATAGGGAGCTTGCTTCTGGTGATGAGGTTAGCAAGGTTTGGTGTTTGTTTCTAATTTCTACTTATTTACATTCTCACTGACACCCTGCCACACTTTTAGCTTCTCTGATTCCTTGGAGTCTCAGAACAGCAGAGACTCCCTAGGCCTGAAGAAGGGTGATTGAGCCCAAAAGCTTGCCAAGAACCTTTTTCTGACTACTCAGTTGGTCTAATAAAAGATATCACATCTACCCAAAGAACCTTGCCTGCCTATGTCCTTAGACCAACACAGCTACAACCAATCCCCCCCCACCCCTGCCCCCAGGCTTAAGCTTCATGACATATTCGCTCTTAAAATCTTCCCAGTACCCATCTGTCTAGGCTTATTCTTATTCATTCTCCCCTGCATGAACCCTGGGGGAAAGTAGGAAGATAGTCACGCATTGAACATGCTAGTTGTACACTATTTGTTTTAACTTGAATCTGTCACCTCACCTCATCTGCTCTCTGGCCTCCTTTTGCAGTAACAGTGTGTTCTGCTGTATAGCAAGGGACTAAAGGACAGTTTCTTGGATGGAGATGGGGAGTCATCCATTAATTTTTTTTAGAGACAAGGAATCATTAAAACTAGAGATGGAAAAGACCAGCTAGATCATTTAATCTACCTACCTGCCAGTGGAGAGTGTTTTCTGGTAATCAGTTTTCTAGTCCATGCAATATATTTTCTACATGTTGTTGCTTAATAGCAACAATAACAAACAATAAGGGGAGGTGTACTCCCTTGAAAAATATTTGTAGCTATGACTGATTGCCAGTGGATGTTCTAAGACAGCAGATGTTCCCAAACCTGTCATATCACTGCTGCTGCCACAGAACCCCTACCCCTATCCTAAAGACTGAGGCAGAACCAGGCAATGCAGCCTGGCAAGGCCTGCTCCACCATCGCTCACAATCTCTTTGCAGAACCCCTGGTAACCTATCATGGAACCCTAGGATTCCAGAGAATACAGTCTGAAAACCACTGCCCTAGGAAATCATATATTAAACAGATTTTCAAACATGGCTTCTAATTTGAGTCCCCTACCATATATATCTATACTTAGATTTTCATGCATTCATGTCACTTGCAGCTGTAATGGAAGCTTGAGAGGTACATGGGCAGATCTGTGCTTGGGGCAGCAAGGATGCACAGGGCAACTCAGGCTACCCCTCATGGCAACTGCAACACTGAGGCAATGACTGATTTTGCATCCCCCCCCACCACACACACACACACACAACCGCAACACCAGAGGCTGCTGCCTTGGCTGTCCTCCCACAGTGACCCTCTTGACAGACCCTTGGCTCTCTATTGTTAAGTTCTTCCACTTACTCCATTTTTATATTAATTAACCTGTCCCATATTGCCAACAAGATTTGGGGGGGCACAGTGTTATTTGTGTTTAGCTTGTAAACTGAGACTGTTCTCTATGTGGGGTCCTTAGCATGACTAATGAATATTACAAACATTAAGAGGAATTTCTAATATTCTGTGCCTCTGAAAACTGGGTCTTTATGTATATTAAACCTGGCACTGAAAGCACAGCCATTCAAACTTTAGATACTCTCTAGAAAAATGAGGTCTTAAAAAATAATACCTCTTTCCATATCTCTTATTAATGCTTTACAGGTTAGTTTATCACTGGAGGTGGAATCAGTATAATGTGTTTCTTTATGCACTACATAATAGTATTAGAATAGAGGTGAGTACCAACAACATCCAAGCAAGCCCCACCCCTCTTTCAGAAATTTCAGTCCAAATGTGAATGCCTGTTTCCATCTACATGTTACACCTGAGGCATGATTAACTAGTTAATCATGCCTTAGGTGGTCACTCAGGCATACCTTCAATCAGCTATGGTCTCCCAGCAGCGGGGATGCTTGAAGCCTCCCAGTGTTTGGGAGATTGGAGCAGCTGCAGTCTCCTAGCTGCAGGGGGCTGTAATGCCCCCCATGGCTGAGAAATCAAAGCAACTTGCCTCCCTGTCATGGGAACCTCTGGGATGCTCCCATGGCTGGAAGCTTGGGTCAGCTGATGGGGATCTCAGCCGTGGAAGCACATGGTGCACCTCTGCACTTGGAAGCCCTGTAAATTGACCCAGGCTCCCACCCAGGGAACTTGCTTCCTGTTGGTTCATGGGGACCCCAGGATTGGTCTCCCCCTGCACTAGCAATAAGGCACAATGGGATTTAATGCATGATCCACACCATCATGCTTCCTGCTGTGCCATACATGCATCATGGATTGAGCATTAGATCCCATGGCACCTTTACATACAAGTAAAGAGGGTCCCTCTGGTAATCAGTTAACTAAGATTAAAGGAAAAGAAGACTTTCTTGTTTACAACAGCTCTGCCCATTCCACCTAAGGAAAACTAACAATAGAGCATTTCTTCAAAGACTGTACTACTCTCACATTAAGAGTTTGTAAGACAGCGCCATATCATGACTCCTACTAAGCAATACTCTATCAATAAGGGTGGAAGACACACACAAGAAGTTAATTCAGATATTTAACAGAAGTAAAATGAATACCTATGAGATAGTAAAAACTTTCAGTGCCTGCCAACGTAGGCTGAATTTGAACCAGTTCTTTGAATATGGAAATTGATACATATTCATTCCATTACCAAAATCCCACTAGAACATATTTTTCTCTTTCCTATCAAGAAGATGCATTCATTACTAGTATATGGATGCCCTGTATAGCTTTCTGTACAGTCAAAGTACATTCAAAGACCTTTCCTAATGTTCACTACTTATTTCATGTCATATGTTTCCGAGGGAACTATGTATGATTATCTTCATCTTACAAGGTGTAAATAGAGAAAAAACAGACTGCTTCCAGCTGAAAGAGATGAGATTTTAATCCCATATAGATTGCTTTTATAAATCACTCTTCCTCTGTAAAGAGCCCTTACATTTATGGTAGGGAACAATAATTATATACTGATTATATAAATGGCCTGGTTGTACCTCTGATATGCATTCCCTCTGATTTTCCTGAGCCTACACTCGACATGCCTTTTGTAATAAGTGGAGAAGAGGAGATAGTGAGTGGGTAGGTGGCTAAACCCACATTATCTTCTCCCATAACCCATGCAGATTATTCACCCAGAGGCTGTATGAACTACCACAGCTCCATTCACATTTTGGAATTGTCTACAGAAAGGTTGTTGGCTAGGGGTGGACAAAATAGGGACCCCGGGTGGAATCTGGCCCACCAGGCACTTTCATCTGTCCTGCAGAACTCACCAATGAATTGTACCCACCCAGAAGGGTGGGAGCGAGGCACCCACGTATACACATGCCCCCAACATACTCTATTGTGCCTCGCTCCCACCGTCATAGGCAAAAGGGCCTTGCCAGTCCTGGCCATCAGGTGGCTTCTAGGTGGGGCTGCCATTACTACAGCCACCAGGGGACATGCTTGGCTTCCCCAGCAGTCCTGCTCCATCTGGGCAGCAGGTAGGGAAGCAGTGGAGGTGGGGGTGAAGTTGCAGATGGGCAGAAGCACAGAGCATGGGGCTAGGGCCAGCAGCAGTGCTCCCCACTGCATATGTGCAACTCCCGCACTCACTCAGCATGGGAGAGAAGTCACGCACACTGGAACTGGCAGGGGACAGGGAAGGCAGCTAGCTCTGGTGTGTGGGGTATCCCTCTCATGCTGCATGAGTTGGGGGGTGCTCGTGTGCGGTGGAGAGAGCCGCCGATAGAGACGGCGCAGTGGGGGCTGTGCTCTTAGCTGTGATGAGCAGTGCTGGCCAGAACCACACCCCACTGAGCAACAGCACCTGCATTGGTCACAAGCACCCTGAGCACCCCCACCTGTTGCTGCACCATCATGGGAGTGGGGGGGGTCCCCACATACCACCATCCTCCCTCACACCCCACAAACACCACACACCTGAACCCTGCCCCCTACAACCTCCCACATACATACAACCCACCAACATACCCTATGCCCCTCCACACACAGCCACACTTCCTCAAAAACCCTCCCCACACACCCCCCCATACCTCATCATACACTCACCATACACATGCACATACCCCCAACCACACACCCCAGAATATACAATACTAGATTTATTTTTGAGTTATTATGTAATCACCTCTATATACAGTATGCAAACACAAATCATGACAAGAATATTTTTTGTAATATGTTATAGCAGGTATTTGTCTTTTAGTATAGGATTTGTTTTTTTCCTGGTTATGAGATAGCAACCCCCCTTCCCAAAAGGAATATTTCTGGGATGGAAGGGGAGGAAAAGCGCTCCAAACCTTGCTAAGCAGCCCTCCACCCAAAATAATTATCTGCCCCTGTTGTTAGGGCTGGTACACACCTGTGCAAGCTTGGTAGCATAACTGCATTTAGCTGAGATGCCAGGGAACACAGAAAGCATGGGAATATCCTAAGAGTTGCTGAAGAAGCATGAGCATTTAATCTTCATCTATATGACTTTGCATTTCCAATGGGGTCCTGGAGCACTGTTCCGCAACATACAGGGCATGTCTACACATGTATTTACATCAGCTTACATTTACTACACAGTATATTTACTGTGTAGTAAACAGGGATAGGCCAGGATCTACATGTGCAGGTGTTAAAGTGCATTAGCACTGTGTGTACACTGACTTGGGACTAAAGTTAGACCCAAGTCAGTGCTCACACAGAGTGTTACTGCACAGTAAAGCATCTACACATGCAGTACTGCACAGTAACTAATCAGGTGTAAATTTGATACCTGCATGAAGAAGGTATCAAATTTACACTCAAGTCAACATAAGTCGCCGTATCGCATGTGTACTGTGCAGTAATTTCGGTTACTGCACAGTAGATGTACATGTGTGGATGCACCCACAGTCTGGGGCATATTCACCCCCCAAAGGGTGATTTCAGAAAACCCTTGTGAGGAGATTTCTTATGTAATTTCCCATCTCCAAGCCTCTTACTGCTGCTTTTCATGAAAGAGTGAGCCAAAGCCTGTATTTTGAAATCTGTTGCAGACAGCCTCATCTGTTAATTTCATAGCAAATCAAACCCACCCTGAATTCTTTATGCCAAATGTATTTACTTTTGAAGTAATTATACATATTCTCTTTTAAATTCATGCAAAAAGCCTCCTCTGTAGTTTCTGAAGCATGGAAAAGGCAAACATGTGCCTATATTTCCAAAGGCACCAATTCTTTTAAATCACTTTTAAACAGCATCAAAAAAAATCAACTTCCTTTAATAGGCTGGCTGAACTTTTCTAAGGGAAATACTGTTAGACCTGTGGACTGAAACTGAACTTTTAGGTCAACTTTCTATGAAGCACTGCAGGTTTCTACTCTGAAAATTCACTGTGAAATAGCCTAGATTCCTCCTTAGAGAGATCTTTTAGGATACTCCCTGGGAAGTGACATTATTACTCTTTCATATTCAGTGATTTGAAATTAATTAAAAGTCTTTGCTATGTAGTATATGTAGGGCAGGTGATTATTTCATATTTTCACCTCTGAGTCTAGATTCAAATACATATATACACATCTTAGTCTGATTCTCTGTTAAACTAAAGCCCTTTTATAAACTCTGGCAATGTAAATGGCCTTAAAGTGGGTGTGAATGAAAATTCATGCTCTTACATTTCATGTAGCATCTGTCATTACCAAGGATCTCTGAACACAATAACTGTGAGTCAAAGGCTGCAGTCTCCACTCAGTCTTAACATAGGGAAAAGAAAAAAAATCTCATGGAAAACAATAAGCAACATAACATGGAATGGAGGATGAAGAAATCTGTATCATATTCCAATGTAACTAAAAGGGTAAATACAGATAACCAAAATGCTATGATTCAGATTTTGCCTGTTACAATTACAAAATACGTAAATTAAATCCAAATTGAAATGTTAATGAACATTTTAAAAAGAATACCTTTGTACTTTTCACAACATCCTGCCATCAGGACTTCAGTTTTGTACTTCAGGTTCACAAAGGTAATCCATTCAGGGTTTTAAACTTTGTCTTTGATAGTTGCTTAGGACTGTATGACAGAGCTCCAACCCACCAGACAATACATGGAACAAGAAGCATGCTGCCCAGTAACACAACTAGAGGTAGGCAAGAAGGCCACCCACCCCAGGCGCCGTGTGAAAAGGGGCATTGGAATCATCCTCCACCCTGCAGAGTCCATGATGCAAACTCCTAAACAGTCACTGGCTGCTGCTGTTGCTTTAAAAACAGCATCTGGGGCAGCAGAGCACACAGCAATGGCAGCAGCAGCTCAGCCCAGGACTGTTCAGGAGTTCCTGGCATAGGTAAGATGGCTGCATCTCCCCACATACCACCCCCCCCCC
>NW_017729025.1:142883412-142909696 GCF_001723915.1 Gavialis gangeticus
ACCCAGAACCTGTATGCCCCCTGCCCCATGCTCCGCACAATCCCCCTGTGCCTGCTCTCAGAACCGCATGCCTCTCCCACTCTCCTGCAGCATCTGCCCCAGGCACCCACTCTGCTTGTCACACCACTGATATTGCCAGGCTGAGTTTCACGGCTCACTTTTCAAGACGAGTTCATAACGAACACTTTCAAGGACAAGATTAGTCGCCTTTTACTTTCACAAGAAATTACAAAATGATCAAGATATAAAAAAGGCATATGCATTTCACTGTTGGAAGCTCCCCCTTAGTAGCCACATTACCATCCACAGTTATGTCCCATCCTCTTGAACATGTTCTTTTGCTTGAATTATCTAAAAGTGGAGCTAGTATACATATATCCATATCATCCTAGAGGAACTGCTTTGTGTACATCCACAGTTCTACTGGTTTGGTAAAAATTACTTTCATTTAATACATGATAAGTCATGGGGCCCATGTTTTATTAAAGGAAAATCCAAGTTTGGGGGCCTCAGAGACTTTCCTTCCTTTCCGTGCATATACTGTTATCTTCCATCAGAAATATATACTGTTTTCTTTTACTCATGGGTCTGTAGATTAGGGCTGCCATTAATGTCTGTTACATGACGCCATCTGGAAGAGTGGGGGCTTTCCACTTCTCAGATCTGTGGAATTCCTTTCTAAAGGATATCTGCCAGTTGTGTCATATGACTGCATTCAAGGCCCTATTCAAAACCTTCCTAATTGGATTGGCCCATCCGTGCCAACTCTAGCATTTCTTTTTAATTCATTCATTTCTCTTTTCTTTTCTTTTTTTTTTTTTTGCCCATTTTAATGGGTTTTTTTGAACGGCTGCTTTCTTTGGGCTAGTTTTGAAACCCAGGTTTTTTTGGAAAAAGAAAAAGAATCATAGGCACGTGATTAAATTCAGAATTAGCGAGGCAAGGAGTTAAGTTTGTGGTAGAATTACTGCCACTGTTTTGATTCATGCTCAGTGCTGCTAGGCTATGTAAAAAACATGTAAATTGTAGCTCCCTGCACCAGTGGGGTCTGCTGCCCCCAAGGAGAAACTCATTTGCACTTATCTCATGGGATTTAGTGGAGATGAAGCAAACAAGATGCTAAACATTTCTAAAAATATAACAGGGCTTTTTAACCTGCCTACCAAATTCTATTTTGGAAGCATTCAAATTCCAGAGGATGGTTCCCAGTCCCCATAGAAATGTATCATATTTAGGTTATAAAGGATTTTCTGAGGGATTATGCCAGAAGAGGGCCTAGCTGTGCTCCTGAGATATATGAACCCATTCTCCCACACCATGACACTTTCTCTAAGACCTCACCAAAAGGTCACTCCATGGCCCAGGGATCTTCAAAGCGGGTAGAGGAGGGAGACCAGGTTGTGAGGCAGTGGCCTGAAGTCAGATATCTCTGACTGGTGCTACCCACTTCTGAGACTGCCCTGGGCATCTAGTACTACTGTAACTGCCTCCCCCTCCTCCCTGCCCTGGCTGCTCGGGAAGCTCAGTAGGACTGGTTACCCCCATGAATCTGGCAGACTCCAGAGATGAATCATACTTTGCATCAGTAAATAATGACTAAATGTGTGGTGTCCTAGGAACGAGCATATCACTGTGCTTCACAGGCAAAGCTGTTCAAATCTGCTGCAAACCTCACATCTTAGAGGGAGATTCATCCATGATATGCACAGTCAGCACATGGCCTTCTGCTCTGTAATTCCCCTGGTAAGACTGCACGGGAGACCCGTGCACAGAGCATCCCCTTGCACACTGCCCCCTACACTGCATAGGCCATTATGGGGTGTTTCAGTGAGTGCAGTATGGAGAAAGGTTCAGCAATACTGTAACTGAGGGGTGGAGGGGGGTGACTAGGGCAGAGGCTCCAAGTGGCACCTTTGGATTGGGGAGGATGCCGAAATAGCCAGAGCTACCATTGGCACCACAACAGACAACACTACCTCATACATCACTGCTACGCATCTGGGGTTCACACTCTTTGTATTTATGCAGATGTGGGTTTCAATGCCTCATACAATTGGTACAAAGGGACCCCTGAGGCTTCCTGATCCATAGGCTCTTAGATTAGCCCAGAAACAAGGGATTTTCACTGCTGGCCAATAATCAGGTTGGTGACTAGATGTGGATTTCATCCTCCTCATTCTCCCATTATTCTCCCATATAAAATCTGGTTACTTGAACTCTGTGGGAGAATTAGATTGCACTCTCAATGACAGTCACTTAACTAGCGTCACTGGATCTTTATATATTATAGCTCTACACATGCAGTATAAAATGAATGACTTAAGAAGGATTAAATATTTCTTGGGATTGGCTGGGTAAATATTTACTAAGCTAGAAAATAGGAAAGAAATCTCAGATTTATTGATTTATGTCAAGTATTGAGAAGCTGGGTTAATCAAAGGATTTACTTTTAACACTTTAAATATTTGACTCATCATGAATGAGATATAATTGCAACTTTCTTGCCTTCATAGTTTCACAGACAGCTTTTAGCTGCAGTTGCCCCACAAACTTGTCTGAGCACAGAGCAGTCATTCCTCCAGCCTCAGGGTGGGTTGGTGGAGCAGCTGTAGGAGGTGATTTATTCAACAAGGATAACACTCTTGATGTGATTTAAAAATACAGAGAACAAATTCTAATTATATTGAGGTACTAGAACAATATTCAGCTTATAGGCAAACATTCAGATTTTAGAAAATGTAAAACACTCTATACAGTATTCAAAGGGTAGACCCTACTTTTTCTAAGCTTAAATGAAGGAAAATACTTAAAAGTTTGAATAAATACATGGCTGACCCATGCATACACCCACACATGTATGAACTGGCCAAAATTAAAAAAAAATGCTAGTATTTTTGGTGCCTCAGTTTTAAAAGCCACATTTGATTTTTTCTGAAAGTTCTGAGCCACCCACTTTCTGAAAAATCAGGACCCTGTTAAGCAACTTGGATTTGATACTCCACATGGTTCAGGGACCTGAAACTCCTGGCATCTTTTGAAAATCTAAGTTGGAACATATTGTAGCTCCTGTATGACTTAATTTAATAGGCTCCCAAGCCCCCTCTCCCACAGACGTATTTATACACTTCTGGCTGCACCACATTTTCTTTGCCAGAACTCAAAGGAATGTAGTCCCTATGTATTGATAGGGAATATTCCAATTCCAAATGTTGAATTTTTCTTGTCTTTAGGTGCTGATGGAACTGAAATCAAACCTAGATAAGCTGAAGAAAAACAAAGAAAAATCTGAAGTGTATGATCCCTCCTAAATGCAAAACAGTAACTAAGTCAAACTGTATTCTGTATTTCAGTTACTTGATTGGCTTTTAGTAGGTGCATCTACCCGAGACACTAACTGCGCAGTAGTGTGCTGGGCAAAAACCATGCTCATACACTACAGTGCAGTAGGCGTCACTAAAAACCCATGTGTCAGTGCTACTGTGCAGTTGCACAAGTTATTGCACACTGATTTAGTACTTGATTGACCAAGTACTAAACGTAATGTGCAGTAACTATGGCACATTAATGAACATGTAGATGTGCCAAATGTGGTTTAGTTAGAGCCTTTTCAGAGGAATGATCTTTTCTCTGTTGGAGAATATCATTTTGGACCAAATCCTGAGGCATTGTCTACCTCACTACTAAGTTTGGTTGCTTTTTATCAGTACAGATATAGCAGCATAACCACCTCGCCTGAACCCCTGTGTAGATTCAGTTATATCACTATAAAGGTGGTTTACATTCCTATAACTTATGCCCATATGGGAAGGGAATTAATACATTATAAGGCAGCTTTCTGTAAGAATAAACTAGAGGGCTGTGCTAGTGTACCTGTATCAATACAAAAATCTCATGCCCAACTTAAATACTTATACCAGTGTAAAAAAGCAGGTCTGAGAGAACTTCTATTCCATTTAAGCTCTGCCATTCATTGGGAGCAGTGAAGAGTCACCCAGGCCCAGGGGGAGTTCTTTATCCCCTTCTTGGGTGGATGGATACACTAACAAGCATTTCCTGCACTCCGGTTTCAGATAGGGTATGGCTGAAGGAGACAGTATTATGGTCATTTGAGACACTGTGCATCCCTAGCAAGTAAGAAGGGATCTTCATCTTCCCTGGACTCAGGGAGTCCAAATGTCCCCAACCCTTCTGCAAGGTTCTGTGCACATTGCTGCATGCACATGCACATCTGGGCCTTTGTATTTACTCAGCCTTGACACACGTAAACTTCCAGTGCCATTAACTAGCTTTAGTGGCAGAGCTGTCTGAATCAGCAGAGTGACTAAAGATAAGAAACTCAGTACATGGCCAAGTCCAATCCTGCTGCATGTATTTTTCACAGTATCAGAGAGAGGCCTGATAAAACTTTCTATGCTGCTCATCCTTTTCAAAAGAACTTTTCCTTTTCACCTCACATTTTAATTTATATCTGCATAAGACAAACATTTTGATATAGCCATTCTTCCTAAAGGATCCCAAATGATAAATGCTACAGATTGAAAGAGCTTTCCTTTCCTAGTCACAAGCAGGCCATTATGAATGGATGGAATGACAACATGAATGAGATGCAACTCACTAGGGTCAAGTGTAACAAATGCCTAATAGTGCACAGCAAAACAATCCAACATTTTAAAGGTTGAACATGAAGGATTCTGTATCCAGTCAAAGCTTAATCAGGAAAATGAGAGAAATCCTGGTGGGCAGAATATTGGAAGTGGAATTAGATTAAGACACTTTTGCTCAGACTATTACTCTTGTGAAAAGGGGTAGGATCATATTCTTTAGGGATCAGGATTTTAGCTTCATGTCTCTTTATGTTCATACTTTCAGTACACACAAAAACACACTTAAGCATGCACACTTTCAAGTATCTTTTGTCAACCAATATCAACCAGTCACCAGCACCTTGCACCCTAAGTCAATCTTCGTGAAGCTTTCATCCAAGTTTTGATTATGTCCTGTGCTGGGTCACTTGTGAGATCTGACCAGATCACAGTCCGAAGCACAAGTCCAGCATTTGAGAACAACAACAGCATTGTGGACCCCTGATACATATAAAGTGTGGCTTGGTTTAAGGGACAGGTTTCAGGACAGTGTGAATATATTAAAAGCTAAAGTGTATCATAGCCTTAAACCAAATTATTTTAAAGGTTCAAAATTAACAGATAGAGCAATTCTCAGCATAATATTATCTATAACCAATAAAGCAAGTCTATTAGAAATACTGTTGACTTGTCATGAATTTAATACAGTAGTACGCAGGCTGAATTACAGTACAAATGTAAGACTGGTGTTCTGATCCAGGCTGTCTTTTGACTGGAGACTAAAGCCCTCGTGCATCATTTCTCCCCTTTCTCTTTGCTAGGTACATTTAATTCCAAAACATTTTGAGTTTGTTTCCCTATTGTAGTCCTACTTTTCTTGCAAGTAAATCTCTACTTCCACAGTAGCTCCTCTGTTGCTGCTTTTGTTAATTATGCGTTGGATCAAAGTCAGAAGTGTTCATCATTTTTTAAATTCTAAATGGCTATGTAACAAAATGGAAATTTTTATGACCAACAATTCTGTTTACACTGAAAATTTTCAGGTTTCCAATCAAAAACATTTGGATTTTCAGATGCAAAAAAACCAAACAAACAAGTAAAAACCATCCAGTTTGGGTGGGAGTTCTGATTTTTTTTTTTTTTTTTTTGGATCAGAAAAATGAAAGGCTAATCCATTAATCTTGAATTGCGGGGTATCTTTTTCTCCTCTACTGACACCTAACAGAAATGCAACTATGTTTAGTTTTAGTTTCTCCTTTGCCATTTCTGAAGACTATTTTCTGCCCTTTGAATATCTGCCCTAAAGGAGCTGCTGTTCCATACAGCATCCAGTGCAAGTCCTCTGAAGTCTTAAGCTCCCTTTTTGGAGCGATAGTTTGGTTCAATAGTTGTATATGAGAGATGCCTAGGAATCAGATTGATATTAGTGGGGCATTGTAGACAATAGAGAGTGCAATAAAAAGCAGAAGTTAGATCTTGTGTCCGATTCTGTCTTTGCCTAGACTAATGTAATTCTTTTAACTTTGTCAGTTTTTTCTTGACTTACATTGGTGTAAATGAGGAGAGGCTGAAATTCCTGTCACTTGAGAACAATCATGCTTCCATAATGTTCCTTATTAGCTGTTTCCCCTACATTTTAAATAAACTGTATCAAGAGATCTTAATTTGCAAACTTGAAATAATTTGCTCAGGAGTTATTTATTTTTTCTGTGATTCTTCTGACTCTTTATTATTGTGGCTAGGAAAAACTAGGGCAGCTTTGAAAGTGATGATCTATCTTACAGCCAAGTTAAGAATCCCGTCCTTAGTTTTGCTTTTTGGTTGAGCCAGATATAGTTCATGATCATTTACAGGAGGGATTCTAACACAGCACCAGGTAATGTCATCAGGAATTCTCAAACGCATTAAGCTTGAAAGCAGATTTAGTTTCAGTGCATTGAGTTTTACATTTTAGGATTCAGTTTGTTGTGTCCAACAGTTTAGGTCCCCTCTTATTTTATGCAAGATGCAATATGTAGTAAAAATGTTATAGTCTAGAGCTTCTCCTGGATCTAAGGTCTTTTTCTCTTCTACCAATGTATGCAGCCCCCTGTCCAGCCAAATGCTTAACCATGTGCTTAATGTTAAGCATTAACACAGTCCCTGTAACAATAATGGGACTCCTTATATGCTTATCTACCGAATTAAAGTGTTATTAATGACAGCATAAGTGTAGCTTTAATGCCTGAAGCTTGTCATAATTTAAAAGCCACTATTTAAATAAATAAATTATTGCTCACTTTCCTAATTTTATCACTTCCCTTAAGTCACCTCATTGTTACTGATGTTCTGAGAAAACAGAAAGAATAAGCATTACTTTCACCTTGTATCTTGTGACCTGGTATTATCTTTGCTACCCTCTGCTTCAGTCTCCCCAAGGTAATAATATCCTGAAGTAGCCAGAGCACTTCCCAGATGAAGATCCCAGAGATGCTGTTCACAATGACAGCTTTGCCTTTTGGGCTCATATTCCAGTGTCTGCTAATCCAACACTATAATTTTCTGTGATTTTGACTGAGGGTTTCAATATGTGTGTTTGTTTTTTTCCCTTTCAATAACCCAAAAATATTTTGGGCTGGACAACTGTTCCAGATAGCTCACACCAGCTTACATTCCCTCCTGTTCTTTTGCTGGATTGCTAAGCATTTCTAATTTTTAATCTTTTGGCTCAATCCTTTTCTTTTCTTTTGTTGAATCATAAAAGATACTACAAATAATTAAGTCTTCTATAAGCACAGCAGAAGCTGGCAGTGTTAGCTTTCCTTTAATGTCTCAGTGCCCTTCTATAAGATCTAGCTGAGAGAGCAGTTCTTTCTTCATGTTCATTCACTCTCCTGTCTATTCACTAAGACTCCCACTAAGCATGCCATGCATCTATAGGACTTGATCCAACAAAGCACTTACTCCTATGCTTAACTCTAAACATATGAGTCGTCCTATTCATGTAAAGTTAAATCTTAGTGATGCAGAAACCTGTCCACTAGCAGCTGGACTGACACCACATATTCATTTTACGTAAGTCACCAAGCTCCCATCTGACAATAGCAACTGTTGCTACCCAACTGAGCTGAATCCCTAGCTATGATCTACAGCACAAGTAGAAGTCTTTGTATTCCATTACAAAGGGACTTGCCATTCTGTTCTCTCAAATCCATTTTGCTAGAGAATCTCAGCTCTTTAATATTTCCCCCCCTTTAACTTTGTTGCTATCTTCAAACATGACAATTTTCTCCAGGACCCATCATTAAATAATTTATACATATAAATATGATCCTTTTTACATCTATAGCTATACTTGCATATTACTACTGCAAAATTTCCTATGCAGCCTGAAATTTATATTCAGATTCCAAGGCTCTAGCTCACCCATTAATCTCTGATGTGGAATCTTGTCAAATACATTTTGAAAATTTAAATGCACGATATCCACTGACATTCCCTTATCTACTACAACAGCAAAATCTTCAAAGAACTCCCACTGGCCACTCAAGCATGACCTCCCCTGCCAGAGTCCACAAAGGCTACCTTTAATCAAATGATCTATGCCTCCACGAAATCTTTCCGATAATTTCTGAGGTTCCCTTCTCTCTCATCTCCACATGATACCAAAAGAACTGAGAGTGCTATAGCAGAGAATGAAAAAGGCCTTTCCTCCCCTCACACCTCCATGGCCATCTTTGACTTCTATCAAAATGTCCATGCAGCTCCAGGCAATGTTACATAAGGTGATTTAGCAAGGAAAGACTAAGGAGCCAGGAAACAGCTACTTTTAGCAATAAGTTCCCCCTCTGCCACAGGATTATATAACTAGGCATTAGTTAATGCTTCCAGAGGCAGAAATACCAGGAATTTTCCTCTGCAGGCTGTACGTTTCATCAGAGGGTTCACAGTCACATGTTCTAAGGCCAGGAGTGTTGCTATGACTGGACTTTCTCCTCCCATTCAATTGTGTGTCTCACCACATCTCTCTGACATCTCTTTTTGCTTCTCCTGGTGTTATCTTAAAATGAAGGTGGCTCAAACCAAATTCCCAGTTTTCCTTCACTTTTCCTCCCTACTTCTCCCCTTCTCTTTCAGTCTACTTACTGCTATTCCCGGGTTTATTCCTGACCCTTTCCTCTACATTGCTCTACACAGGCCAGTCACCTTCACATCTGCCAGCGTTGCCTCTACTAACAAACCTTCTCTTTCCAGCCTCACAGGCAAATCTGTTTCATAGAGTTTCATTGAGAAGTAGGGCTGGATGGGACCTCCACAGATCGTCTAGTCCAATCCCCTGTCTGAGACAGGATCATCAAACTATCCTATACATCCATTGTCTATCCTCTTAGCAAAACTACACGGTCTTTCCTGACACAACACAAGACACAATGACCTAATATGCCTCAGGTAAAGCAAGAGGATGATGGTGGTTAATGTCCTGCTGCTGTAAAAATTATATATGCTCAAGAGATCCCAGAAAGGGCCATGTCCCCCTCTCCCCTCCACTACAGAGGAAGGCAAAATCCCCCACAGTCCATACCAAACCTGACCACAGGGTAAAATGCCTTCCTGAACTGTTATTCCTGCTATTCAGGTCCCCAGCGTGTCTCACCTTGAACACTGCAAAATCCTCTTTGGCCTTGCAAATGTCCCTTTTTCAGCTTGGAAAATGCAGCCGTTTAAATCACCTTTCACCCAATCTGATCACTTCACCCCCACCTTTGAATCTCCCCAGTGGCTCCCCATTTGCTGTCTGAGCAGTCAAACTACGTGTCACCTTCCTCAAGGCTCTGTAGCATTCTCCTCTTCCTTATCTGTCCTTGTTGAGCTTCACATGGCCCCATGTCCCCTGTACACTGCATGCATTCCCACCTGTATCTGCTGCATTCAAACAATCAACTGGGACTTCTTCCAACCACCTCCCTATTTACAGCCTGGTCTCCCTAAGGTTATCTGAAAGTCCTCTTCTTTCAAGTTTTAAACCTCTCAGAAACCCAAATCTTGCAATACAGACACACTCTTTGTTATTCCTCTTCCATGGCATCATCTGCCTGTCTATCCTGTGAGCTCCTAAAAAGGTATGGACAGACACTTCTTGCGTGAGTGGAAGCCCTCAAGCATGTCTTAGCCCATCACTACAAACCAAAAAATTACAAGCAACAACATAGCCACTGCCCTATGCACTTTACTAATATACGAGTTAAGCATGAGTGACGAAAGAACAGAAAAATGGGTGAGCAAGGGGAGCAAGCTGGACAAGGGAATATCAACATAATCATCTAGTTGCAACTCTGCCCAGGGCACTCACAGTGGATAGCTTCAACAAGCTTTGTGGCAAAAGTGAGTCTTAAGGAGACAGTTGAATGAAGTGGGGGTGAGGGTAGCTTCATAAACTGGTTTTGGAGATTAAGCCAACCAAAGAGAGCCTGGAGAAATGTACAGAGATGATTATGTGAGAATGAGTCAAAGGAGTGCTAAGTCTGATGCATTAGCACAGTGGAAGGACTGGTGGGGAGGGGCCACTTGAAACGCCACTTAAGAACATTATAAATGTAATTGTGCCAGTACAGATGGACAGCATTCAGAAGTGTTTGGCACCTACCAGTTCTCACTCCATTCAAGTCAATGAGATTCACAAAACTATAAAAGTTAGACCAAGGAAATAAACACATTGGCCTTGATTTTGCATTCTTGTGCTTGGATATACAAAACAGAGCAAGAAGCCGAAGTGGTTTCAGGTCATCTTTGAGCCTTCTACAACTTGGCTCCAATCCTCTATATAACTCAAAGAAGCCTCTGCCCAGGAGCCATGTGCAACTAAGAATTAGAAGATATTCCCAGAACCTCCCTCCGCCCATGATGCAGACATGTCTTAGCTACACTCCTGCATGTTAAAGCCACACGCTACTGTCTTTCCATCTAGTTATAGTTACCAAACATTTGGACAAAAAAGCATTTAATCAAAACAACCATTTGCACGAACTGCCCCCTCCCCCCCGCAACTCAAGATAAATACTATGATACAGCCAGTCAATCCAAAATAAATTACTACATTATTTGGGACTGAAACAAAATTTGTGCACACCATGAGCATTTATGGATCAATCTCAACTAGAAATTCTCATCTGTGTGCTTATAGCCTTTTGAATTAGATTAAAATTAAGTTTTCCAGTAACATAAATAGGCTATGTTATTACTAAGAGACATAAGTAGGTACATTAGCAAAGAAGTTTACACTTAAAAAATCCAACAATGATAGTATTTCCCAGGTACCAAAGTCTCTAAGAAAAAAATTATTTAGATACTGAAAGCATATTTGGAAAAATAACACATTAAAATGTCCAAAGGGCCAGAGTTAAGTTTGCTCTCTTGCAATGAAATATACATTATTTTGTACCTGATAAACAATTGACCTGATTACCCTCCACCTTGTAACTCATGTGGGGTCTTATGCCTATGTAATGTTGATGTAAAACATTGCCTAATGATAATACCAGTGTGTATAATATTTTACATCCATTTTGCGAGTGCAGGTGTCTATAAGGAGGCAAAGTAATGGGAAGCAGGCCCAATGTATTTACATTTATTATGTGAGAAAGATATGTGTGCTGAGTTCTTTCTTTGAATTCAGCACTTCAGCTTTGTAGCCTGTTGTTAATCCACAGTTTTAAATGGTTTTTGACATTTCTTTTAACAGAGCAATTCAGAGCTGTAAGCCAGGCAGCAACACAGAGAGAAACTAGCACTTCTAGGCATGATACAACTTTCCAGCAAGCATATTTCCAAACAAGGGATGTGTTTTTATCATGTATATTTATAATAGCTAGTTCTAAATAGAAGATAAAAGCTCCCTTTTCTTTCAGCACCATCTCTTTCCTTGCTCTTCAATGGGCAGTAGCACAGAACTAGTGAAGGACACTATTTCTGTAGCAGATGGGTCTTTCTCACATCAGAAATTGTTCCTCTGAGGTCAGGGGGAGGAAAGGGAAGAGGAGAAGCATTTTCTGCCAGAAACAGTTACCTCATCAGGCTATGAGGAAAGGTGAAGGGAAAGTTTCAGCCTTCATCATCCTAGTGCCAAAATAAAGGGGGTGGGGGTGAGGAAGCACTCTTCAGGGGCAGGAGGGGACAAAAAAAAGATCTGCAGGCTAATGTCAAAACCTGACAGGGAGGCAAGGCAGGCTCTGATGCCCCAGCTTCCTCCTGCTAGAGAGGACTCGGCTGTTTCCATTGTGCTGAAAGTGGCTTAAAAGGACCCATTTTCTGGGTGTTTCTTGTCCTGTCTTCTGCCAGCTTCCACCTGTGTGGGCTCACACACACACACACACTGCAGCAGTCTTCCCAGATCTGTTCACTTCAGGTTTCCGAAGCTCAGAGGGGAGGCAGGGAACCAGGAACAGCTGCATTACAGGAGACGATGCTCCAGCGCCTCATCCCATCGGACCTTTCTTGAGCAGGAGGCAACACGGGCACAGACTAGATAGGACATCTGTAGCAGATCTCGCCCAGCTGCCTCCCCCCACCCCCCGGCTCGGAGGAGGAGGAGGAGGAAACTGCCATTGCAACGGGCTTGCATGCCAGGTGTGCAACAAACAGCTCTGCGTTAGGACCCAGGGAGAACTGCTCTAGTCAGAGCCCAACGCGCCTGCGTTGTGTTGAAGTGTCCGGAGACCGGGCTGGCTGGACTGAGCCGCTAAGGCGGTAGCACCAGCACCAGCAGCAGCAGCAGCAGGAGCTCCCCGGCCCCCAGCTGCCAGCATCCCCTGAAGCAGCAGGGGCGGAGAGCCCGGCTGCATCGCCTTCTGCTGCCTGATCCGTGGGGGAAGGAGGAATAAAGAGCCCCCACCCCCCTCATCCGCCCCTTCTCTCCTCTGCCGTTGCACCCCCTGCCCGCCCCCCGCCGGCTTCCCCGGGAACCCGACGCCCGGCGGCGGAGCCGGAGCCCGGCGCGCGGCGCTGTCCGTTCAGCACCACCGCTGCGCACCGCGGGCACCGCTGGAAGCCGCCGCTCGCCGGCTCGTCTCCCTGCTTCGGCCGGAGAGCAAGGGACGGGCATCGCCGGCTGCAGGTCCCCGGGCGCCTCGAGGGCTGCTGCAAGATGTGATGTGGATCAACAAGAAGAGACAGAAGGGGGGACATCCCTAAGCCGGAGCCGTCTACTTATTGTCTGGATTCAGGAGCTGCAACTCGAGATTTGTTTGTTTGGGGCTTGGGGTTTTTTTTTTTCCTTCACCTTTTTTTCCTCCCTTCTGTAACATTTTCACTTCTTGATCTTCACCCCCAGATCATTGCTCTTTTTTCTTTTTCTTTTTTCCAAACCAAACCGGGATCGCTACATGTTGAGAGTTCCCCAGCACCAGTCAACGCTGAGCCTACCCGTCTCTCTAGGACTTAAAAGAGGTACATACACAAACAACTAAAATAATACTTAAGAGATTTGGTCTGTTGCTGGAGCTGGGCGTGAGAGTCCATCCCCTCCTACCCCCAGTGTGTGTCTGTGACTGTCTGCAACTCCCCCTCCCCTTCCCCACCCCCCAGCCTCCTTTTCCTTCTTCTGTTCTCTTGCTGCACCCAGCTATCCTCCTCCCAACTCAGAGGTGCCTTGAACAGCTGTCGGCACCACTGGATTCTTTTCTTTTCTTTGCCACATCCAGTGGAGGAAGGAACCTCCCCCTTCAACACACACATACCTGCCCAGCAGACCTTAGCAACTGCTCCTGGAGAGAGTGTGTGTGCGTCCTCCCTTCCCCCACTCCCCCACTTCCTGAGTGCTTGCTTAAAATAAAACAGTGCCAGAGTTTCTGATTTCAAATAGAAGGGATCTTAGGACTGGGAGCTGCCAACACTCACTTTCTTTGGTGCCCTTGGATTCATACCATCTGGAGCAAGAGGTGGAAAGTGCTGGGACCAGCAGGTACCCTTTGCCAAGGCGATCCCTGACCTTATGGATAAACGATTGGGTTATTGATTGCAGCTGAGCAACCATTGTCCCCTTATGTGCTTGCTGTGTGCCGTGCTTGCTTGGATGAGTCTGCGACATGCCTAATAAGAGACGAGATGGGCCAGGGCGATGAGAGCGATCGCATCGTGATCAACGTGGGAGGCACTAGGCACCAGACTTACCGCAGCACCCTGCGCACCCTGCCTGGCACTCGGCTGGCCTGGATTGCTGAGCCCGATGCCCACAGCCACTTCGACTATGACCCCCGTACAGATGAGTTTTTCTTTGATCGGCACCCAGGGGTCTTCGCCCACATCCTGAACTACTACCGCACGGGCAAGCTACACTGCCCAGCAGACGTGTGTGGGCCTCTGTATGAGGAGGAGTTGGCCTTCTGGGGCATTGATGAAACCGATGTGGAGCCCTGCTGTTGGATGACCTACCGGCAGCACCGTGACGCTGAGGAGGCTCTTGACAGTTTTGGTGGAGCGCCCCTGGATAGCAGTGCTGAGGATGGAGATGTAGATGGCACTGGAGACTCTGGTGATGGCGAGGAGGAGCTGGAGATGACTAAACGCCTGGCACTCAGTGACTCGCCAGATGGCAGATCGGGGGGCTTCTGGAGACGGTGGCAGCCCCGTATCTGGGCACTCTTTGAGGATCCATATTCCTCCAGATATGCAAGGGTAAGCTTCACACTCAACACTGTACTCAGCACACTTACAACCTGCCTGAGGTTAGCTCAACTTGCTACCCTCAGTATGGTCAGGACTACTTTCATTCAAGATCTGGTAGGCCCTAGCATTCAAGAACATGAGTTGATGGAGACCTGCAGTCTTGAGTAGACACACATGCATAGGCCCATGGGAATCTGTATTATAGAGCAGACACTAACTCACTGGCTTATGGATCCTTGTATTCTAGAATGGGCACTCACCAACGGGAGTGTGCACTCTAGGGCAGGCATTCAAGCATAAGCCTGTGAAGACCTGTGCCCTAAAGCAGTACCCTATGTGTGGACGTATGGAAAACTGCATTCTAGGTACCCTTGTACATGCATGGACACATGAATTTTTTACTTCCTTTGGACAGGAGAGAGATTAATTAAAGCAGGCAGTACATGGAGATTTGAGGACTACTTCCCTCCCTCTGTGTACAGCCCCAGTCATCCTCTAGTTTGGAGAGGTTCCCTTTCTAATTCCCCATGCAGATAACTACAGTATTCCTTCCCTGAGATAGAGAAAGGTTCATTCTCTGGAGCAGGGAGAGACAGGTTTGGTGACTTTTTGAGCATGAACTGGAAGGGCAGTCTCTTCTTTCCACCTCCTTTTCTGGGCTCTGGCAAATATTTCAGGCTGTGCTTTTTGAGACCTATTTCCCTTATTCATCTAGCTCATGTTTCCTTTTCATGGGAGGAGTGACAGATACTCTAGAATGAGGTGTACACTCATGGAGAAGGGATGTGTTTGATGGGCTTCTTACTGGGTACTGAAGAACAGCTCCTCCCTCCCAGCTTATGCAGTTTTAACAGAAAGGAAATGAATGCTGCTGCAATCCACAGCATAACTGTATGAGAGTGAAACAGCTAACTGACTTTTCTCTATAGGTACTGTTGGGGCCATGTTGTGTGGGATTAATCGGACATTCTTTGGTTTGTTGTGCTAATCTAGGGCCTGATTCTGCTCCTATTGAAGTCAGTGGTAAAGCACGCATTTATTTCAGTGGCAGCAGCTTAAACCCCTGAGGTAGCTGTTTGGGTAAGTAGGAAAAAATTAATGATGGATAGGGGAATGAACAGGGAAGATGGCTCAAACACAGTGTGATCCATTTGCTAAGATGCAACTGTCACCAGCCCTAAATCAGCATGGCTGGTTTACTAGTGACAGGATAGTTGACCTTCTGTATGAGAATCAAAGGAATAGGAACAGATTAAAGGGCAACCTGGAAAAAAATGAATAGATGGAAGAAAAAGGAAAAAATGAGGGGAAAGGGAGGGGAATAGAGAAATGGATTTGTATATGAATGGAAAGGTGGCTAATGGAGACTTCAGGCTAAGCAAAAATCTGAAATGTTAGGTCCATAAACTAAGTGAATGATGGAAGCTGGGACAGAGCCTGGTATAGTTTCAAGGTGCATTTTTAAACATTCTAAGACATCTCTCCTGAGATTTTCTGCTGAACAATGGAGTTAATATTTCAAAATGAGCTCCTTTAAATAACACAAAGTATAAAGAATTAATGAAATATTTACCATAACATGAAAGAATGATGCTGCTCTAGTGTAGCTTTCAAATCCTTCGTATCTGCCAAGGGAACGTGGAAATGAGCATGGAAAGCTGGAGGGTACTTTTCAAAAAGCTTAGTTTGCTTCCTGTAATCAGATGAAGTGTTAACATACATTGATTTTAAAAGCAGCTCTCTCCAGTGGCCACACATCTGTTACTGAAGTGCATCACAATTACAAATGGAATGCTTGTCCCATATTTTGTGGAAAGGGCTTACAGTAAAACTGGTAGTGTTTTTTTAGTTGAAAATTGTGCAAACATTGTCAGCGTTAGTAAAAACATTGTATTTTTCTACAGAACTATTAACATATTTTAGGGAGGAGATTGAAAAGAGTGATCAATACTAAAAGACTGTGTGATGGGTAAACTTGATTTCCACTGGGAGTTCATTTTTTGCACCTATGCATAACAACAGGTCTTCTACAAGATCATTCATATTCCTCTTTAGTTATTTCATAATTACATATCCACTTCTCTGTGTGTACACCTAGTTCAGCTGAGATCCAGATTTGCCCCAAAGTTGTCTGTTCCTCAGGAGAGCGATCCCCAGCCCAGGGTTTGTATGTTGTCCATGAGGTTCTCTGACATCGTTTGTGGTCTCGGGAAATTTAAAAGCTAAACCTTAGGTGGACAGGGACAGCAAAGTAGGATACTGTCTGAAGCACATTGTCAGTGTTGTTGCCCATAGGCCAGGGAAGATTGAGGACAACTGCCTTAAGGTACTGCTTGCTATAGAGGAGACTTATACTTTGCACTTTCAATAACAGAATTATTTTATTTTTATCTATAGGCACATAAGATTTTTAAAAATATTTTAAATATTAAAATGTATTTTAATACTTTCATGCAGACGGATAGTTGTTGTACACATGCACAAACTGTCTATGACAACATTAAAAGTTACTTAATATTTTCTAATAGAAGCAATAGATTGTGGTTATGGATATAAAGGAACTGGACAAGGTTGATAAATCCTGATAGCATTTAAGTGGCAGACAACACAAAAATACCTCAGAGTCATTAGAGCTAATGAAAAGCAAAATAATCAGTTGCTTCATATGGAAGGTATGGTAAAGAAATCAACAGCAAAGTACAGTCATCTAATTATATAACAAACTCACATGAATACAGTTCCATCTCACTGCTAACTACATAGACAACTTTCAATTACTTATATTCCATTCATATACCAAACCTTACATTTATTATTTGTCTATAAACATTAAAAGAAGTCATGACATTAGCTTATAGAATAAGTTACAAATGCTGAAGGCTGCATGTCCTTTATACATGCTTTCAATTTTTATCCCAATTATATCAAATTTATTTCTTAATGCACAATTTTATTTCTTTTTTATACTGTTATACCTATGCAAGACAAAAAATACAGTACACGGATTCAAATTTTTAACTGAGTGATAAAATCCCACAGATTATATGCAGTGACATATGTAAGCAGAACGACATTGTCCTAGACTAAAATCTACTTTTTTACTGTATACATTTTTTTCCTATCAATTTTCAGTTTCCTTCGTAAACATTCTCTGGAAAGATCAGCTTTTGCCCAAATCTAGTCACTTTTGGAAACTATTTATTTAATAGTTTTTACAAATATAGGCATATGCTTGACTAACTTGCTTAATTAGGGCCATCTTTAAAGACATGAAAGGTTCAAGGAACTGTTTGTAGGCAGTATGCTTTAGAATATTCAGTATTTAGAATCAATATTTGAATTGGCCATCTGAGTTAGATAGTATCATTTTCATTCTTAGACTGGATGACCAAGAAAAGGAGGGATGGAATTTGTATACAGCATACAATACTGGCTAACTTAGAAAGTTTTCTCCATTTCTATAGAACGTGCTCATTCTCTAAAACATAAGTTACTGGTCAGTAATAATTTTCCTTTAAAGTATACATGGTGCACTTATTGCAACCCAGGGGTTTATTTTGTTTTCAAAATAGCTAACTAGCAATACGCATTTAAGAAGTTAACTACTAGATTTCTAAATATTAAGTCCGAAAATAATTTGGACCTTCTAGAAAGATTGTTAACTTATGAATAAACATGTTCTAAGTCTATGGAGAAAACCCATATGTTTCTATATGGAGCAGAGCTGGAAGGGGTTAAGATAAATATCTCCCATGAAAAACAATGGACGCTGTACCCTCTATACCTTTGAGGATCTGGACATAAATGGCTAAGGAAAGATCTTATGAATGGAAAAGTAAAATCTAAGAATCTGATTGACAACGAAATGCAGGTAATTAAAGAGGCAGAGAGGCACCTAGTGTGATTTTTCAAGAAGACCTAGGCAGATTAGGAACCTAAATTCCATAGAAAGTTCCATAACCCACATTCATAAAGCTTACCAGAAGCCTATCTGTGTCCTTAGGCATTTTTGGAAATCTATCCCGCACCTAGTAAGTAGATGCAGAAGTAACACTTTAGAAAGCTCTATCCTCATCTAGTCTAAATCAACACTATTTCACCACTGTCAATGACATTGTTCTGATGTACTAAAAGTTACCCTCTGGCTTGCATATCCCAGTGGTTTGCACTCATTTATCACACACACATACGCACGCAAAAATACTTTCCTAATTTCCTTCTTACAATTCAGTTAGTTTTGTTCTGTCCTATAATGCCTGATCATGCAGTTCTTACTCAGGCAAAATTTCCACTTTGGGAGTTTAGCCTGGTAAGCACTCCTGGCAACCAGTGTCTTTGTCCTTTTTCTCCTAATCCTCCAGCAGGCCATGACTGTTTTGTTTGCTTGTTTAACTTGAAAGTTGTTAATTTTAGCCAGGGGCTGGAAACCCCAAGCTTTTGGTGAATTGGCTCTGCACATGCTCATGCTAAACATTGACTGCATTATCAGTAACCCTCACCAGGGTTTTTCCAGTACTTCCAAATACATTTTAATGAAAGTATTTGAGTATAACATGGTGCAGCCATAATCAAAACCATCGCACAGCTTGACTCTTCTCAATTGGGGACCTATACACTAGTTCTGTATGTGGAAGGCAATAAACAGATCAGGAAGTTAGAGCTAGAATATGAGAGGCTCACAGGAAGCACGAGTGGTGGCTTTGCATCATGGCCTTTCCCCATTCTTCCACAGAAACTTGCAGCAGCCCTTACTTTCTTCACTGGGTGGTCCTTGAGGAATGGTTTTACTGTGTTAGGAAGAGGCTGGGAGCAGGGAAATGGCACTCACTTTACAAGAGGATGTTCAACCCTGTTGTACTAATTTAGGCTAGCTCCTTATGAACTGTCCCCTGGGGCACTAGAGAAGGCAAGCAGGTGGGTCCTGTAAGGGCCATGCTGTTGTGGGCTGTGGGAGTGCTAGAATTACCCCTGGCTTCCATAATATCCCAATATCACCAATATCCCATGGGAATCTTGGTCCACATGTTTAAGGAGACCAAGTCCATTGCTTGTTAGTAAAGGGAAGAGGCCCTGGAAGAGCCTTCTTTCCCACTCCATTCCCCATCAGAGAGGGTCCTAGAATGTATTTTTGACCTTTTTTCTGTTGAATGAAGTAATGCAGTAAATAATTATCATGTAATAAATTATGTATAGGTGTTCAATCCATTTTCTATTCTCTTACCACTAGTAATGATCAAGATAGAATCACTTTTGGTCCTTCCAGCTCAGGATCCTGCTTTTTACCACACATAATACACAGTTACGTAAAGGCCCTTATAATAAACCACCCTTCCATGTTCTGTACTCCTCTGTCAGAGGGAGGGGAGATTTCTTCTCAGCCATAGTTGGAAATCCTAAATGGAAGGACAAATAGTTCCTGTAACTTTATAGCTTGGCTAGAATTGTAAAAACAAAACAAAGTCAAATAAAAACAGTCCCTTTGTTCTACTCATGGAAGGGATTGCTTCTACGTAGATTTGCTCCTAGCTGCAGAAAAGCAGGTAGGGATCATCCATACCCACGGAACTGCCTCTTTCCTTATCTAGATATATAGAAGAAATTCCATGCATCAGAATATGGGGCAAATGCAAGACAGGTTTTTAGTGTTGAGGAAATAACAGGAGATATATATTATCCATGAGACAAAACTATAAAAGGCCCATGGGAAATTTAATACAGCCAGCCTCAGCCTCCAATTCTAATAACCTTCTTGTGGTACCCAATCCATCTTGGGAAGCTCCCTGGAAAAAGGTTTCCAAGGACTGCTGAGGGAAGGGGAAGATGACAATTCAGGCTCCCACACCAGCCTGGATGAGTTTAGAAAAAAATTGCTAAGTGAATCCTCAGAGAATTTTTCTCCCAGCCTGTTCATCTCTGAGTGTTTTCCCCTGGGAGAGACACATCTAATCTTGTGTTGAGCCTTACTAAACCGTTCATCACCATGTACTTTGACAGTGAATTGTATGAGCTGATGGTCCTGTATAGTGCATTATAGCTTTGTACAAACTATAACCTGTCAGTGCTTCTAAAGGTTTCCTTGTTCTTGTATTATGACACAGAAGAAATAGCAGTTCCCAACAGGTTTTCACTGGGTGTGTCTACACATGTGCACAACTGACAGTTGTTACCGCCCAGATATTTAGTACTTGCTTTAGCAAGTTCTAAATGACTGCACAGTCCCAATGGCACACAGGTCGCTTCTGACCCTACTGTGTAGTAGCAACAAGCTAGTGCATAGTAGCATCAGCATTACAGTGTGTGCGTGCTGACGCTACATCGCAGTAGCATCTCATGTAGACACGTCCACTAATCACCATTTTACCATTATTTATTTCATACACCTCCCTATTATCCTCTCCATTGTCTCACAGATTCACACAGATTCACAGAAGTTTAGGGCTGCAAGGGACCTCATGAGGGGACCATCATCGGGTGGAAGGGACCATCATCGGGTCCAGCTCCCCTGCTCTGGGCAGGAAAGACTGCTGGGGTCAAATAACCTCAGCAAGGTGTGCGTCCAGTCTCCTTTTGAAGATCTCCAGGGTAGGTGTCTGTACCACCCCTGCTGGGAGTCTAGTCTCCCATTAAGAGACCTGCTCCTGCAAATACTTACATAACTGGTGAGTGTGAGGTGTTTCCCCCTCTTCCCTCTGCCCAATCCACAAAGCCTGCCAGTCTTTTACTACCCCAGCCAGACAGTACTAGCAGATCATTATTTAGCTCTGGAGGTCCTAAACCCATTTCCTGGTGTGTTGGTCAAGACTGCAGCTGTCACACTTAGTACATATATTCAGTTCATGTCAACTCCCCCTGACTTCAATTGTTTGTTTGGGTTTTTTTAATCTATTATTGATTTTGTGGTGGCAGTCAGTCAGGATTGGGCCTCCATTGTCCCAGGTGCTGTATAAAGACACAAAAAGATATAATATTGACCAGAAACAGTTACAATTGAATTTAAGTCAAGTCAGGATATTCCTGGTAGGTGAAAACATGAAGTTCACAGTGGTGCATAGTTACCTGGGATAGCCACAGCACAGCCTGACCATTCTGATTCAAAGCAGTTATCTTTCTTTTACTATTTCCAATCATTATTATTAAATGCTCAATTTGTTTTCATTCATAAGATCCCCTCTGTGTATTTCCTATTTCTTTCTTACTTTATGCTCCTGTTTAATCCTGTGGGGTTATTTGTGTGAATAGGGAAAGTTCATGTTATTAAGGAATTAGTGGAGCTGGTCCAAAACCTATGATCCTACAAATCTTTTATGCACACAACTGCCACTGAAGTGGATGGGATTTCTTTATGCAGAAGGAGTCCAAGATCAGGCCACCCTGCAATACTCCTAAAACCTAATCCCTGATTCTATTCAAGCCAATGGAAATGTTGCTATTGGTTTCACTGGAATGGGATTTGGTCTCTAGTCTTATACTCTTATATTTCTCCCCCTCCCTCCCCTTACTTTGTTAATTTAGCTTTGGTTGGAGAAAAGGCAATAAAACACTTATGTTTATGGTGGTATGTCATATGTGTATTGAGGAGAGAAGAAATGTGACTAATATATAGTTTATGTTTTCTCTAAATTATACATAAAACTGTCACAAATTAGTCCATACTTAGCAAAAACATGATGTTTTTTCTGTATATTTTTTCTCTAGTCTAAAATTCTAGGTTTGGTTCTTTTAGTTAAAAACAACAATAAATTAGTTAATGTTTTATGTATATTCATGGAACATTTTAAGTAATAAAGTATCTATGTATGGCCTCATATTTTTTTAGCCTAGGAGAAGAATGGTATAAAATCAGTGACAAAGATCCCAATGCTTCTTATACCGAAATCAATGCCCAAATTGCCTTTACATCCAAAGAGAGGAGAGGACCCATCTGCAGCATAGCACAGAATAGCAGATCATGTACAGTATATTGTTTCTCAGATACATCATATATTTTGATCCCGAAGCAGTACTGAGTACTGTATGTTAGTAATTGGGAATGCCATTACGTGTTTTTTCCAAATTATTAAAATTTTCTTCAAATCTTAAAAACACTCTGTAAACACATCGATGCAGATAAAACCCTAGTGACATCAGTGGAAATTTTATCTGTGTAAAGACAGGATCAGATCCTTATTAAGGCTTCAAGACCTAATTTTATGCCCAAGCCAATTTCCAATTAGATAACATCTGAGGGCTGTATTTAGTAAACAAGTAGGGTGTGGAGGGACATTAAAAGTGTTAGTTAGGGACCAATCCTGAATCCTTTTAGTGAAGTCAGTAATCGTTAGTCATGGAAGCAAGAGTTGCAAGACTGGCTTCCTATTATATAGGGGCCTGATTTTATGCAATCCAACTGTTTTTTTGAATGATAACAAGAATGGAACAGCCATTTTGAGGTCTTTGCAATTAGCTTCTCAATTTCAATGTGTTGCATCTAGTCTGAGGGAAATAACAGCATTAGCAGACTAACTTGTCTTTCTCTGCTGAACACTGAATTATATAAAGATATGATTTACTCAGAGCTGTACCCTGGAAATAGAGCTGTTAGGATCAGAGGAAATGCATGAAATAGAACAAAACAATAAAAAGAGAAAACTGAGTGCTCCCAGTTTTAGGGAAAAAAAATGATATTCCTCTTTTGTACTCATTGAGGGCCCAATTCTGCCACCCTTTGTCCCACTGTCAACAGTGCTGCCTTTCTCTACATAATATTGATCCATTTATTTCAGTGGGATTAGTCTCAGAGTTAGGCACTACCTAATATGAGTAAGAGTGAAAGGATCAGGCCCTAATTGGATTTCATTTCCTTCAGATGTGATTTATGGTCTGTAATGGGGTTCTAATAAATCATGCAATAAAAGTTATGAATAAATCTAAATCCGATGCTTTTTACAGTGATTGCTTACGATGTAAGACCCTTTAATAACTGTAAGTTAAACTTGTATTGTAATGGCCCTTTGTAAAATGCAATAAATCTCCAGTTTCAGTGTACTGCAGAGCTAGCCATGTGTGTGCTGCACGCATTCTTGGAACACAGGCACACTGTACTGCCATACTCTTATGTAACTATGTTGATATTTCACAAGCAGCAGAAAATCATAGAACTCTGATTTACATTGAGAAATGCTAGGTCAAGGTAGTTGTCATTCTGTGATCACAAAACAATTCAGAGCATCGTCCGGGACATGAAGCAACTGAAAAGTAACATTTAAGAGTATCATTCAGGAGGAAGGCAGAGTTATTTATTTATTTTTCAGGAACAAAAGCAAAATCTTATCCTATTGAGTTCTGCACTATCCTAAGGACATACACAGGACTTAAATAAGCACATCAGTCTGCATGACTGAACAAATACATCTACAAATACATCTTAACTTCCTGGGCTATCAATCCAGAATTCACAAAAGAGGCTTTCAGAATCAGGACAGAACTGAATCCAATGAAATAGTTCCTCAATTCATTCTTAGCATAAAAAGCCCCTTAGAGAAATCTTTAGCTATCATAATGGAGCTGCATTCCCTTATCCAATCAATCAAAATCACTTATTGCTTTGACATGTTATAGAGGTTTACACAAGTCAGATAGTTCTTGTGGCGATCTCAATTTCAAACTGAATTCCCATCCTTTAATTCTACTTATGCCAGTTCAGTTCTCATATAGCCCTCACAGCCCCATACCCTTAGGCTCCCAGGCTTCAGGATCCAAGACTGTGATTTGCTCCATTCCAAATTGTACCCAGAAGCTTCAGATCACATTCATATTTGATGTCCAGGTTCAGGAGAACTTCTAGTACATGGACAGCCCTTGAAACATTCTGAATAGCTGCAATTCTCACTGAAGTGGCACCAGTGCCATCCTGCAGAGAGGGCACTCAGCATGGAGTAATGAGACTTGAGGTGAAATCCAAGGTCCATTTGAAATCAATGGAAAACCCCTCACTGATTTCAACAGGCCAAGGATTTCATCCCTGGGTTCTCTAATTCCAGCTCTGCCACTTATCTGCTGTAAGCCCATGGGCAATTCATATCATTCTCTGTACCTGTTTTGCCTCTCATCCTTTGTCTGTTTTGCCTATTTAAATTAAATCCTACATGGGAGACATGGCAGAGTTTGTCTCATATGCAGCACCAAGCACAATGAAGTCTTTCAGTCTTTTAATCTCTCCTGTAACTAAGGCAACATCCCCGTGTTTCTTAAAGCCATCATTTTTAAAGTAGTTTTTCCCATTGCTTAGTGTGGAATCTTCCACGAAAGCTAATGTCTTGATATAGCCCTTTAAGTTTAATAGCTTCTCAAGATGTGTCCCATGTACTACAAAATTAATTTTTTAACTTCAGTTTCCCAGGCAACCCACTTGTAAGAACAAACTAAGCATAACTTAACTGGCTTTTTGTTACCCCTGACCAGTATCAAAGAGTTTCAGGTGTTGTTTCAGTACCATATGGATATGCTTTCAGTGGAGTTTTTCTTGCACAGCAGTGACAGTGGGTGCTCAGCTGATTTAGTTTTAGGTGTTTATTCTTTCTAAGAAACCCAGAGATGCAAGTCATTTTATTTTAAAAGAACATGTAAATTTTAAACTGATATAGATCACTTGAAATGTCAACTGTCTAAAGAAGAAATAAATACCACAAAAGTACAGTTGCTCTTCTTAAGAAAAGGTCATTTAGAATATGCCCCATTAAAAAAATTTTTACTTTTTGTACAGTTGTCAGTAAAATGGGTTAAAGTTCAAGAAAATATTTCATAGCATTTCTTAGTACTTCCAGCCCCACAGTCTAAACATGTTTATATACATGTTGCCATAAACTTCAGCAGCTTCTTGATGGTGCAGACTGCAAAGGAGGTGCACTATCTCTTCTGCTGGAAAGTGTCATTTTGGCCAGCATGAGACACAAATTTCTATTCTGTCCATGGGACTGTCACAAACAACTGACAAAATCTCAGCTTGTATGATATCATATAAAATAAAGATGCCCACACATGCATACACAGAGCAAATATCCTAGAAAGGAGGAAAGGCTGAACTGACCCTGATAAATATGGCACTCCACATGGGTGACTGTCATAAAAGACTTACAGGCATTAGGCCCATCTTATGCCCTCTTTTGATGAAGGCCTATTGCACTGATAACTAGGCCTGTGTGAGTTGGCAGTGATCCGATCCAGCTTGGGATCCAGCCGCTTTGGAAGCCCATGATCTGATCTGGAGCTCTGGACCAGGTTTCTACCTCGATCCAGCCAAAGTGGCTCCAAAGCTTCAGAGCCCCCTCGGAGATCTGGCCATAAGGTATAATGGGGGAATCAATTAAATGTCTATAACTTTGTTGTTTTTTGCCTAACTTGGATGAATTTTACAGGATTGGTAGCTTCTGCTGAGAGCACGAAATCTGCCAAGTTTCAAGAAGATCAGTGCAGGGGTTTGGGGGGAACTGTACCCCAAATTCTTGAAAGCCAAACTCCTGTCATGGCTGTGTGTTACACCACAGCGGGGTGAAAACTTCAGGGGTGGCCTTGGTGAGACCATGGAGCCTGCTAAGTTTCAAGAAGATTGGTGCTGGGGTTTGGGGGGAACTGCACCCCAAATTCTTGAAAGCAAAACTCCTGTCACATCTATGGGTTACACCACAGGGGGTTCAAAACTGCAGGGCTGGTGGCTCTTACTGAGGTCACAAAGCCTGCCAGGTTTCAAGATCAGTGCAGGGGTTTGGGGGAAACTGCACCTCAAGCTGTGGACAAGCAAAACTTGTGACATGGGTGACACTGTGTGTGTTAAGGTGCAGTGGGGTGACAGCTGCAGCGATGGTGGCTCCTGCTGAGGCCATGACGCCTTCCAGCTGTTGCAGAGATGGGTGCAGGGGGGTTCTGGGGCCCGGCACCCCTAGCTGCTGACAGACAAAACTCATGCCATGGGTGCTTGTGGGACTGTGTCCGTCTTGGGGCAGTTGATTGTCTGTATTGATTATTTCCTCTCCTTAGTCTGATTTTGTAGGTACTAATTGATGGTAATTAACTGGCTACATTAGCTA
>NW_017729025.1:142914696-142916846 GCF_001723915.1 Gavialis gangeticus
GCCCTGCAGTTTTGACCCCCCTGTGGTGTAACACACAGCTGTGACAGGAGTTTTACTTTCAAGAATTTGAGGTGCAGTTCCTCCCAAACCCCTGCACCGATCGTCTTGAAACTTGGCAGGATTCATGCTCTCTGCAGAGTCTACCATCCCTGAAAATATCATCCAAATCAGACAAAAAAACCCGAAGTTATAGATATTTTATTGTTTCCCCATTATATCCTATGGCTGGATCTCCGAGGCGGCTCTGAAGGGCTTCAGAAGCTCCGAACCACTTTGGGAAGCTGAACGAGGTCAGTGCTTCAACCTGGATGTGCTGCTTCGGACCCTGAAGCGTCCAAAGTTTTTCCAGATCCAAAGCCTCGCACAGCCCTACTGATAACCATCTGGAAAGTTACCTCATTATGCTCCTCCAAAACCTTCACAAAAACCCTTTGCTTTGATGCCTACAGAAGGCTTGGCAACAGTGAGACTGCTGGTATGCTATGATTACTGCCTATCCTACAGGCCAATATTGTCTCCTGGGTTTCCTTATGCTACCTTGTCTGTTGTATCCATCTGTTATCTCTTCTTTTATACACAGATTATAAACTCTTTAGGACCATCTTTTTTCTGTGTTTATATAGTACCTAGTCCAGTAAAGTCCTCATTTTGTGACTGTGAGGTGCTACAGTAATAAAAATTACAAAAAATGACTACTAAGAATAGTATTTCAGGGAGTGGCCTGGGCCTCAGGAGGTCTGAATTTAATTCTTGACTCTACTGTAGGTTTTTTGCCATCTTGTACAAGTCATTGAATATCTTAGTACTTTATTTCTTCATCTTTAAAAGCGGGCTAAACCCTACTTACATGTCCTTCCACCCTTTGTTTATTTGGATTGCGAACTCCTTGGGGTAGACTATGTCTCTTACAGTAAAAGTTGGGGGAAAGGACTAACTGGGGAAATTCTGGGATCTTCTTCATTGGACATGTTCAAGAAGAGGCTGGATAGGCATTGGTCAGGGATAATTCAGCAGTAGCATTCCTGCCTTCATGCAATGGGTTAGACCAAATGACTCAAGGTCCCCGCCAACCCTGATTCTTACCGTGTTTGTTCTTTGCCTGGCACACCGGGACCACATTCCCTGTTCAGACTTCTGGATACTACTGTAATACAAGTGATAAATTAATGGTAAGTGACTTTAGGAGGAACTTGTCCCAGCCTCAGGCACATTTCCCAAAGCAGTCTGGTGGAGTAGAGGGAACCAAGCCTCTTCCTACTCCTGCAGAAATTATGGTGCACACCCCATTCCCCACACCCATCATTGGCCATTAATGCTGATCACTGTGAAGGCAGAAGGTCTGCGTTGCTACCTCTTCCTCACCACTCCCAGTTCCTTTGGACTTAGAAGGTCTGTAGGGAAGATCTATGAACTGAACGTAGATCTCCAATGTGATTGTGAACAAGTCAGTTAGGGCCATATCCACAAGAAAACTTGGCTGCTTAAGTCCAACGCCCAAAATCGTTTTAGTCTACAGTACCTGCCTCACACCTGAGTCCTGTCAGGGACCACAAACCAGGCAGTCCTCCATCTATGCCCTCTGAGGATCCCAACCTGGAGGCATATTCAAAACATACCTCACACACACCCATGGGGCTGCACTCCATTTATCCAGAAGAGGGGAGGAGATGATGGTGGAATTCCTTTCATGCAACTCCCTAGTGCAGTTATTCGAGATGTGGGAGACCATGTATGATTCAAACCCATATGTCCATTCTCTCCTGCTAACTTTTCTGTGTTGCATCGAGTAAAGATTTATTGTGCCAGAGCACGGAGGCAGAAAGAGATCTTGGAGTCATTATAGACTCCAGGATGAACATGGGCCGACAATGCGAGGTCATGGTTGGCAGGGCTAACCGGACCTTGTCATGCATCCACAGGTGCATCTCGAGTAGAGCCAAGGAGGTGATCCTCCCCCTCTACGCAACGCTGGTCAGGCCACAGCTGGAGTATTGTGTCCAGTTCTGTGCGCCACATTTCAAGAGGGATGTGGACAACATGGAGAGGGTCCAGAGGAGGGCCACCCGCATGATCCGGGGACAACAGGGCAGACCCTACAGTGAGAGACTGCGGGACCTGAACCTATTCAGCCTCCATAAGAGAAGGCTGAG
>NW_017729025.1:142921846-142934811 GCF_001723915.1 Gavialis gangeticus
CGGGGGGTCGGGCTAGAAGATCTACTAGGTCCCTTCCGACCCTTAATCTATGAATCTATGAATCTATAAATTTGAACCTCTAACCTAGTGGCTTGGGAACTTGCCTCCTTGAGCGGGAGGGAGCCTTTCGTTAAAGTACTTGCTCCAATGACTGTTCATAGTATAAAATGTATAAACAGAGCTTGAAGAAGTAGGCAATTATGACTGTCCCCTCCCAAGTGATTGCCCAATCCCCTTAGTGAGAGAGCCTTTAATTATGCCATGCAAAGTGGAACAATTTAAACAAAAGGATATGAGAATACCCTGATTCCAAAATAAAATAGTCTGGTGGTTAGAACAAATCTCCTTTGAGAAGAGAGCTGTGAGCTTGAACACCATAAGGCAGAGGAAGAAGCTAGGTCTCTGACAACCTGGGTGACTGCTTTAATGACCAAGGTGGCTCCTCCTCCTCTGTTTTAAGGCCTTCCTTCCCACACCCCAATAGAAATGGCTTAGGTATCTATCTCCTGGTGAAGGCTCAGAGCTGTAAATTCTATATGGAGATAGGTGCCTCACGATAGCAGCCCAGAGTTAGCCACATAAGGCCCAAAGAGGGCAAGATTTAACATCCCTGCCACCTCATCCTCAGTATTTTGTTAGACAGGCCCCCACTCAGCACATTGGTCAGTATGAATCCCATTCTGAGTTACCCAACTCTTGCCATGTATTGCTTAGGGAGTCTAGATGCCTAACTCAGAGCTGTGGGTTCCACTGTGGGGTCCAAGTTAGGCATTGTAACACCACCGTCCTTTTGTGGATCCAGCCCTTCTTCTGTGCCTCAGCTCCTATCTGCAGAAATAGGAGTAATAACCCCATTATGCTGACAAGCTCTGCAGTTACAACAGGTCTTAGTGGGGGGGGAAGGGGGATGGAGAAAGAATAATGAAATCTACTTGCAGTCTTCTAGTGCTCCTGTTGAGCAGATGCCAACAATTTGGGCTGTTCATCCATTGAAATCTCATTTTTCCCAATTAATGTTAAAAAAAGGAGAAGTAAATTATTTGCATATGTTCCTCAGGGTGTTTGATCAAGAGTAGAACTGTGCTGTCCAAATTACCACGTGAAGGCATGATTTCTTTCACATTTAATAGTTTACCAATACATACTCAGGTTGCGTATTGTTTCACCTCTGTATGAAAACACACAGAACAACTTATACAGACTATGAAATGTCAGGCTGACTCCCCCAATCTTGGTCTCCATTTAGCTGACACTTGTCAATAGAACAAACTGATCAATGTCAGGACAAGAACCAAAATCATCCTGGGTTTCTTCACATGGGGGTATAAGCTGGATCAGACCACTTAGCCCAGGGGGTCTCAACCAGGGTGTCATGGCACCCTGGGATGCCTTGTGAATCTTTCACGGGTGCCGCAGGGTGCCACACAGCATTAGCACTGTTAGGCTTACAGATATGATTTACAAGATAAGCCCAGAGATTTCAAATAGAAATCCATAGCTGTGGTATGTCTGAGTTCTTTGCAACAGAAAAACTGCTGTTATTTTTCTGCAGTCAAAAAAAATTGTGAAAACTGAGAGCTGGTATTTCCCGAGAGTGCCCCGAGTCTATCCAGGGATGTCTTGAGCCCAAAAAAGTTGGGAACCACTGACCTAACCCATCTAGTCTAACTTTCTGTCCTAAATGGTAGCCTGCACCAGCTGCTTGACAGGTGCAAAAGCTTTGTGTTAGGTGTCCACAGGGAACGTTCTTCCTCAATACTTGTTATTTAGAGATTGAAGCATTAGGGCTTGTAACTTTTTGGGCATGTCTACATGTGCACCGGACTGAGCCATTGTTACTGCAGAGTTATTTAGTCCTTGCTTAAGCAAATACTTGGGTTGGCGGGCATCAACCTGACTTACTTAAGCAAGTACTAAATGACTGTGCAGTAACTGCCATTACTGCACAGTCCCAGCACCGCACGGGTCATTTCCAACACTACTGCGCAGTAGCACCAAGCTACTGCGCAGTAGCTCGTTGCTACTGTGCAATGGCATCAGCATCATGGTTCATGCCCACCAATGCTGTTTCACCATAGCTCGTTGCTACAGTGACGTAGCATCTTGTGTAGACACACCCTTTAAAACAGAATACCCTACCCAGGCATTTCTGTTGTGTTTTTTTGTTTGGTTGTGTATTTAATCCCACTTGTCCTCAATAGTATCTTGTGGCAATGAATTCTACAGACAAAGAAAAAAAAATACAGTATATGTAAAACTGGGCAACATTTCCCAAAACTTGCAAGAGCCAGATCTTGTTTTGTGGTCAGTGATAAATTTGCAGTTGACTTCAGCAGATACTGGGTAGCTTCAAAGCTTGGTATTAGAATATTTTAAAAGATGCTTTAAGTTCTTTCTTAGAACAGGGTTCAGGAACATACAGCCCCACAGACTGGATCTGGTCCACTTAGTCAGGAGGCTTCAGCAACATGGGGCTTTGCTGATCCTGGGGCTGGGAGCTGTGCCCACACCACACTCAGGGAGCAGGGAAAAGAAGCAGGTGGGCTGAAACACCGGCCCATCTCAAACCAGAGCCAAGTTGTTCCAAGCCACAGCTTCAAAACATTACCAATCACTGGCTAAGAACTCAAAAGTCATGGCCCTCTGGTGGCTATAATGGGGAGCTATGTGAAGTGAGTTGGTGATCTCAGTACAATACCTACTAGAGTGGTATTAACAGCACAAACTACTCACATCTTAGTTGAGAGGGAAAGGGTGCTCCCAGTTGCGGAAGTACACGGAAGCTTTTCAAGGCTGTGGTGCATTCTTGAGGCTAGGAGCACCAGTCAGCTATGGGTACTCCTAGCCATGGGCATACCAGGCACCTATCTTGCTACTTGCCAGTGCAGAGGGAGCCTGGGATCATAAGCTCTGGATCCCCTTCCTCAGCAACAGAATATGATTGGAATCTGATCCCTGATCCCACAATCGCACCTCCTGTCACATATATGTTTGACATTGCAGGAGGCAGGATGGTTGGGATCAGTGATCAGATCCCTTCGCGCCTTTAACTGAACATCTGTCAGTGACTTTAGGGTAATTTTGCCATTGACTTCAATAAGAGCACGAGCAACTCCAGAGTACTGCTCTGCAAGCTCACACCCTCTCCTGCTATAATGGAGATAAAATCTTGTTACAATTATTCAGTGACAAGTGCAGGAGAATTCTTTCTTTTTCTGTCAAAAGAGCTTCCCTGCACAAAGGAGGAGGAAAACACTAAGGAAAAGCATGTTTTACAATGTTACCTATGCTTGCTTTAGTAATTGTTTTTTAGAGAAAAAAATAAGAATCTAGCCACAGAATAGGACCAAGTATAAAACGGAGATGCTCATCATAACAATATTGCAATAAGAAGACATAGTAAGGAGTCAGTCACATCCCATACCCTTCAGATCCAAGTAGAGAAATTTCTGGTTAATGCAATTATTTTATACATTGTAAAAGAAATAAAGAACTAATGCTATTCCTTAGCTTTAGGCATCAGTGTTGAAAAATAAAAAATGCCTGATCCAGTGATTAGGTTACATAAAGGCACAACTGAACGGGAAAGGCTTTATTCCCCTAAACCTTACTGAGACAAAAATTCCACCAATTTCCTTGAGTTCAGCTGAATAAGGACTTTATGGAAAGGCCACAAAGAACACTATGATTCAGCTTCACTTATGTGCAGCTGATTTAAATTGGTAGTTAATATTTATATGAATCATTGTCAATGTCAAGTAAGATGAAGTTTATAAAAATAGCAGAAACAAATCAGAGTAGGAGAGTTTTGAGACTCGCTGGGTAAACGCCTCTTTACATACTGTGTTATTTATAGAGTTTCTTTTTTCCAAACCTGCATCCTGAAATGATTAGGCAGGTGAAAAGAAAGAATATAAAGCAAGTATAAATGTAGAAGTCTTGCTGAAACCTGCAAAGTCTCATTTGTAGGTGTAGGAGGAATAGGTGTACTGTGGCTGAAACAGGAGAGTGGGCGATACAGTACCCCTTACTCTGCTGCAGAGCCACTCTGCATTCATGAGCAAATCAGTTTGACCTTAATTTTCAGGTGCCTAAGTTTTGAGTTCCCAGCTTCAACCAAGGAGGTATTTTCACAAGCACTCAACGTTGGCTTTGAAGCCACAACACTAAAATCACAAACAATAAGGGAGCCATGAACAGGTACTTTGAAGACCAGGGGGCTGTTAAAGTAAGACAATCCCAACTGAGCTACCTGTTCATGACAATCTCATTTTAGAATCAGTGAAGTAGAATTTGCTCAGTAAACCTGTAGCTGTGTTGTTCATCACCTGTTAAAAAGGATTCACCCCAGTCAAATATGGACCCATAAAGAAGACCACGGCAATACAGAGCAATAAAAAGGCCAAGTGATAAGGAGAATTCAGATTTTCAGAACTTCATTTGAAGTCACTGGGAGCAGTAGTGTACAACTGTGACATGACCCACCCGAGAAGGTGACCCTGGTGCCTTCTTGTGGCCAGACAAATTGTACTGCACCTACCCTCACCTGGTCTCACCAGAATACCCTCCTGATCCCACCTGCTGCATCTTGTGGGAATGTTAGTATAAATTAGAGAGGCTGCCCTCAAAGACTGAAATGAGGCCTCTGGTAGCTCTGTTCACCCTGCTCACCAGGGTAGCCTTCATTTGGCATGATCTTTTGACTTTGTCCCCTGAGCCAGGGTGTCTCCCCCTCCACTTGATCTCTGTGAACCCCATTTGTGTTTCTTTCTCTGCTCCAGACACCTGATCTTTGCTGCACCACACTGCACCCCAGCGCTCCAGACCCCTGGCCCAGTTTTCCTGCACTGCACTGGGCCCCAACTCATCCACACTCAAAAGTGATGGGTTGTTCAATCGAGTCACTAGACTTGCAGTCAGAAGTCTGTCCATTTTCATGACTGTATACTTACCCTCAGCCAAACATTAGAAAGTAACCAATGATTTGAGGTGCATCATTATTTATGATGAGCTACCTAAAGAGACTTGATTTGTAGAACGCAGTGGGTACTTCAACATGCAACAAGTTGGATTCCCAAACAGTGCGGTATTTTTAAATTAGAAGTCATATTTTAACAACTTGCCCATAATTACACTGTTTATAAAATGCAGAGCCCTTGGGAGCCTGTCTTATTTTTGGGTGGTAGGTTTTTCTTTTTGTTATAAAAAATTCTTGCAGATGACTCCCAACAGGTTTTTCACAACTACATGGGCTTTTTTGGCTAAACGATAGTTTTTGGAACAAAAAGGAGTTACATTACATGGATCCTACTATTCTCCCTCAGAATGACAACTGGCCGGAAAGTTTTCAAACAAAATTTCCTTCCTCCCCCAAATTGTATTTCAAACAGAAAGTTCTCCTCTTCCCCACCCCCCAAAATAAAGAGGCAAAATGTTATTAAAAACACGCCCTTTTTCTTCCAGAAAGTTGATAAATGAACAAATTAGTCTAGAACAAATTCTCTCTCTCATTCTTGGAGGAAAATTTGAACAAGTAAAAGGAAAGAGAGAAAGAATGGGCAAGTTCTGAGCAATATTTTAACAAGAAGCTTGAAACAAAGAAAATAATCTCACCTCTTTCAAACCTGTGGAACAAAAATAGTTTAAGAGGTTTTTTTAATGTTTTTCAAGAAAAGATTCCAATTTTTCAAGTAGCTTTTACTTGCTACGTAGTTTTCAGCAGAAGTCCCAGAATGAACTTCCAGATCTTTTGCTTCAATTTCCCTAATATTTTTCCCTTGAAATTATATGAGCATAGGAACAAATTTCCACATTGCTTAGGTTGACATATCCATGCATAGAAAAAGTCCCATTCTCAATTAATCTGTGGCCTGAGCTGTTATTAGGTCTTCTAGATATCACACAGCCTTTCCTCCTTGAGCAATCAACATTTGCTTTTCCTTCTGATTCTTTCCCCCTCGCACCAAGTCTGGGGTGACTTGGTTATACGGAGACAACCATAATTCTAGTGTTTTGTAATATAGCAGACCTCCTACCCAGAGGCCCAGGGTGCTATGCAACAGAGTAATTGCAAATACAATAAAAACAGTACAAGTGCAGTCTCTTTAAATAGAATCACAGGGTTTCTAATTTAAACAATATGAAAGAAAAGGACTGGAGCAGAGCCAAGAGTCACTAATCTAAGGGCACATTATAGTAGGACAGGAAGGGGGTTTTTTCTGAGGGAGGAGAACAAAATCGGATGACTGTTTGGGGGAACAAGTTCCATACTGCAGTGCTCAGAACAGCAGAAGTACATTTACCTACTAACTTCAGAGGAAATTATTAGGATCTGAAAAAGTGCTAGCTCACCTGCCTGATAGTGTGGAATCAAGACTGGAATGGGCATCAAAGCTCAAGTTTTTTCAGTGTGGAGCAAATCTGCCACTCTGCAAGCAGCCTGTTCAAAGACTGCAAGGGGGAAATGATCTAACAGCGTAGAACTACAACCTGTGAAACTGTCCAGCAAAGAGCACCATGGAGAGGGAATTTGCAATATCCACTTGCATGGTTGGAGGGACATGTTCTGTTGTTGTTGTGAGGTTGTTTTTGGATAAAGAAAAGCTCAGACTCTGGAAGTGGGAAAACCTCATCTACCATCTCTGACACGTGGCTCACATGGGAAAGGCCTCAGTTTGAACAACATTTTGAGGTTGCAGCCAAAGAATTCATTTCTTCTGTGGCTTATGAAGGGCTAACACAAAGCTGGCTAGTATGAGTATTTGGCAAGAAGAATAAGCCAATTTCCTCACTTGACAAACTCAAATATGTACAAAGGGACTTCATTGCTCTGCGCAGCATGATACCCTCAGAAAACCTAAACAGAAATGCTGACACAGCTTGCAATGGAGAGTTACTTTAACACACATGCACAGTCAATCCTGAATCACAGTTGGAAAGAGCTTAAGAAGGATCTGAAGAGAAATAACGTACGTATTAAAGGTACAATATATGCAAAAAATCTAGAGGCCCTACATGCACTTGTCACAGGTGACAAAGAGAAGATAGTTATTACCACTGAAAGCAAACGACTGATAAAAGAAGTATCAGTGTCAACCCCACTAAGTATTGCTCAAGTGGGTTATTTTCATTGCATGCTCTATCCAGAAATAGCTATTGCACACTAGTACTCAGTTTATAACTGTTAGAACCAATACCATTGACAAAGTAAGTCTGCGAGAACTGCTGATCTAATTCAAGATTTATTCAGATAATGAAATGCTGTCGCTTGTTATATGCATTCCCTTCACTCGGGACTTCTATACAAATATATATTTATGATGCAATAAAAGAAATAACTATTGATCACAGTAGCAAGAAGGGGCATAGTATCAAATGGAGAGGCAGCATGATCTAGTGTAGCCAGCATGGGTATGGGAGACAAGAACTGTCATGTTTTAATGCTGGTACTGACTTGATAGGTGACTGCTAGTGAGTCACAACCCCTTAGTATTGATTCCTCTGTCTGTATAATCATGATGGAGAATAAAACCTATTTACCTACCTCTTAGGGTATTGTGAGGACTAATTAGTTAATGTTTGCACAGTAATTTGGAGTCATAAAAGTGCTATGAATTATTAAGTGAAACATATTTACTCTCAATGCTATGTTGTTTTAGGTAGGTCAAGGAAGATTTTGTTTTTTATCTTTTGACAATAGAAAGAATTAAAATCCTTCTCATAATACATCAGTAACATGAGAAGGCAGGCCTTATTACTTCATTCAGATTATTCAACACCTGCAACAGGGAGATCAGCAATAAATGCAAATACAAAAGAAAGAGGAGTGAAAAAGAAGTTGTGAAAATGCAAGCAAAAATTAATACAAATAAATTGCTAGGCATGAAAGAGACACTGCCTCTTTACCCCCACTTTCCTACAAGCCTTTAACAAAACACTGGCTACTGCAATTCTCCAGCCAAAGAAGGGGCCCAGACAAGGCATGCAACAATGTGGTGATTCATCTCATTTCGGGATCACCTCCTTTTCTGAAGATGCTCTGTGAAATTGGCACCATGACAGGATTCAGTCCTATGGCTGATGGAAAAATGGCAGAAGCCCTGAGCTGGTAGTAGTGCCCACATTACTTGCTACTCCCCGGGCACGTCTACATGAGATGCTATGTCACTACAGCAATGTGCTATGGCAACGTAGCATTGGTGGGCAAAACCTGTGATGCCACAACTACAGCACCGTAGCAACATGCTCCCTCAGATAACACATCACTGTACAATGTAATGGCTAAAACATGGACAGTACCATACAGGCTGTTACTGTGCCATCATCTAGTACTTCCTTTTGGGATCTGGGATATCAGCCAAAAGGAAGTATTATATTTAGCGCAGTAACAATGGTGCTGCAGGGGCATGTGTAGATGCACCCCCTTTGTTTCTAGCAGAAATGCCTCATGATACACCTGATGTCCCAGTAGTGTGCACATTGTGATGTCCCAGTGGTGGTCACACATTGTTCCCTCCCAATACCATGCTTTTGAGGCATTCAGATGTATAGCCATAAACTGTAGTCTAGTGAGTACTGTAAAGTTCAGAAACATTAAACAGAATTTGCCGCTTAATTTAGAGATTTCCCATGTAATAAGGAGAAATATTAAACACCACCAGAATATTTTCACCTTCATTTTTTGGAGTACTTTGGAGTCCAGAAACATTAAACAGAATGTCCTGTTTAATCTAGTAATTTCTTGTGTAATAAGAAAGAATATTAAATAGCACCAGAACATCTTCACCTTTATTCTGCAGACTGTAGAGGCAGATTTCCTGAGGGATCCATTTTAAAGCCCGCATACATTGGATTTACAGTTGCTGCCTGCACAGTGTTTATAACCCTATTTCAATTTATCAGTTGGGAACAACCAGTTTGCATGGACCATTAAACCCCAGGGCTCTTGCTAAATAACAGTTTTGGGGATTACATTATGCCTTCCTGAAAAACCTGGAGGAGCATCAACTGGATAAGATATTCTTCTCTTCTTCTACTAAAATACTTGAGTAGTTCTGCTTGCTCTGCTTCACAGCTAACTCTATTCACCCAAAGGGAGATAGTACTTCGATGGCATATATGAAAAGATTTTTCTATATCTACACTGTTTGGAGAGCACTTTGGGACATTCTTAGATGAAAAGCAACATATGCCTACAATATTATTAGCACTGTAATCCTCATCTTGTAATTATTTCTGTTTTTTTAAAAGGAAAGATAGGGAAACATGCACATGCTGCTGTCCTTTCAAGAGATTTGCTTTAAGGAAACATTTGGATTTTAGGATTTGATTTTATTCTAGGAATTGGGTTTTATCATGCCGTTATGATGTAATGAGAAGGAATTCTCTACCTAAAAGAAGTCACAACCTAAACAGCCAAGATGGACAAATGATGGAGGACTTTTACTTCCTGCATTTTACAGATGGGGAACTGGGTCACAAAGAGGTAGGGAGCTAGATTTTTAGAAAAACAGATATAGAAAGTATTTTTTTAAAGCCACAAACCAAAAAAAAAAAAATGTTTTCTGTCCCCTCCTGCAGCTCAAACATGAAATCCTCTTGTCTCTAACACTGTACCACCCCCAAGCCCAAAAGAGACATTACTGGACCAGTGACAGTCTCAAAGCTTGCTGGGTCTAAAACTAGAAGAGGAGAGGAGATTCTATTCATTTTGGTAGATCACAGCATTCACTTCTAGCCACAGATGATCCCAAGGTATTGTGTCTTAAAATCATGACATTTTTTAATACAAAACATAAAAAAAGATTATTTTTCAGAAGATTCTACATCTCCCTTAGGGCTGTTATTAAGGGACTTCCTTTTATAGGAGGAAGAATATAACAGTCTCTGTAAAACAACTGCACAATTCTCTAGAACATTCACTAGTTCAGAATCTACCTAATATAAGTGTTTTATTGACACTCATTTGGGATGGACAGTATAACTTCATTACTTACAGCTAAAATAAGGGCACATTCTATTCATATAGATAGAGACTCTGTAGCAGGCTAAAACATTGTAGATGGTGTCTTGCGCACGTTCATACACACACACACACCCCTACATAAAAAGAATAAAACTGAGGGGAAAAATTAACACTGATAAAATGTCCTATTTCACATTTATTTCATGTATAATTTTTAGCACCCCATATGCTGCACCACATTGCAGCCAGCAACAAAGCAAAACATGGACTTAAGTGATCTATGTATGACTGCAAGTTAGGACTATTACACATTGTTCAATCCTCTTAATACAGAGAACTGTACACAAATAAAAATGACCTGCCTGTTTTGCATATAAAAGACTTCCATCATTTTCAGTTATACACTAAAGAACAATACTCAAGCAAAAGAGGTACATCTAGGCTAACATCTGCATCCTTAAACTTTGCTATTTTCTGATTTTTACATTTTCATGTTTGCAAATGAACCATATAATGTAACGTTTCTCAAGACGAAAATAAATCTTAAAATTGAATAGCCCTAAAGTATTTTAAGTATTAAAATATTTCCATAACGTGGAACTATATAATTGGAAACAGAAGATCCAATAAACTTTATAAGGTGCTTGGGAAGTAGTTTCCTTTCAAAGATCTAAGGAACAGGCCATATTTAATTTTAAAAGATGTGCAAAGAAAACATCAAGAGTTTTTGTAGACCTTTCTTCATTCATTGCACACCTGCACTGAAGTTTCCCAGTTCTGTTAAGTTAGGTATGCATGCATTTGTAATGCGGTTCTCTTCAGCAAATACTTTATAAGCACAGTAAGAAAGACCTTGATGTAAGAAGTACTGTACACATGTATCCTACGAGTTTAGACTGGTCATAACTCACTGAAGTCACAACCAATTTCCCCTCTGACAAAGACATTTCTCCTCAAGGAGGGCTGTGATCCCAGCTTTCTGCCTGGAGCCCGCTTGAGTAACTGGCTTTTATTGATACTTTTAAAGTACTTATTGGCAAAGATAGGGCCAGGAAAAAAATTAATCTGAGAAATTAATGTGCTAAGCATCTGAAAACAAGAGGTTCAAATGTAATTTAGGTCTTGCTGCAACATTTGCCATAGATGAAAAATTAGGCTGGATAAATAAATATGCCAAGCTTGGAAGAAGCCTGCATAATTTCCATTGCTTTCAGTGGGAGCTACACAAGGTTATTTTACAGCCAAATTTGGCTCAGAGTGTCTTAAAAACACTGAGTTTATTGGAAATACATAGTAATAATACTAAGCAGTTACACAGCATTTTTAAAATAATTTTTCAAAAGACAGTACGGCAGTTATTATAAAAGAACTAGGCTTCATATCACCTGTGTATTACTCAGAGATATTAGAAACAGATTTCTTAGAAGGCACATGTCACACACCTCTAGCATGCATCCTTCCGTAAAGAGAAATAAATGAAGAAACATAGCTTTAGGTGTTATCTAATGAAAGCAGAATGCAGTGGCAACCACAGAACAGTGTGGCTCTCAAATCCAATGTAGCATCCAGGATGCAATCCATTTAATCTCTAGATCCAATCTCTCTCTCTGCTTATAATATGCCATTCACTGTTACATTGCTATCTTTGTGGATAGTGAAATTATTTCATAGTTGGAGTAGGTGATAGGCTGGGTAATAGTAAATTTTCTGTTTGAAGCTGTACAATAATCACGGACAAATGTTAGGAGGTGTTTGTGGGCCATGCTCTGCTTAAGCTTGCCGGGTCTTCGAGAGATTGTCATACAAGGGATCATGGCACAATCAAAACAAGAAACCACCACGAAACATTAATTTCCCTAATAAGATTCTGAGGCCTCACTTCAAAGCCCCCCAAATGCTTTTAATGATAACAATATGGCACTATGCAGAATATTTTAAACCAGAATGAAACTGGGAATTATTCCTCCCCATCTGTAACTGCAGCTCTCCCAGATTCTGCCTTTCTTCTATTCAAGGCTGACAGGAACTGGAGAACTGGCCTTTGAAACTATTTGTACTTTTAATCTCCAATGTGCCATTCCTTTGGTAGTATTATCTGTCCTAGTAGAACATTTCCTCAAGGCCTATTCTTGCTCCCATTTAAGTCAGTGGCAAAATTCCCATAAAAGGAGGAGGAGTTAAAGTAGAGTCAAATTTTGCTCCTTCCATATTCTTGTAAGGACTAAGGCATAGCCAGCACATGTTTACAGCACAACAGGATGAACAGGATTAGAAACGCACAGAGACTGCAAAGAATCAAAGCTCTCAAGCTTCCCCTGATTGCTATGGGAAAAAGAGATTTTTACTTCATGTAGGTGCACTGTGAAACCAAGAGGATGGGGCTTCATGGACAGGGAAAGGCTGAGGGCAGAGAGCCTGGGCCTGGGAAAATGGTGGTTAGCCTCAGCTTTGTCAGCAGCCTTTCATTCTCATGGAAATGGATGAGACGTAGTTAACATTATCCTACCCACATTTGCCCTTCCTTCTTTAAATATACCCTAAAAGAAGATTTCTGGAACAACGGCAGAAGAGAAAATTCCCAGTCACTTACACACATGCAGGGAGGCTGCTCCGGCACGCTGTAAATCCAGTGTATCCGAGCAGACTCAATGAATCAAGTCAGCTGGTGCACGGAAATTAACATGCTTCAGCAGCCTTCAGTGTCACGTGTATTGGCAGCCCTGCACTGAAAAATGGCTGCGGGGCACTTTGAACCAAAACTCATTGAACTAGCATGGGGACACTGATACGTGTGACAAATGGATGTTTTTAATTAGCACAGCTCACTTATTAAAGCATCCCCTCCTCCCTCCCCCACCCCTCAGGCCTCCCAGAGCATGTCTATAAACACCCAGTGCTAAGGAGACATGGGAAGGCCTCATGAACTCTGCACCAAAAACTTCAGTGGAACTTGCAGGTTTAGGGAGCCCGTCTCTTTTGTAGTGGGGGGGGGGGGGGGGGG
>NW_017729025.1:142935135-142939338 GCF_001723915.1 Gavialis gangeticus
TGTGGGGGGGGGGGGGGCCCGTTTTTTGTGGGGGGGGGGGGGGGGGGGGCGTGCTGGAAGCATACAGCCCTTTTCCAGAAAAAACTCTGAATCCAAACTCCGAGGATCACATCCCTAGGCAAGAAACTCCCATATGGAGGGATTACATCCTGAACTCCACACTGAAGGTCTTGCAGGAAGTGGGGGGGGGGGGAAAATCATGTTCATAAAGTTAGTTGGTGGGGTGATGGGAAATTCTGCCCTGATTGTTTCATGCCTCATCCAAGCTCTGCACTGTGGATTCATGTCGAAAGCATAGTAACACATGAGCGAGGTTTAGGTAAAGGATGCTGCAGCAATTATAAATATAAGGGCTGCTCTGTTGAAGACTCAAAGTATATTCTCCATAATGTACCAGCATTTTACAGCCTTCCAACAACAACGATGGATGGACGGAATTTGTACATTAGTAATTTCCTTTCTTAATGAAGGAGATGTGTATCTTACAGTACCATGTGCTGTTGCCGTTGCCGTGGTAACAGCTCCTTGCCTCCATCTCGGAGGAAGCTGTGGTATACACTCTGCATGAACTGCTAGCATATCAGCTGAGGCTGCCTTTGGGTGTGCTTCATGGTCTTGGGTTTTTGCCTATACTTTCATTCTTTTTTAACTAAGGTGCACATTTTCAAAAGACAATATTTATGCAACTCATAGTACTACCCTCCTCCCAATTTGCCATTTTCTTCATTATCTGAATTTTGGTAGCCCACCAAAAAACCCTCATCATGGACAAGGATCCTGCTGTGTCCAATGGCAGCATACATAGAATATAAAGACAGTCCCTCTCCTCAAAAGTTTATAATCTAAGTAAATATACTATGTGTCGTCCTTTATATGCCACATCCTCCCAGTGCAATGCTTAACTTTGGACCAAAAACTAAATTAATAAGAGTGCTGTATGTAAGACATGAGAGCTAATTATTCGGCTTTTCTCAACTCTCATGGGGTCTCAGCTGGAGAAACTGTATCCAGTTTTACCCTTTAAACCCCTTTAAGAAAGATACAGACAGACTGGAGAGACCAGAGGAAAGCAGTCAAAATGATAAGAAGTTAAGAAAAGTTGAAGGAACTGTGCTGGCTTAATCTAGACAAGATTGAGATGGAAGCAGGAGCGGGGGGAAGAGGGGACACTATAACAGTCTTCCAGCACATATAACAAAATGTTGTCAATGAGAGGCGTATCACTTTTCCCCATTGTCTGCCTTGCCGGTGCCCATGGAGAAAATTGGTTTAATTTTCTGCAAAACACAAAAAAAGATTTAGGTTGGATATTAGGAAAATCTTTCAAACTGTTAATTTGGTCAACCTTTGGCACAAGATATTTGGGGAGTTAATGGTTCATTTGGGCATTTTTAAGAAAAATGTTTAACTAATATTTGTCAGGTAGGCAAGACAAATATTTCATCTTACCTCAATAGTGGGGGGTGGGCTAGATGCTGTCTTCAGGTTCCTTTGAACCCTACATTTCCATGATTCTATGAAATCAAAGAATGGTTTATTAGTACATGCAAAATTCAGACATTCCAGTTCAGTCCAGTCTACTCCAGTCCAGGATTTAAGGAGGCCCCTGTAGGGCAACACTTGGCGAACACAGACTGTTACTTTGCAAGACAGAGAGAACCAGTGTCTTTTTCTGTACAGAAGCCAGAATCACCTTGTATTCACTAGAACTGAATTCTGTCTCTCCTCTACTGCGGGGGGAATTAAGAAAAAATAACTCTGGCTTTATTTTGTCTTTACCAACACTTGGCGTCTTAATGCACTATGTGGGCTTAAATGCACACAGGAAGTGGCACAAAGCAGCTGAATCCACATGCATTATTCTGAAATTTTCTTAATGGTTCACTTTATTTGTTGTTTGTCTTTCATGTTGCATATGCCTGGTGAAACAGTCACAGCAGGAAAACTTTTAATGTAAATTCAACCTTATATTTCTTATTTTAAAAGACTGAGACAGACAAATAACTCTAATAACTGGCTCACATTCAGTTGCAGACTTGACTAGCAGTGAATTTTTCTAATGTATTTAAACAGCTATTTTGCTCAGGTCATTAGATGAGTATCTGCCACTGAGGGAAAGTAAGCCAAGAGAAAGGGAACAGGTTGTGTGATCAACAAGCAGAAGCAAACACAACTGAATAGAAAACCTAGCACTACAGAAGTTTTAGTTAACAAAAGTGACCTTGTGAATAGTTTTCTGAATTTAGCTCATCACCCATTCTTCCTCTAGAGTTCACCATAAATCTGATCCTACTGTCCTTTCTCAGAAAAAACTCCGAAGTCCTACATTCAATGGATCTAGCATTTTATTAACATTATAAATCCTTTTAGAAAGGCACTAGGTGGCTCGGGTTAGTAACATAAAGCCTTTAACTCATACCTTCAACACAATACACAAACTTCTAGAGGAGATTAGACAAATCTGAAACCTGTCCATTTTGGAGGAACACCCTAAAATCTCCCTATTTAACAAACCTTTTCTGTGAAAACAAAACCAAAAACACTAACACTCCCTTTAGCTACCCTCTACCCCATGGTACTACAGAAACAAAAACATAACTCCATTGCACAAAGACCTTTCTCCCCTCCCGCTGCCCCCCAAATAGAGAAGTGCTGAGTCTTCATGAAGTCCACTGAAACTTTGCTAATGCTTATCAGTCTTACATGGAAGAAGTCCTGATACCACAGCAATGGGTGGTATATAAAATGCTAGTGTAAGATATAACTACACAGAAGAATAAAGGTGTGACTGTAGCACTTGTTAGCTTAATGTAGCCAGCGCAAGGTTTCAAGAGCAGAGAAGATGCAGAACAGAAGGGTTTAGCACATACTAGCAACTAGACTACGTACCATGATGCCTGAAGGGTTTGTATTCTGACTGCTGACCCATGCTGCTGCATCTTCACTTTTGCTGTTACCCATGGTAGATTAAGCACACTACAACCACACCTTTATTTTGTTGTGTAAACATGCCCAGAGATAGAGGTTAGAAGATAAGAACTGCCATTTACTGGGGCAGACCAGAGGTCCATTTTGCCTGGTAGCCTGTGTCACACAGGGGCAGAGAGTGGATGCTGGAAGATGGGGAGCTGGGTATGACCATGGTTTTTTTCTCCTGTTCCTCTCTCACTTGCAGCCTCCAGCATTTAAAGTCTAGGAAGGCCTGATTCAGAAGCTGTATCCCTAACTCCCATGCTCAATAGCTACTGATTCCTCTTTCCTCCAAGAATTTGTCCAAATCCTATTTGAATCTGGTTACACTCTCAACTTCCACAACATCTGGTAGCAATGAGTTTCACACTTTAATTACATGCTGTGTGAAAAATAACTTGTTTTGTTTGTTTTAAATTTACTACTAGTTTCACCTAGTAGTGACCCCTAGTTCTTCTATTGTGAAAGTAAAAATAAATCCCCGTTTCTTTTCTTTTCACCATTTAGTATTTTGTAAACCCTTATCATGCCCCCTTTCAAGAGTCTCTTTTCTAAACAAATTAGGCTTAACCTCTGTAGTCTCTCCTCATATGGAAGCCCCTCTATACCATTAATCATCCTTGTTGTCCTTCTCTGTACCGTCTCTAGCTCTCCTACATCCATTCTGAAGTGTGGGGACCATAATTGGGCACAGTATTCAAGGTATGGATGCACCATGGATTTATAAAGGACCATGATGATATTTTCAGTTAGGTACCCTTAGAGTTAGTTTCAGTAACAACTTGAAGGACTGAATGGGCCATGGAGGTGGAACAACCCTGAGGTGGGTCCTCCACACAAAAATCAAAGCACTGAAGAAGCCTTCACTGTTACTACACTGAGTTTTTAGGCAGTCAGCATTCCCAACCCAGCACCTTTGGCAACATTAAATTCATTTAGAAATTCAAAGTGAGCAGAGCCCTAGTTTAATGCCAATTTACCCCAGCATATGAACCGGCCACAACGCCTTTAAATAAAAATCCTTTGGAATAAAACCTAATTTTGTATAAGTAAAGTGAGCTGCAAACAGGATAAGAGCTAGATTTTTCTGTCCTGAAGCTATAGAGAAAGAGCAGTAGTAAAATTGCAACTCATCTAGCAACTGCTAGATAAAACATTACATTGTGTGTGTGTGTGTGTGTGTGTGTGTGTGTGTGTGTGTGTGTGTGTGTGTGTGTGTGTGTGTGTGTGTGT
>NW_017729025.1:142939410-142962026 GCF_001723915.1 Gavialis gangeticus
TGTGTGTGTGTGTGTGTGTGTGTGTGTGTGTGTGTGTGTGTGTGTGTGTGTGTGTGTGTGTGTGTGTGTGTGTGTGTGTGTTAATTAAATAAATTATAAGGGTAGGACAAAATATTCCTCATTCTCTTTCTGTTGGAAGAGGTCTGATGTGCATCTTTATGTGAGGAAGTAAACTTAGGGCGTGATGCTACACGTACGTGAGCACTCCAGATGACTGAAATGAAAACACCAAGAGGATTAAGACTTACTGTCTTTCATTTCAAAGGGGCAGCTGAAATTCAGAGTTAAGGCTTTGAGTACACAAAATTTAACACCTGACACAACTTAAAAAACACCTTTGGAAAACAAAGTTTTTGATGAATTGAGCCACCTCCTTTCTCCCTCCCCCACGCACAGTTCCCTCCTCTCTAGCTCGAAGAATGCTCTAGGAAGAGCTGGCAGGTACTGTAATTTGGGGAAAGTTCATGGGTAGTAATAGCTCCAAACAGTCCCTGCTACAATGCATGGAAGTGCATCAAAACTTTGTAATGAAGAATTCAATACTCTGCTGCAACGCTCAAATAATCTAACAGGGACGCTATATACAATGCAGCCATCTTTATAACCAAGATAGAATGTGCTGTTATACCGTTATGTCAGAAAGCAAGCAAGTAGATCTGAAACTTGTACCAGAGCTGTCAATAGATCTGTCTCACTCAGAAGCACTATTTTTTAGTCTCAGCATGCTATCACATGAGATAAGTACCATTTTCGCCATCCTACTGGCCTACTTGTCCTTGCTCCAGACAACGTCCACATGTCACCACCTGGAGTGCTGAAGACTATATTGCAGTCAGCCCCACCTTCTCATAATAAATATACCCCTTGCAAAAAAGTGAGTAGTATACCTACAGCTAGGCGCATGTACACTTGCACTCGATGCTGCTTGACATCATCCAGAGCTACCATGGTAGCCAACAGAATACAAGCAACAGGCCATCCAGCAGTGCAGGGAATTACCAAAGAACAAAGACGACATTGCATCCCAAAAGCTTTGCTGAAGATGCCCCCTGTGGATTCATTTTCTTTTAAACCAGGGGTGCTGAGCCTCCAGAGATTGGGCACCCATGAGCCTGTGGCAGTATCATTTGGCCTCCAGGACTCCTCATGGGTCCAAAAAATTGGCAGCAGCAGAGCCATGGTACAGCTCCCATATCTCTGGACCTAGGGCCCTCTACATATCTCCTGTATCTTTGGACCTAGGGCCCCGGGCCCTCTACAGTGGATCCAGCACCCAATCCCAGTGTGGAGGGTGCAGCAGGGTCACCACCAGGCCCCAATCTCAATGTGTGGGTGTGTGAGGTGTTTGTTGCTGGTCCCCTGCACCCAATCCCAGCCCATGGGGGGTGGAAGAGGTCTAGGCCAGGTGCCCAAGGACCAATCCCAGCATTCAGGGAGTGAGAAGGGGTGGTGCCAGCCCCCCAGGACCTAATCCAGCCCACAGACAGTCCCCATGCCACTCATCTGCCCCATGAGGCCAAAAGGTTGAACACCACTGTTTAAACAATTAAAACTATGCATTTCTATGCGTCTTCTGGAACTACAACACTTAACTGTCCTCCCTACAGCATATCCTTGTAACTTATGCTACCATATGACCTGTATTCTCCTCCTGCCTCCCAAAACCCTTGGGTAATGTGATGGAGCAAGGAAGTTGTTGTGCTGAGTGAACCCAGCTCTGATCCCCTATTGTCAATCATTCACAGATTGCCCATAAGGACAAGTGGCTAAATGTAGATATGCTATGTCATTCTGGGGTTTCAGTCCCTCTCTAGTCCCAATTTGCAGATGTCCTAAAGCAGCGGGAGCCAACCTTTTTGGCAGGTGTGCCACAAGGTAAGCTTCACCCCCTCCCCCTGTGCCACACCAATAGTTTCCCTGCCTGATCTACTACTCTGCTTTCTGCCCTACCTTCCTCTGTGTTCCCTGCTTCCTCCCTTATCTGACACGTGCCACTGACAGAGACTGCCAGGGCATGCATGTCACAGGTTGGCCACCCTCTTGTCCTAATTTATTCATATTCTAGGACTTCAATCCATTTCTTAGGGGGAAAAAAGGGTTGGATAATGCACTGAGGAAAAATGTGATTTCCAATGACCAGCTTAGTGTTTCGTGGCATCTTTGTATTTGCTAGACTGTCCATTAAAGTTTGTATGAGCTCTGTGGGTTTTTCAAAGGCATGTGGGCACTTACGGATGCAGATAGGTATCTAATGGGATTTTCAAAATCCCCTGTATTCCCATTAATTTTACTGTTGAAGTACAATGATTCCAGTGGAAATTAGGCAACTACATTACTTCAGCAATACATAAAACATTTCCCATGTGGTGACAAACCATATCTTTGGGCTGCTAAGTACCTTTGGGAGGAAAAAAAGACTGTATTTGTTTTAGGTTTTCTCAAAGGCAGAACCACATCTTCTTTACTCTACCAGTGGGTATTTTCCTAGTGAAGATAAAAGCCAAGTGAAAATTTTTTTTTATGAATTGCTGCCAATGATTTTACTGAGGTCAGCACAACCTTTGTGAACACAAAGATGTGTAATTTGTGTGCTAACTACAAACATGTTAATTATTTAGCCTACATTTTGTTGTGTCAAGGGCACACCACATGACATCTGGTTTTTATCCAATTATGTGGGTATCATAGCATGTCCCATTGCTTGGCTATACAATCCATCGCCTGCCTTTTTGAATTATCTTCAGATAGTTTGGAAGAAAATTAATTGTAACCCCTGCTGGTTGATCTTTACCATAGAGATTAGACTGATAATACAATTCCTGTGTTATACCTTAGAACTAATAAAACAGACCTTTATTCCCAAGCAAGCAGGGAGGACAAGCAGGGAACTGGCATAGAACAGGTATTTCAAATTTCAAATGAGCAATTGATGATACAACACATTTTAAAGTTTCCCAAATATGAGCTGTGCTACACCATTCAAGCCAGGGGAAGTTTTCCTATTGTAAACAGAATGTTTCACCTGTGCTCTGCCCTCCATACTAAGAAAGATGAATCCAGGCAATGTATCTGGTATTGCTGTATTTCTGAAGTGGGAACCTACTCTTCTGCATTCCACTAATGCCAAACACAGCAATTGGCAGTATCCAGTTTGGCCATGTGGATTTGCACTTCTTTGAGACCAAGAACAGGGAAACAGGTATAAGAGAAAAGGGTTGATTGTGATATTTTTGCAACTGCAGTTGATAGAAAGAATGCTTTTCTCAAGTATATTGGCAGAGATTTTAAGAACTGCCTAAGTAAGCTGGACACTCATTTTCCTTTATAGAGGGTGAATATTAGGCCACCAAAACACTTCGACAACTTAGAAGTAATTTTTTATGAGAATAGATATTCAGGAGCAACTAACTACACCACACATAATTGTTTCTTCAAATATGCTTGGTTTTCTTGAATGGCTATTGAGAAAAATACAAGATAAAAGATAATACTATTTCAAAATTAAAGTCTCCTCTTAGATGCACACAGCACTCCCCTTTGCTGTTCTGTTTTCCATATACATACAAAACTCCCAGTGACAGCTGGGAAAACCACACAAGTAGGCAGAGCAGGATAATGAGGTGCTGTTCTAGCCTGCAGTCTTGAGCAGAGACATTTGTTTTTTGACAACACAAGGCAGTACAAAGCCAATTTGTTTTGCATAGAATTTCTAATTAACATCTTCAAAAGTGCCATTCAGAGTTTAATGTAAAAGGCAAATAGATTGGGAAGGAAAAGAAGGAGATATGGGTCAGGCAGAAAGGAGGTTTTTACTGAGGTTTGAAATAAAAAGGAGTGTCATCGTCCAGTGAGAAAGGATATCAGCAGAGGAAACTTGGCCGTGTCTCATGCTCTTCTAATGCAGTTGCTCCTATTTCACTATAATTCAATCCCTATTGAATTAGAGCTAGTGATTCTTTTTTCTGACAGATCACCTATGTGACTGGACTGGTTGTGAAGTTCCTATGGACCATCACAACTTCAAGGAATCTACAAAATTACTCTTTCCATCATAACTCACAGTGTTCTGGAGCAGATGTCAGAGGGGCAGAGTTTTTAGATAAGCGAGCATAAAATAATCTGAATGAAAAGGGTTTTAGATGTGTCCTTCATGCAACTCTTCCCCTCATCAAGCATTCAGAGCCATTCCCTATCTACTTAGCTCCCCCGTTTTAAGTCAAGGATTCAACAAAGTGGATCCAAATGGCAGAACCTGTAGACAAGAAGGAACTCATACCAAGTCATTATGTGGAGGGAGAGAAAGCAGACCGGAGCTTGGACAAGGTTCAAATAAATCTTTGGAGAATTTTAACCAAGCAGAAGACTATTCAGATAAGAATAAGATGAATGCTTTTAAACTAACCTGTAAATGATAACATGAACCCATAAGCTTGATTTTCAGGCAGCAACTACATGCCTGATTGTCAAATGCAATTATTTTAACTGTATGCACAAACTGAGTGCATATGCATGTAACTGGATGAAATGGCATAAGCAATGTTTTGATTTGCTCACAGAATTATATGCACATTAGGCATGTTTCATATGTGTATACTGCACCTGTACTTCTATAGCTAAACTGATTGGGTTGGAAAAGAAAGGACCAGACTTCAGTATTTAAAATTAGCTCCAGTGAGAGTAGTAGCAATTTCAGATAACGATATTGTGCACAAGCCTTCTGCCAAGGTTACTGATGCATACTGTGGGGTTAAGGCTTAATGACTTGATTGTTTTTATCCTAGGTAGGATTGTACTACAGAAAGCTTTCTTCCCTGTGACACCAGTGGGAAACCATGACCTACAGCTATCTTGTTCAATTCCTTCAACCAAAAGTTGAGAGCATTAAGTACACTTGAGACCACAGCACAATTTGAGGGCATTATTTATCACCATTCATCAAAGGGGAAGTGATTAATTTTTTATGACAAACAAGTCAATACAGCAAGAGCACTTTTTCTACATGAAGCAGCTTTATGAACTGCTGAGAGAAAACGAGGTGACCTGCTGAGCAGCAAGGAACCTTTTATTTACTTGTGAGAAAAATGGTAGTGTAGGTCTCGTATTGTGTTGTAATATTCAAACTAAAATGCAAACAGATTTAATAGGCAACATTCAAAAAGCACAGAGCTCAAACATTTGCTCTTCATGCAGAGCTTGTGAATGTTCAGTATAGGGGAAGCAGACGGGAAAAAATGTTGCTTTTTTTCTCTTTTGCTCTCCCTCCCCCCAAAATAAAATAACATAATCTAAGAAATGTATAGTCAGAGTGAACCAGGCCAGTTTAATTTCATTCTAATTTAATGAGGCTTGTTGTCTTGTTTAGTAATTAGCCAATTTCCTCAGCAAAAACCCACAGCATAGCCCAGCCACTTTCCAGAACCAATTCATCTGTAGAAGTATTCTGAGCATGCTGGGAAGATGGCATAGTCTTGTAGTTCTCACTACTCTTTAGTTATACCTTGCCAGTTTGAAATGATTTCAAAGCGGATCTTGGACAGTAGCATCTGACTGAAAGCAAATTCATTCTCTCCCAGGGGTTCTGTACCATTACTGTGCCTGAAAGCAGTAGCTTTCTCAGAAACGTTAAATCACCACTTCTTTATTAGCTTAATTTCAGGTAGCTTCTTTATAGATTGGATTAGAAAAATAACCCATTACACTCTGGAGCATCACTGAGTCAGTCTGAGGTTTGAAGAGCCAGTGGCACTGGGACATAGATCTGGGACACTGAATATGTAGGTCCTACACATGCATAACAAAGGGAGAGCAGACCCACCACTCCCCACAAGGTGCTTTTAGAGAGAATGGACCTACCTTGTTGGTCCTATGAAAGAGCAATATGGGGAGAGGGTATGTCCTGCAGATCCGAAAAAGAGAAAAGATGATTGGTCTTGCTTTAAAAGGTCTCCTAACACCATTCTAACACTTCAGAAATGAAAGCATGAGAGGAAGGCTTTTGAGTCTCCCCCACCACCCAATGCTACTGGCAGAGACCAGGCCTCCAGTTGGTAAGAACCCTTTGGGAAAGCAAACGTGGGTAGTTCACGACTGAGAAAAAATGTTAAAAGGATGCCTGGATTTGCAAAAGCAAGGATATTACCTGTCACTAACTAGCTCTTTGCCTTACCGTTCCCAATGCCTTCCTATCCAGGGTATTTCTAGCATGCTTATGTCCACAGCGCCTCAGTGCTATGGCAAGAAATGCTGCATTTCCCAGCAGTAGGAGGTCAGAGGATGCTGAAGGAATACAAATACAGCATCTTATAAAAAGTTTCCCAAATATTGTCTGAAGAACTGGGCTGCTGCCACATGTAAGACCAATGGAAAGGCCCAATACTTTCTGGCCCAAGTGCTATACTTTCTGACACAGATTACACTTGACTATGGTGCTACTTAGCAGTTTTAGCGTAGTAAATATCATGCCACTTGTCATAGCAGTTATGGAGTGTTATTACCGGCAGATGTGGGGATTTATGGTAATGATTTCATAACAAAATAGTTAAATGAAATGCTAAATCCATTAAAACTCCCACGGGTTTCAGTGGGACCAGGAATTCATTCTTAGCATGTGCTCAATGTCTGTCAGTCTGCAGCAACTGCAGGATCCCTGTGGTGTTCTAGCACATGGTACATAGTTACTGCCTAGAAACAGAAGAATGAACGTGGAGTTTTAATAGTGCCAATAAGACATGAGACAAGATCAACAGGCCATGACTGAAAACAAAATGACACTTTTCACAGTGTTCTGGTATCACATGTCTTAAACCATGGTTCCTATGCTTGAACCCACTGATTGGTAGAAGAAGGTGACAGCTTTTTAAAACAGACAATAAGCCCATTTCACCAGACTTAACTTATTCATATTCACATATGAATTATAAATGACAACACAAAGAGGTTTGAATTTATAGTTGCAAAAGCCACCTAATTAAGGTGGGGCAATGTAAATATCTTTTTCAGAACAATATAGGAAAAGGAGAAGAACAGTTTTAGTACTCTAAGATTTTGTGGCCTTGTGAGGAAATTACATCCATCATTTCACATAAATATGTACTTTCAATCCAGGAAATCCTATCATCTGTTTCCACCCTGTCTTCTTCCATCGTGAACATGGTCCTACCCTGAATGTAGCTTTGTGCTAGACTTTCATGTGTTTATGTTTGTGGAGTCATGGCAAAATAGGGCAATTGCAATGCCTGTGTTTCCTATACTATCTCAGCATTTGGCAAATTGTTAGATAGTCATGTCCACAGTATGCACTGCCATCAGGTAGTGTTCTTCTGAGCAAAATGAGATAAAAGGCAAAAAATTGTATTGCAATTCTAGATGGTAGGCAATTCAAGAAGGATCATTTCTGTGAAGCTTATGTGATTTACTAGATCACATAATGATTGAAATTAGGAGATAATGGATCTGAATCAGTTCTCACACCACTCCAGTGTGTTTGTTGCATCATTAAATTTGTGATGATTTCTTTCTTGATTCAAAATGGGTCAAGTGAGATCAGAATTCAGCTCAAATCTTTTTTCCCCTATATTTTTATCCTTATAAGGGCCATTAGGATGGATTGAATTAATCTTGGACATAATGCCATTGAGTTGCATCTGGAAACTACTAAAATACAAAATGTTGTTCTATTTACTCTGATTAACATTCTAAAGAGATTATGCTGAGCTTAGTATAAATCTTTTTTTTTAATCTACACATAAGTATAGAGATTTATAGTCTCCTTAATTACTTATCTGGAGCCTTCATTTCATTCTAATAAAATAATAGCTGGAACTCTTTGACCTTATGATGCATCTTAAATATTAAGAATCATTATTAAAACTATGGTGACCAAGAAGTGAAAAATCACAGAGCCAGTTTTTCTGAGGATAGAAAACCAACTCTTCAATGGTATTCCTTTAGCATGGCAAACTAGTAAAAATCTGCCAATGTCCATGTGAAGATTAGTTCTAATTGGTACTGATCTTTGAAAAGAAATCAGTCTGTGAATGTTTCAAAGGGGAATATAAAATGGCAATTTATGCTATATCACTGCAAATACCTTCACTCAGCAATCACACTAATTAGAGTGGAAAGGATCATGCCCCTAAACTCACAGGGCATTCACATACGTCTGAACATATGAGTAGCCCTTTTGAAGTCATTAAGCCCTTAGGGCAAGACACAAATTCACTGCTTTGCTGAATCAGGACCTCAAAATAGGGAAGAGACTTCTCTTTCATGATAAAACTTGATTTAATTATACTTTTTAGAAGACAAGAAATCTCAGCAGGGAATAAGTCCTAGCTTTTCAAAGGTAGTCTTTGATTCTACAAGGTTACATCCCAAGACTGCCATTGAGAAGCACACCCCACCCACTTCTGTTCCACATGTGCCAAACCCAGAAATGAGGCAGTGAAGCTGTGCTGTGTGCACCCCTTCTGCCATTGCTGCTTTCAAGATCTCAACCTCTACCATATTTCAGAGTGGCTCAGTTACCTCGTGACAGATACAAGTAAGTGGTCTTATTTTCTGAGGGTGCCTATACACGAGCAGTGAGGCTGCTCTGACACACCATAATTACAGTGCTCCAGCAGCTTAATCAAGCCTGCAGGAACGTGGTAATTACCACGCTCCAGCAGACCAAAGTTGTTTGACAAGCTTTAGTTAAAGCACCCCCACCACATTTCAGCATGGGGACGCTGATACAAGATGCTCCGGGTGCTTTAATTACAGTGGCTCTCGGAACTGCTCCAATTAAAGCGCCGCTTGCCCCCCCATTCCCAGAGCATGTGTATAAACATCCTATAGTACTAAGTGTCCACAGCCCTCGTTGATGTCAAGAGTTGACAGTGCGCAGCAGCTTTATAAATATGGCCATTTTTCTGTAGGAACTTAACTTTAGGCACATGGGTTTGAAAATCTGCCCCTAGAACATGACACTAGATGTGCCTGTTTCCCACATAGGCTAGGTTCTAAGACTTTTTTTTCCTGTATGCCCTTTCATCCTGAAGTCCTGAATTCAGTTCTATTGGCATTCAGGTATGCAGGACTCCTTCTGTTGTTTTTATTTCTTCTGTCATGCGCTTGTTTGAGGGGAGGTTTCTTAGTATATTCCTTTTATCAGCTCTGAATTTTATTTCTTTCAAAAATCCTGGGCAAGGGTAAAATACTGGGTCCATTGAAGGCAGTGGCAAAACCCCTGTAACTTTAATGGAGTCAGGATTTCAGCCCTGGTTCTTAAGAAAGATGGAGATCCTAACAGTGCCTAGGGCAACGTGGCACCTGGCTCCCCTAGACACTTTTGAAAAGCCCAGCCTAGAGATGGGCCCAAGCCATGAAGGTTTGTGTTCTAAACAGAAATTTCTCATTTCAGATAAATGGGACTTTTGGAGGGGAAAGGGATGGGGAGAGGGGATCAGTCCTGTTTGTAGTAGTACTTGCTGTACTTCCCTGCAATGAGCATGTTAACATTGGCAGAAATGCCAGTGTTACCCTCTGTGCTTTTGACAAGATCTTAAGTATCACCAGCCACGTCTACGCGAGACCCGGACTCGGCAGTAGCCCAAGACTAGTGTGCAGTACCATCACGTGGCAACAACAGATGCAACACTACTGCGCCGTAGTCTCAGGCTGCTGTGCAGTCGGCATCACAAAAAAGCTGTTAGCACTACTGTGCCGTAACTCGGGTTACTGCGCAGTCATTTAGTACATGTTTATACAAGTACTCAATGACCATGCACTGACAACTGTGCAGTCAGCAACTCACGTAGACATGGCCACCTAGTGGAAAAATAATCCACTGACGCCAAGATTCTATAACACTGCGACACAACTGTTGCTTTTAATCAACTATTAAGGTAAAAAAGTTGAAGCTTCATTATCTTCATTGATTTTGGTTTCATGCCAACCCTCACTCCATAAATTATTATTTAAAATAGGTCTATAAACTTGCCAAATCATTAAATTAACCTTTTTAATGGTGCACAGGGCACCATAAAATCTTACTTTATGAATGTCTATACAACTCCATTCTTTCCTTCTGGAGTCATACATATGCTAAACCAACCATGATAGATTCATTACTACATTCACCATTAAACATGTTTAAAGCTGTTACTAATTACTACTGAAGAACTAGGTACTGGAAAGCAAACTAAGTTTAAGATGAAAACAGTGGTGGCCTGAGGGTTTTTGGGAACCCTGGGCAAAATAGTCATTTGGGGCCCCTTAGGGGCTTAATTTTGATGACCTATAAGCAAGTCAGACATTTTAGATTTGAATTTTACTTTGCCCTATCCATGAAGCTGCAATGAAAGTATCTTAGTACAATATTGATAATACAAATATTCAGTGTTAATAATTTTTATTTTTATAAAGTGTGGGGCCCTGGGTGGTCACTCAGTTTGCCCTCCCCTAAGGCCACTGCTGATGAAAACTGGCCAATCTATGCCAGCCAGTGAATTGCCATGAAAATTAACATGGCTTGGAAGGAAATTATCTTCAACTATTGTTATTCCACTGTTATTCACTAGCATAAATTGGCTGATAATCTTAATTGTAGCTATATGTGTTCTTAGGAAAGAGAATATATAGAATAATTCAATTCAGTCTAAACAGTAGGCAAGATGTGTATGCCCTCTTGTATCTGATAATAGTCAAGGGCCTAATCATAACCCTGGAAGGAGGAACTTAGTTCTGATCCTGCCTCTCTCAGTGACTCCCTTTGTAGCTGTTAGGCAAGTTATTCACATGTTAATTTTCAGTTGTGCTCAGAACCTGTGAAAAATAAGCCACCTCTACCCCCTTGGTTTCCCATCTGTAAAATGGGGATAAGTACTTAATTAACATCAAATGGAAAGGCTTTAGTTTGTCAATGTTTGGGAAGTGGTTCAAAAATGAAAATTCCTATGTAATTTTTAGTTATAACAATTTATGTTCAATGAATTGAAACAGGCTTCTATATTTTGGCACATAATCAGGACAGAACTGTGGCATCAACAGTACTACCCTGGATGTGCAAGTAGCAGCTATACAGGCCTATAGAAATGTCAGCACTTGGATTATCACTGACAGAAAAGTGTGCATTGATTGAATGAATTCCCTCCATAGTGATGCTCTTCACTAGCCGATGACGGAGAAATTATCTTTGAATACTTGTGCAAATCCCTTACATGGCTAAGAAAAGGGTGGGGGGGAATGGATCCCTGTATCAAGTTTTTTAAATCCCCTGCACTGTTAAGTGCTTGATCTTGCATAAAACACCTGTTCCAAGGCTCATTGAGGTCAAGGGCAATCTTTCTCTAGATCTCAGTCAGGTTTGCACTGGGGGAATGGTCATGCCTTAACAAAGTTATTTTTGCTAAATCTTATGCAGCCTATCTGTTTGGTGAACTCAGATCAGTGGTTGGAAAAACTGACGTGGTATATACTCAGAAATGGAACCTGAAACAGCCTAGAATCCTCAGGCTTTATTTTTTGCTGTTCACAGTGATAAATCATTGGTTATCACTCTTAGAAGCAAGGTCCCAGTGTGAGCACAGGATTAACTGCTAACTGCTTATTATAGTCCCTGCTGCAGCCAAGTCTATCTTGATAAAAGCAGAAGGGCAAAGCAACACAAGCAATTTGATTTTGAAAACTGCTGTCAATACAATCAACTAGCACTATCATTCAGGAAATATTTTGTAGTCTATAAATACAACCCCACTCCTTCCATATTTATGAAGTATTTTTTTAACTAGATAATGAATCGTTTCTCTCTCTTTGGAGTAGATGCTGCCTCCCCACACTTTACTCCACTGACTTTAAAGGTTGCATGGATTTATGAATGTCCCTAAGGATACCCTCCTCTATTTTTGTCTGTGTGTGAATCTTGCTATTCTTAGGTCATTGCTTGTTTATGCTTGATGGCTCACAGAAGCACAACCCAATTGGAAGACAGTAGGAACTAAAAATATAAATGAAAATTCACACAGGTACTTTCTTATTCCTGTTAGTGACAGGTATTTCCTACATGTGAATTGTTTTGGTGTTCCTTCAGAAATAAGGTTTTATAAACTTAAAGACTTAGAGTTAGCCAAGTTGAGTATTGCCCACTGCTTTTGGAAGCAGCTGAAGGTCTGTTCAGTTGTTTTTTATATTCAGTAGATAATTAATAAAGATGAATTTAAAGCCACAACGTTTAGGTCTAGTTCTGAACGTAGATCTAACTGTTCTTTAAGTTTTTAGGGAAGTTCAGATGTGAGGTTCTAATCTAGGCTACTCCGAAGACAGACACAATTCACAATATTCAATTAAAAATTTTCCAAAGTGTGGTGGAGCACCACTGCGGTGCTCGCCACTTAATGGGTTGTTGCAGGCGATGGATGAGCCCACATGGTGAACAGCAGGGAGACACCCTCCCCCCAGTAGCCATTTTAAGGGAGAAGGTGCATGGCCAGCAGGTACAGCCGGCAGGTGCAGGTCAGCCCTGATGAGGTGGCCATTTTAGATTTGGCTCTCAGGGCTGAGGCAGCAGTTTGCTGCAAGCAGCCGAAGGACAACACCCAGTTGAGCTGCTGCTCACAACACCTTGGAAGTAAGGGAGGAACTATGGGGATGGTAGGAGGTTCCTGGGGACCCAGTGGGGTCCCAAGTCCCACAAAGAAGGCTTGAACATAGAGAGAAAGGCCTAGTCTAGAAAGGGGGCTCACAACTTGCAGGACTACACAGGGACTAGGCAAGCCCCTGATTTAGAATAGGCAGGGGTGAGGTCTGGGGCTCAGATGAGCCTGGTTGACTATGTTATTAAGGACTATGGGGCTCTACGGACACCCAGTGTGAGATGGCTGCATGGTGGGGCCCACAAGGGGACCCTTGCTGCCTAAGGAGGTCAGCTGCTGCAATGCTAGGACCAGACCACCCTGACTGGTCAATGCAAGAGGGAGCCAGGGCCGAATGCTGAAGGGCAATGAAGCCCAACACCAGGTGCAGTCAGGGGCCATGATGAGCTTTCTGGCACCCCGACTGCCCTGGAGGCAGGGTCAGAGCCTAAGGAGGATGAAGGTACCCTCAATGGCGGATGGGAGGGGGCATCACTGTCTAGGGGAAGAAAGGCTCAGCGAGACAGCAGGCTGAAATGAAGAAGCTGAAACTCAGCCTCTGGTTGGGAGGCATCCAAGGAGGGGTCCAGAGAGTTGGGTCAGTGAGAGACAGCCATCAGCAGCCCAGGAACAACAAGTATCCCAGTAGGGAGAAGACCAGAGCAGGTAGGCCTGCATTGGTCCTGGGTATGACTGAAAATTGAACCCTGCTGGGGAAGGATGGCCTGGTGGGACTTCCTGTGGTGAAAGAGTTCCCCAGAAATGCCAGGCCAGTTGCCCCCCAGTGAAAGGTGAGGAGGGAGCCTTAAAACCCCAGCCCCCACCATCCTCATGGAATACCTGAGTCCAGGGACAAGCACGGGGGCCAGGCACATCTCCAGACATCTCAGTCCCAGTGGCTAGAAAACCCCAGACGCCCCAGTGAGAGGGCAGATAGTTAGAGTGGTCCCAGTGAGGGGGCAGAAAGGGACCAGGAAGTGGTGATGCATAGGTGGGCTCATGGGGGTGCACACGCACCCCCTGAGAGTACTGGTGCATTCCCTGACAGGCCGCATTTCCTGCTTAGCCGATAGGCAAGGGGGGGCAGGTGGAAACGCTGGTGCCCACCCTGCGAGTGCCAGCAGGGGAGTGGGAAGTACTGTGGCCTCTTCCAGGAGCAATGTGGCCACTTCCTGATCAGCACGATTGGTTCCCCCCACCCCCCGGTCGGCAAGATTGGTCACTGCAGGGGACACATGCGGGGGACACCCTGACTAAGATGACACTAGTTGCCTATGGGACCAGGTATGTCTATGTAACATCCCAGTCCCAAAGGAGGGTAAGACCCTGTGTAGCCCCAGTGAGAGCGGGGGCAGTAGTGTTAGTCCCAGAGAAGACATATGTGAGAGGACCCAAGTGAGAGGACAGAGGAAGAAGGCCCTAGTAGGAGGGCATAAGTTGAAGCCCCACGAAAGGGGCAGTTAGGCCAAGGTAGGTCTATGGATGCCTGAGGCCACAGTTGGGCCAGAAGCCAAGACCCTGGTAAGTCCTCAGGCATGGTGAGGCTGAGTTTGGGTCAAAAGGCTAAGAACTGCCCAGTGTGAGGGCACTGTGACTGTGAGCTCCAGTGGGGAGTGAGAGTCCCATGTGAGACTCTGGGGCTCAGGTCACAGTGTGGGGCACTGGAGCAACATGGATGCCATCTGCGAGGCATGGGACACTAGAAGGGAAAGTTGGAGTCATGTATAGCACCCCCTGGCATCAGGACAGTCAAATGGGCAGCCTCCCACATTTTACACCAGTTTTAGGAACAGCAACTCATGGCAGGCAAAACTGGGCAGACTGCTGTACTCAGACAGGTGGGTGGGCCGATGTTGAGACCTGGCCACAGGATGGCCCCCTGTCACACAAAGATTTATGTAGAAAGATGGGGAGGGCATTCAGATTTTCCCTTTGTGAGCCTATTTCTATTTATTGCTCAGAGAAGCATATTGAATCAAGGTTATTTTATCACATGAATTCATTAGAAAAGCATTGCCCTTTTTCAGCTCAGGGAGAGATCTGAAAACAAATAAGCAATCTACTGCTGTAAGTATATGTGGGGGGAAAGCCAATTCCAACCTGTGTACTACAAAGAAAATAACTATAGTAATGATTCTCTCAGTCAAAATCTTTCCTCCAAATACATACATAATTCCCACTCAGAGTAAGGAGTTGTGCCTGGGAGTAGCCTTGTATAGATAAGGGAATTATTTTCAAGATGGGTCCCCAAGGTGCCCATTCTACAAGTGCTCTGGTTCTAGACCCAATAAAAACACTCACTGGAAAATTATGGACTAGCCAGCTGTAGAGGGATAATAAAACTCTTCCTTCCATTGCTCCATGTAGCATCCTGGTATCTCCATGGCAGGTGCATAACTGTTTGAGAAGAGCACTGACTTACATAGAGGTGGACAGAAAATTGGCTTCACCCACCCCAAAATGCTGGCCAACCCAAACACCCCAACAGTATTAAGAATCTATCTTGCACTTTTAATCATCTTGGGGGGGGGGGAGATAAAGGTTTTAGTGCTATTTCCATTTTGCTCTACCTGTTTTTATTTTGGGAGCCAGACAAGGTAAGGGCATTCTCTAAGCTGAAGTTTTTGGGGTGTCTATTGTTATTTTTTTTAATCTCCCAGGAAATGGACAGCATGCATCCGGCTCCCATTCTCTTCAGCAACAGAAATGGGAAGTTTTGTTATTTCTTCTGCCTCTCTAACAGCTGAGATGCCCCACTTTGCAAGAACTGCTGCTGAAAAACTGTGGTATTGCTTAAAGGAGTTACGAATGCTTTAGGGTTTGTTCTAAACATTCTATGCAACTGTTCTCTTTCTGGAATGGCTTCCATTGTATTAAGATCAAACTCATTCTTCAAAATTACAGTCTGTAAGCTGTCAGGAGTTGTTTTAGATTAAATTGTAGCTGCATTCAGGAAGACCTTTTATCAACTGCAGGGTATTGTCTTGTCTTGACACGTAGGAGTTACAGAAGTAAACCACCACATGTGTCAACCTGAGGAGGGCCACCAGAGGTGACAGAAAAAGAGAAAGTGGCTACTCAAGGCCAATGTTTTTTACATTTACACCGTACAAAAGGAATGCAAACTCTTTTTTGTGGAAAAGACAGACATTCTGTATTGTTGTAAAGTGTTATGAATACCTCCAATATGTTGCAAGGCTTCTGAAATTCAACTCCAGCTTCCTTAGGCTTACAGGAACCCTGGAACTGCACTACTGGACCATATCTCCTATCCATAGGGTGACTGTATATCCCAGTTTAGCCAGAACAGTCCTAGATGTCAGGGGCTGGTCCTGACTGGCTGTTGAGAGTTATATGGACATCCCAGAAATGCAGGGGCATGGGGCACTGTCTGGCCAGGAGTTGGAGCGGCGTGGAGCACCTTGCAGGCATGGCATGCAGCCCCACCCCTTCCAACTTGCAAGAGTATGGGGGCAAGGGGAGGAGAAGCATTCTGAATTTCCTGGATGCTGTCCTGGATTTCTGGGATTTCCATATAATCAGCCTACCTATCCATCTACCCCAGTATCCCACCTCTGACAAACCAATACCAGTATGTTTTTTTCTGCAAAAAGCCCTGCTACCTCATCTTGGCTTTACTTCCACCTTTTCACAATGCTCCTCAATTCAGGAATAGAAGGAAGGGGAGAATATGCCTCAAATTTCTACCCTACATCCTAGAGTGACCCATTATTTAGATGTTTAATATAGAACTGGAGAATTTGCTCTATAGGCCCCTATCCTTTCTGTCTGGTACTGGTCTGTCTAAAGTATTGGGGGAATTTCCTCACAACTTCTAAGGAAATTGCAGGAAACCTTACATCAGCAACTTACGAGATGCACTTTCCTGGGGACAACTGAATTGGATCTTCATCATGCTAGTCGAATGGATTAAATTAATTCTTGGTACAGAGTGCCCTGTACATGATTCAAATTAGTAGCATAAGGAAAGCCAGGCATGGCATGTGATGTAAATGAAGAAGAAAAAAGGATAAGGTAAAAGACGAATAGGAAAAGATGAAATGTAGATGGATCACGATGATAAATTTACAGACCATTTCTCACCAATCACTCACTGCTGTACTATCTTTACTGGGTGAGAAACACCTGATAGGAAAGATCAGTATTCTTATAGAACATTAACTAGTTCCTGTAGTCATGCACATGCTCTCCTCCTGTTTGCGAAACAGCTACCCATGATCTTGATGTTCCATTTCAGGTTGTCTCTTTTATTTACATACTGGCTGCTGCCTAGCTAGTAAATACATGAGCAAAAACTTGTTGGCCACACACAAACAGCTATACTACATATGCCATCACTAGTCCATCTGCCCAACACAGTGCATGCCAGCTGAGTTAGACTTACAATCAGATGAAAGCAAAAGGAGGAAAAGACACTGGGCATGTCTACATGTGCATTTAAGTGTAACTAAATTTTATACACATTAAGCTAATGCACATTAAGCAATTTTGGCAGGTGTCTATACATGCAGGGGCTGGCACTAAAGTTAGTGCCAAGTCTCTGCAGCCCTGCCATGTGCCCCTAGTGGCTGGGCAGACCCGGCGCTAAAGTTAGGGCCGGGTCACATCTACATGTGCGTTAATGTGCTCTAACTAATCTCACCAAAATTTGATACCTACATTTGCAGGTATCAAATTTAAGTATGATTAGCCAATTTTGCCAGTTTAATGACATTAAGGACATGCATGTGTAGGCGTGTGCCCATACTGTGCATGAAATTAGGCTAATGTGTATTAACGCATCTTGTGTATATGTGCCCAATGAGAAAAACACTCTCTCAAATACTCGAATACTTTTTCCTCCACCTTCTCATCCCCCTGTTTCATGTCACCACAGGCTGTTTCCTTAAAGCTGGAAAGAAAAGGCTATATGTAACACATGGTACAGCATCAGGAATTAGAGATGGAAAAGAACTTGAATCGTCTCATCCATCTCCCTGACAGAATAGGACAGGTCTTTATAGAGCACCGGTCAGCAGCCTTTTCAGGTTGCAAGTCAGAATGTCCCAGTTCAAGTCAGAGCGAGAAGATAGGTAGACACTACGACCAGGCCACCACTGCCACTTTTTCTTCCCATGGTGGAATGGGAAGAGTGACCACTGCCAAACACCACTGAAGTCAATGTCCTCAGGCCAGATCGGATGGTTCCATGGGTAGACGGCCAACTGAAAGCAAATTTGCTCCCACTCATCCAGACAACAGGAGGTGGGAGATTGCTCCCTGCCCCCATTGTTTCCACCTAGAATCTGCCACTGAAGCCCACACCAGCAGCAGGCAGCTCCTGAGTACAGGGAGCAATCTTCCAACCCCCTCCAGGAGACAGCTGTCTCCTGGCCCCATGCTCCCTGCCAGCTCCTGGGCTAGCAGCTGGGGGAGCTAGAGCTCTCCTTAGCTGCTGCAGGGGGCTGGTGCAGGACTGGAGTGGGCAGAAGCAGACACCTGCCCAGGGTAGGTTTACTCTAGAGTAATTTACATTGGAGTAAACCCACCCCACAGCATTTGCATGTGTAAACGTGCCCATGGAGGAGCAAAATGAGGGAGCAGGTGAAGCCAGGATGAAGTGGGAGTAGGGCTGTTTACAGGAAAAGCAATTTTTGACAGCCAGAGACTGAAAAAGAATATGGGCTACACCTCAGCATGTAGCTTGGTCAGAGAAAAGATCATAGTGCATCTTGGCAGACATAGTTGGCCAAGGACCTCAAAAACAGAGCATGAGAGTTTAAAGCATTCACACACTGCAGCTCCCATGAGGCATTGCAGTACCTGAGCTTCCTGTTAGTTTGACATTTAAGTACTCAAAAATTAAATCACAGAATCATAAGAAAGTAGGGCTGGAAGGTACCCGACAGGGCTGGAAGATACCTCTAGTTCATCCCCCTCCTCAAGGTAAGGTCATCCCTGACTAAACCATCCCAGCCAAGTGCCTGTCTAACCTACTTTTGAAAATGTCCAGGGATGTAGATTCCACAACTTCTCGAGGTAGGCAGTTCCAATGTTTGATCACCTTCACAGTCAGAAAGTTCCTCCTAATCTCCAATGTAAATTTCATCTGCCGCAGCTTGAGTAAATGTGTCCCTTCAGTTAGACTCAACCACATGGATTCAGTCAGAAATGGGAGTGAGACGAAGCAGACTTGTTTCTGTTGGGGAACAAAAAAAAAAGTGGAAAATCCCTGAACAGCTCTTATCTGGTGCAACAGAAGTCATGTGGCTGTGCCATTACTATCTGGCACATCTCAGTTGAAATGTCACTCATAAGCAAGGCAGCAGGCAGTGAATAAGCTTTTCCTGACAGATCTTCCCTATCAGTGGCTGCTTTCAAGATGCATGATTAGACTACTAAGTCTTCCCTTCCCCCTTTGCTATCACTGCTGGATCTATTCCTCAAATGGTCTCTATTCAGGCAGTAGAGGGGGAGAGGAGGTTGGAAGGAATAGGTGGGCTGCACAACTGTCCCTTGCATTAAGGTGCTTTTCCTAATGCACATTAAATTTAGTACCTCCAATGTGAGGTACTAAACAAATGCATGTTAGGCTGCTTTAATGTACAGTAATAAATGTGCACAGTTTTTAAGTAACACTTAAGGTGCAGTAACCTATTTTATGACACATTAGCGTAATAGCATGCTTTTTTACGTGGCACTTTAATGTGCCGTAAAAAAGGCTACTGTGCATTAAAGCCATGTGTAGATGGACCCAACAACTTCCACACCTAGGGGGTAAGTCATGTTATCAGGTAGAGAAGATAGGAGAGTCAAAAAGAAATCCAAAGAAAGAGAAAGACCTAAAAGGGAGGTTCCACCATTGGAGAAAAACTCATTGGAAAGCGATAGGAAAAGACTAGATGATATTTAGAAGAAAACCAACAGTCAAGAGTGATGGAGAGAGCCTGGAGCCAAAGCAGGGAAAGAAATCGAAGGAAGTGCTATAAGGACAAATAGGGGAAGGCTGACTTTGTGGCCAGTGTATCAGACTTGAAGGGAGAAGGTCAAAGCTCCTACATGCCAGTTCTGCCACTGCTTTTCCTGTGATGTTAGGAAAGTCATATTGGTTCCCTGGACCTCCACTTTTCCCATGTGTCAAATAGGACCATCCAAGTGATCCAACTGACAGAGAGATGACAATTCCTTATTACCTTCACATGGAAATACCATAATTAATGCATCATTACTAGATAGGTGAGAAACAAGAGATAAAGCTCACCGATAACAATTAACATGTACCTGCAAAAGAGGACCAAGGCTCTATAATTTGTGTATGAAACAGCAAGGTCACAACAATAGGAAACTAAGGCAAGTCAGGTATCCTAAACCTTCATTCAAAAGCAATGAAGTCAGTGGAACTTCTGTTGGCTTTGATGGGCTTTTGGGCCAGATATCAAGTTACTCAGGCATATTAAGAGGCTCCTAATTACTCTGGCATTTACTTGATTTCAACAGAGTTGCTGAGAGCCACAATGTTCTGCTCTTATTGGCTTGTACAAATGGTGATCTAGTATCTTCTCAGAGAGCAAAGCTTTTTATACCTCCATTGTTTGGAATAATAAGCAAGTGCCAATCCGTTTTGGACAACACGAGAAGGCAGGTATCCATACCATATCTGTGTTCATATCTTCTCCATCTCTGGACTGTTAGATTCAGTACATTTTTATGCCAATTAAAAAGAATTAACATTAACATTATCCTCGTAAACCATGTCTCAAAATGCCATGAGATAGAGGCTAACAGAGGTCCAGACAAGAGATTCAAATTTCACAAAGCCTTCTTTACTAAGGATCCAGAAAAAAAGATATGTAGGGACAAATCCTCAGTTAACATTAACTGACACAGATCCATGAAAAAAAAATCGTTAGAGCTATGATGATTTGCACCTATGGAGAAAATGACCTCTAGGGTTTGATTCTTTTTTATAGACTGGTTTATATCAGAAGTAACACCACTGAGGCCAAAAGCATTATATTGGTGTAAGCAAGAAGAATCAGGCCTCTAGTTTACAGTCAGTACAGATCTAAAGGCCTTTATGGACACTGGTTGAAACACTGATAGCTGGCAGCAACTATAGGAAGGAATTAGAGTTGTTTTGCAGTTACAGCTGAACAGGTTCAATGCTGGGGCCAAATTGGCCTTGAGCAAAGTTTTAAAAAACAGTTTCCTCCTAAGTTAGCCCAAGAAGCAGGTGTCTTCATAAAAAGCAGTTAAGAAGCTGATGACTTGCACTCAATCTGAAAATGATTAATTTTTGTCTTAAATCTTCCAGACCACGTGTGTAACAGACAGCAAGAAATGAAATTTAAATTTTCTTGAGAAACTTCCTATTTGGAAGATTAAGAGGTGAAATTTACAGTACGTGAAACTGAAGTTCTAGTTATCAGAAGGGTGGCACAGTGGTAGATTTCTCTGTGCTGCTAAGCCAGGCAGTCTGTCATCCAGAAAGTCTTCTTCATATCCAATTTTACATTCATTGGGTTTGGGACTTTACATAGGGTGCCCATTTCAGAACTGTGAGAAGTTTTCTTTGAGGCAGAAAAACCTAGGTGACAGCCATTTACAACCTGTAAAGACTCATTTTAACTGCCATTGCTGGAGTGGCATTAGCCAGATTATTTCCTACAGCTATATAGTAATACACAGGACTCCATGATTGGAAGGGTTGGTCTGCACCAGACCTGGGCCTGATAAGGTTTAAAAGCAGTTCTCAATGGTCATGCCAGTGACTCCCACACCAGTGAAGTCCAGGTATATAGGTCTGAACTGCCATGCTCCATCACCCTTCACATATTCCATGTGTGGGAAGTAGGAAGTGAGCTGAGGCAGAAGCCAAATGCAGCAGCTTTATGCCAGCAAGGAACTTCTTTATGCCAGGGGAATTCCCAGCTGCCCCATCAGCACCTGCATTGTGGCCCTTTTGCATTATTTGCACAGTGCAAGCTAAGGGGCTAGATTTCATTGTTTGTATTCAGATCAAATTCCAATTGAAAGAGCTACCTTCTATTCACTTAAATTCATTTGGATATGCCATACCCTTCCCATTCCCAGACCTTCGTTACTATATAGCATGGCTGTGTATGTTTAAATGGCTGCTGTGTTTTACCTCAAGTCACAGCAATTCATTGGTGGTTAAACCTATCTGTGTGTTTTATATGGCACAGAAGAGTCACACCCTAAACTGGTTTGTTTAATCAAAGCACAACTTCGGAAAGTGCCTTGAGATCCTTTGGACTCAAAGTAGCAAGAAAATGCAAGGCCCTATTACTGTATTTACTTGATTCTTAGACGACTTTGAATTTAAGACAACCCCTCCAATAATTAGAATCTAGACATGGAAAATTATAACTTTATTATAATTTTCCATGCCTAGAATCTAATTATGAGGGGTCATCTTAAATTTGCCCTTCCCTCCCCCACACTGCTGCAGCAAGAAACCAGCAGCTGTGGGGTAAGCAATGGGAAAAACAGAAGCAAGGGAGCAGACACAGGGGGAGCAGAGGTGGAGGTAAGCAGTAGAGAAAGGAGGAACAGGAACTGGGGAAAGCACATGCAGGTGTAGGGGGTGGGGAACCAAGGCAGGGGAGCAGGCAGCCTGCCCCTCATCCCTTGCCCCCCTAGTGACTACCAGCCCACCGTTTACCTTCTTCTGATGCTTTCCCCACTGATCCAGGCACAGGTGGAGCCCCAATGCTGCTTCTGTCCCATGCTGCAGGAAGCAACTGTGCTGGGAGTCTGGCTTGGCACCCTGTAGATTTCTTCTTCCCAGCCCTCTTCCTTCTCCTCCCTCCCCATAGAAGAGGGAGGGCAGCACGGCAGGGAAGGACAAATCTGCCAGAGTGGCAAGCCAGGCTCCTAGCAAGCTACTTCCTGCAGCATGGGGCAGGCTGGAGACCAAAGCAGCAGCAGTGTGCAGACTCCGCCTGCCCTCCCTGGCACTTTGCCAGCAAGGGGGGGGGGGGA
>NW_017729025.1:142962153-142964043 GCF_001723915.1 Gavialis gangeticus
AGGGAACCTGGGCAGAAAGAAGAGCTGCTGGTGCATGCTGTTGATGTAGTCCCTGCCTCAGCTGGGCTCCTGCACAACTGCTTCTCACAGCTCCCAGTTGTGATAGGCATTTCTACAACAAGGTTTTTTCCCTCATGATGAATGGGGAGAGGGGACCTCATCTTAGAACTGAGTAAATACAGTATTAGTTTTTGGTTGCTTTTTGTCTATATTCATATAAGCACAGAACCAATATAAACGTAAAGGTTCACTTTGGAAATTCTGGACAAAGTACCACTTTTGTGATAGGCAGAGGGATACACAGCAGGGGTGTGCGAAACTGGCCATATTCGATTCAGATTATGCCCGAATCAGGAACAGTGATTCAATTCGTTGATTCGGATCACTGTCCCTGATTTGATGTGGCCGAATCTGAATCTGAAAACTTGATGCTGATTCGGAGAATCAGTGATTCAGACATAGACGTAGCTTTAAATGTTTTTTCTACATACCTTGAAGTACCAGCGTAGCTCATGAATGCTGCAATGCTGGAACACATGGAGCATCCCACAGGAGTGCACAGGGGCCCTCCACAGGTCCATCGGGGAGTGCACATGGGGGCCCCCCCTGTGCCCTGCTCCCCGCCAGACCCAGAAGGCACCAGTTGCCAAGCCAAAGGGGTGTAGAATGGGCCCACACGCTCTCCAGCAGACCCAGAAGTGGACTGGAAGGGCTTCTGATCCATTTCCGGGTCTGCTGCTGAGCACGCTAGGAAGCCCCCCTGTGCTTCTGTGGGACACTCCATGCGCCCCAGCATCGCAACATTCGTGAGCCACCTGCTACCTAGAGGTATGTAGAAAAAACACGTAAAACTGTTTCTATGTCTGAATCTCTCCAAATCTCTCTGAATTGATTTGGAGGGTTCCGATTCAATTCGGAGAAATTAAAGAGTCCTCTGATTTGATTTGGCCACCAAATTGGGCCAAATCTCCACCAAATCAAATCAGGAACCGAAGCTTTGCACAGCCCTAATACACAGTAACTTGGAGATGAACCGATATTCTTTGGAGGTACACTTTGTACCCAGATAGCTATGCTCTTTGCTATGACTTGGCTATGAAAGCCAAAAGTCTCTCTCTATCACACTAAAGTAAATAGCCTTAACTTACTGGTCAATGAACCATTTGTATCATATTTAATGCATACTAAAAACAGGAAAATTGCAATTCTGTGCCACTAAATATTGTCTTTACTTAAGAGAACCTAAACTGAAAGGTGAAAATTACAGGTAATTCCCTGTTAAGACATCTCACAAAGAAGGAACCCTATAAAATGCCTAGCCTAGAATGAAGTAATAGCCTTCTGCAACCTCTCACAGATGAAGTAACAGAGATGTCCCCCTTCTGAAATATGATGGAGTCAAGATAGGTGATTAACAAAGTGGGTACAAGCCTTGATTATGGGACCATACCTGCTCACCTATGCAAAGATAAATTTTATTTATAAGCCATCAGTCAAATACTGCTGTGGACTACAACAACAAGAACTAGAATGGGATGAGCAGAGGGATGGCTTTAGTTAAAATTTGCAACCTTTAGATATAGGAACCAAGATTTTTAATGTTTTTTACAAAACTGATGCCTAAAATTTGGCTCTTAAATCTGTTAATATGTGACCTGATTTTCAAAAGTGCTGAGTTCCTACTAAGTGTGTTCAAGAAATTTCTGTGGAAACTGCTGTGTTGGTTACAAAGGACCAACTCATGGGATCATCATAAAATTCTAGTTTATTGGATGGATGCAAAAGTCAGACCATAAACCTTGGTGCTGATCCCCTCAAACACACACACATTCACACACACACACACACACACACACACACACACACACACACACACACACAGGCACACAT
>NW_017729025.1:142964124-142973287 GCF_001723915.1 Gavialis gangeticus
ACACACACACTCACAATAGCTAGCTAGGAACACTAAGCACCTGGTGTCAAGATATACCTATCCCCAAGCACTGGAATCCACCGTTGATGGCCAGTCAAGGCTTCTTTCAGTGCGATGTTGCTTCAGAAGGGGTCACCAGCTGGTCCTTCTGGCTGGACAGGCAGGGTGCTGGTCAGATCAAAGAGGGCACACTTGGGGGCCATTCTTTGCTGCCTTTTATCCCTCTCTGGCAGACTTTGGTGACTCCCCAATTCTTGGGCTTATCCAATCCAGGGGTTGTTGACCTCAAGGGATGTCCCTTTTGGTAGCTGCTGGATGTCACCTGTCATTCCCAGGGGTCACGTCTTCAGGTACATGCAGTCTCGGGAGTCCATTGATGAATTTTGATTGATTCACTGCTGTGATGAATAGAGCTCTGGAAGTGGTTGATCAGGGGGTATTTCAGCCTCAAGGGTTTGTTTCCAGCATTGATTAGTTCAAACCAGGGCTTCCATACCTTTAACAGTGAAGTTTCAGGGAGTTCCTGGCTCTGTATTGATTCTTTCCTCTCCTTGGTCTGTGGTTTTATAGGTGTTAATTACCACTCATTAACTAGCTTATCCAGACTAGCTACTGTGTTACACAATCAACCATGATCCATTCAGGGACACACTCCATACAGAGATTCCTGCCCTTGCTAACATTGTTACATGGTACAACTCACTTTTAAACTTAAAGTACATTTGTAAAAGCATCTACAAGCTCTATTTTCACTACAAGTACACCCTGTATAAAAATAAAAATAATAATACAATAAAAGAAAAAGAGAGAGGAAGGAAGAAAAGGTAGAAAAGAGAAAGCATTCCCAAAAGGGGGCAACTACTGCAAAAGGGGCTTTTGCCACATGGAGGAGATTCACATTTGAGTAGGGGGCAGGCAAAAAGGTTTCTTGCTACAGCTGGACATTGAGAACTTTTGATCTATTATTTAAATGCCAAAATTCGGATTTAGGAGCCTACCTTTAGAAATTTATTGTCAAAAATGTTGACTTTCAAAGCTTGAATATTTGTGATTCAAAATTGAAAAGGAACCTCAATTATACCTACTCTAGGGACTCTATAAACAAGGAAGCAAAGGTAATACAATTTTTAGAAAGGTTGCACACCCAGTCAACCACCACAAAATAAGTACTATAAGAAGATACAGGGTTCTCTTGATTTATGCAGTACATGCATTCCCAGAAAACGTCACATAAATCGAAACTGCACAAAGGGAACCCAGTTTACAATGTAAGAAATAAGGATACATTCCCATGGTGGTGAGGGAGGGAGGGAGTAAGACTGGGACTAAGGAAGGGACAGGAGGAGGGGTGCAGTGCAGCCCATCGGCCACTCCTGGGGCTGCAGCAGGTAGCAAAGCAGAGGGAACTGTCAGTGGGGGTGGGGTGTGGGACAGGGAAGCACAGTTCTTGCTGCTACATGCACCCTGGGAGGGCTGTGAGCTGGGGGGCTGTGCCGTTCTCCTGGATCTGTGGGAGGGATGACAGCAGGTTGCTGCTGCGGTCTGGGGCCAGCAGCAGCACCGTGTTCTTCCCAGCACTTGGGGCGGGCAGCAGTGCTGGAAGGGGGGCTGCTACCACCCCAAAATTCACCATAGCCTCCCCAACCTTACTTTCCCGTTTCTTACTCATTTGAGTCCCGTTTCTCTTTTTGGGGTTTTTTTTGTTGTTCTCCCGCCCTGGCGGGGGGTCGGGCTAGAAGATCTACTAGGTCCCTTCCGACCCTTAATCTATGAATCTATGAAACCTGCCCTTCCAGCACCGCTGCTGAGTGCTGCCGAGCGCTAGTGCTGCTGCCAGCCCCAGCCTGCACTAGCAGCCAGCATTCTTTCCACACATGGATCTGGGGGCACGTGCCCACTGGGATGAGCCCAATGTAGCCCCCCCAGCCCACAGCACTCCCAGGGTGCACAGAGCAGTAAGAGCCAAGCCACGCTCCTTCCCCTCCACCCCCATGCCCAGTTACAGTTCCCTCTGCTTTGCTCCCTGCTGCAGCCCCGGGCCTTCACTTCTCCTCACTCACCCCAGCCCCTGCTTCAGCAGCCCCAAGAGTGGCCGACACCAGCTGCCTGCAACTGCTGAGCTGCACCATGCCCCAAACTCCCCAGAGCTTCGCTTCTTCCCACTCATGCTAGCCCCTGCTGCAGCAGACCCAGGATCAGCCAACACCACCTGCCTGCACCACAGCACAGCATAGCCCAGGGCCTGGGGTGAGTGGGGACAAGCAGAGCCCTGGGAGGGTTGGGGCATGGTGCAGCCAGTGGCTGCAGGCAGCTGGCATTAGTCGCTCCCAGAGTAGCTGCTGTAGGGGCTAGGGTGAGTGGGGCCCCAGCCCCATAGCCCTTTCCCCTCCCCCCACAGACTTCCTTGCTTGGAGCGGGGCACCTATGCCAATTGCATAAGAGTGAATTTACCTTGCATATAACAAATTTTGGGTATAAAAAAAGGGTCATTGCATAAGAGCAAATTTGCATATACAGAACCCACATAGTTTCATAGTTTCTAGGGTCGGAAGGGACCTGAGCAGATCATCGAGTCCGACCCCCAATAAATAAATAGAGGGAAACCTGTACAGTAAAAGCAGCATTCCCTCATAGCACAATTTGACTTAGGAGAAAAAGCACAAAATAAGCCTATCTCCCTGTAGCAAACCATATAAAAGCACGCAATGAACTAACTTCAGTATTGGGAACATACAAAGTCACTCTAGCCTAATAAACTTGTTTGACTAGAATAGTTAGGTTCCTAGCCAAAACCATACAAGGGAGTGATGTGGACAACATTGCATATGGTCACCTTTGTCTCCCCAATCCAAATGGCCAGGTTTCCATTTACAAGTAGGGTCAACAGCACAAATGGAGGTAAAGGCCAAGCTTTGGTATGAGTCCAGAACAGGACTTGCCTCAGGAGCTATAGCAAGATGCTTTAACCACTTTGCAGCCATGCCTCTTGCCTGTTCTGAATATGGGTATAACTAAGCAGCTCTGAGTCTTGGGCAGGAGTGATACATAGGGCAGTGGCTACCACCAGGCTGCCAGAAATAGTGTGGTAACTTGGGGTGGGGAACAGCAGCAGTGACTGCTATTTTTGCATACCCCCCCAAGTGGGCCACCCCCTTTAATTATACTTCTGGAATATAGGTACTGTATCAAGACAGCAGAGTTGGAAACTTAGAATGGAAGAAGAACTTCCCAAAGGTTTAATGTTTACCTAAACCATGTAGGTCTTCACCAAGGCCCAGGCATCTCTATTTCCACAGTCTGTCTTATCTCAGCAGCTCCTCTGTTCTTCTTGAGGTAGTGGCCTGTTACCTATGGTCATCATCTTTGAAGACTTATGGCATCAAAATCACCTTCTCACACAGGCTTTATCCAACAAATCGAGGTTGTTTCTGTTGGACCCTTTTGCCTTCCTGAATCTGAGGGCGAGGTTTCCATCACCTGGAATCCTCAGGAAACGTCATGCAACTTGATTCACATGGCAATACCCAACTAACCCAACACACAATTCAGAAACATAAATAAATAAAGCTGTATTTAATTGTATTTATTGACATCAATGCAAATAATTGTACTCAGTCCACTGAACATACACAAACACAAACAATTTTGAAGGAAACACTGCATTTTTGGACAAGTTCTTTAAACTTGACAAAAAAGCACTTCTGAATGTGTGGGGTTTTTTTTTTTAATTTCACAGGGAATATTTCACATAGTTCTAGTGTTAATCATGTTGCAGTTTAATTAAGATCTGGATATGATTCTACCAGAAAATGCTAAATATAGTTCTGTCTGCAAAACCTTAATGGAAGCATCAGAGTTTGCAAACAGGAAGCTACTCATTGAACTGTTAAAGGATGTTGTGCATTCCAACCATTTTTTTGAAATCCCTAGGAAGCACTCTAAAATAGACACTTTTATGCAGGAATATGGCTTGCAATTTCGCATTCTGTTCATTTTAACAGAGGAAATGTAACCCTCTTAATAATACACAGTGTCAATATACACAAGACACCACTAACTTCTGCTGGATTAAGACTACTACTTAATCAAAGCTCACTGAAATCAGTAGGAATCTTAGTATTCTCAATGAACATAAATATAAATACCTTTGGGCAAGGTAAAAGTCAAGATCATTATTTTTGGTGTGTTAAAGACTAAGAAGCCAGAAATGAGACTGACAACCCATTGTGTTTAGTTCTAAACAAACACAGATCAAGAAACCATCATTAGCCGAGTCAAAAAATTAAGTAAAAAAAGATGGATAAAGGATCAGAGTTGGAACAGAGGTACAGAGAGAAGTGACTGATCCAATAGCAACCCACAGTTTAATGGCACAGCTATTAATAGAACCAAGACCTTGCACCTACAGATCAACAGCAAATATTTAGTGGTGCCCTATTTAGTATCCTGTGAAACAGAAGCCACAAATTACTCAAGTTCAGGACTGCCTACAATGAAATACTTTTGTTCTACTAAAGCCTTCTTTTGGAACCTTAGCAGTTGAGTCAGAATTCCCCATCGACTACATAGACCCAAAATATAACCAAGTAAATATTTTCCCCCTGCCTCTACAATAATAGTTGTAATGATAATGGAATTCAAAAACTCTCTCCTATTTGCGAGCTTGTCTTCTATTACTCTACAAATTTGAGGGACAGGGAGGAGGAGAAAAATTCTAAGTTGAGATTTTCATATCAAAGCAGCAAATATTAATCATGTTTTCCATTATTTTTCAGTGGAAGATGGTTGGGTAAAGTCCTGTGTCCTCTGAAAAGTTCAGCCATGGATTTTATACTAATTATTGACCATTTTTTAATTGTTAATACTGTGGGGCCTTATACTTAATAGCAGACTCAGACAGCCTATGTCTTTATCATATTGTGTAAAATACAAATAACTTTGTTAATATTTTAAAGCTATTTTTAAATATTGTGTTGTTCAAGTATCTTTCACTTTACCCAGCAGTATTTTCCTTTAACATATCATAAGCTTTAGAAACAAACAACTGGAAAAAATAGAAGCTCTGATGAGCTAGGATCCACTAAGGATCAAAGGACCAAATACAGTATACCAAACCAATGATATACAAGTTACACAGGGTTGGGGGGGCAGTTGGGGGAGAAACATACTCTATAAGGATGAGGAATATATATTAATTCACTTAAGCACAGAGAACGCCAGTGTCTTTTCATTGTGAAATGGCAGAGAGTGACTATAACGTTCCAAATGCATAGCATGCAGGTAATAAGGCAGACCATGTATTGGGTATTTGTTTAAACAGTTGGGAGAAAGGTGGCTGTTAACATAAATTTAGTGGTCCTATGTAGGGCAGAGAGGTTTCAGCACGAAAAAGTAAGGCCCAGATTCACTGAATGCTGCACAAGAATCATTCTGCTATAGCAACTACCTGTGCAGGGGTCACCCTATAATTGCAGTCTCTGCATCCACCTGAGCACAGGGCCCACTGGGGAAATCAATCTGCAACACGACTGAAAAAGTACAGAAGAAGGAATGAAAGCTCCTGTTTCAGGGGCAAAATATAGATTGGACAGTATAGATGAAGCAAAAGAATTGTCTCAATTCAATAAAAAAAAGATGTTTTTCGTTTTTTAAAAGTAATGTTCTTTCTCCAATGAAACATCAAAAAAAAGGAATTTTTATAGTTGAATTTTAGACAATCTCAATGTTGCCACCCCTCTCACTGAAAAGAACCTTTCATTAGTTCTTTTGTAATTTTCAGTATGCTGGAGGCTAAAATGAAGAAGATAAGCACCTGCATTCTGTGTTAAACACTGCTAATTGTGTACTAATTCAGGGTTTATTTTCAGTACATAAACAATGCCCACAGACCCAATATATTAGTTTTTGCACAAGCACACACTAGAAGACAATGCTTTCCCCAGAAAATTGACAGTACAATATTTGTCAATTGACAGGCCTAGAACCGAGAACGGCCTAAGTCCTAGTGCACCACACTTTCAACCAGATCACAATTATTTCTCAAAACGTATTGTGCAGGGCTGGTAATGAAACAGGAAACTGTTCAGAACTCAGCTACTGTTTGACACAAGTGTCATGAGGAACTATTTTTACTTCCTCAGCTTTGGTGAAAGCTTAAAGAGGATCAGGATATGTAGTTCTTCATTCTGTATTACAGAGCACCTTTGGAAAGAAACAAAACTCATCATTTAAAGGCCACAGATAAAACCCATCTTTTTGCAGCAACCAAGTAGTACAACTAAATAAATGAAAATTCCAAGTTTAAGATAAGTCTCTGATAGAAAGAATAGGGACCATTCTGGGAATTTTCACGTTGTTCATAACAGTATTTTGTATGAAGGATTTCACTATGATGACTGGAGCCCTATAGATACTTGTAATAGAAAAAGCACTTCTATAGCACTAGTGGAGCTAATGATCCCCAGTGTGGTCATTCAGACTTGAAAAAGAAAATCTATCTGTAGATATAAATTAAATCAAAGAACATCAAGTAGATACAGTCTCAAGGATTGATACACAGCAGTTAAAGCCTTTAAATTAATTTCCGCTACACCTTCACCTCTGTTTTCTTGTGCAGGGACTGGGATTTCCCCACCGTGATGCAAAACGGACTCAAGGGGAACGCCTCCAGACCTCAGGTTGGGGAGGACTGGGTTAGAGAGCTTCTGGAGAAGCTGGATATATTCAGATCAGCGGGTCCAGATGCTCTCCACCCCAGGGTGCTGAGGGAGCTAGCAGGGGTTATTGCAGGGCCTTTGGCACGGCTTTATGAGCACTCACGGTGCTCGGACCAGGTGCCAGATGATTGAAAGATAGCCAACGTGGTCCCCATCTTTAAAAAAGGGAGGAGGGAGGACCCGGGCACTTATAGGTCCATCAGTCTTACCTCAATCCTAGGAAAACTCTTTGAGAAGATCATCAAGGAGCACATCTGTGATGGGCCGGCTTCAGGGATGATGCTCAAGGGCAACCAGTAAGGTTTGATTAGGGACAGGTCATGTCAGACCAACCCGATTGCCTTTTATGATCAGTCACAAAAGCATTGGATGCAGGTGTTGCCATGGACGTAGTCTTTCTGGACTTCAGCAAGGCCTTTGACACCATCTCCTACCCCATCCTCATTAAAAAACTAGGCAACTGCAGCACTGATGCCTACACAGTCAGACGGATTGCAGATTGGCTGAAGGGTTGTACTCAGAGGGTGGTGGTGGGTGGGTCATATTCGACCTGGGAAGAAGTGGGCTCGGTCCTTGGGCCCATGCTGTTCAATCTCTTTGTCAGCAATTTGGAAGATGGGGTAAAAAGCAACTTTTTAAAATTTGCTGATAATACCAAAATTTGGGGTGAGGTGAGCACGCTAGTAGGGAGGGAAAGACTGCAGCAAGACCTGGATAGGTTACAGGGTGGGCTAACAAAAACAGGATGCATTTCAATACTGAGTAGTAACCAGCAGCACACTTATAAGATGGGAAATTCCCTTCTTGAGAGCACAGAGGCAGAAAGGGATCTTGGAGTCATTACTGACTCCAAGATGAACATGGGCCAACAATACGAGGTCACGGTTGGCAGGGCTAACCAGACCTTGTTGTGCATCCACAGGTGCATCTCAGGTAGGTCCAAGGAGGTGATCCTCCCCCTCTACATGACACTGGTCAGGCCGCAGCTGGAGTACTGTGTCCAGTTCTGTGCGCCCCACTTCAGGAGTGACGTGGACAACATTGAGAGGGTCCAGAGGAGGGCCACCCGCATGATCCAGAGACAACAGGGCAGACCCTACAATGAGAAACTGTGGGACCTGAACCTGTTCAGCCTCCACAAGAGAAGGCTGAGGGGGGACCTGGTGACAGTCTATAAACTCACTAGGGGGAACCAGAAGGGTTTGGGAGAGACCTTGTTTCCCCTAGCGCCCCCTGGCGTAACAAGGAATAACGGCCACAAGTTGTTGGAGAGTAGGTTTAAATTAGACATCCATAAGAACTACTTGACAGTCAGGGCGGCTAGGATCTGGAACCAACTTCCAAGGGAAGTGGTGCTGGCTCCTACCCTGGGGTCTTTAAGAAGAGGCTTGATGCCTACCTGGCTGGAGTCATTTGAGCACAGTTTTACTCCTGCCCAGGCAGGGGGTTGAACTTGAAGATCTACAAGGTCCCTTCCGACCCAACTTCTATGATTCTATGATTGTTCCATTCATATTTCAAGAGTGACCCTGAATTACTTTTGTATGGGAGCCTGAGATTAAAAACCAATGGGAAATAGGAGGCTGGTTTGAAATCCAAACTGCATGTAGAGTTACTAACAAGATTCCATGTCTTCTTTTGCTCTTCCCTTACATATATTTCACCTGTAAAGTAATGAGACACAGGGTGGTCTAGTGGGCAGCACTGTAACCACTAGGATTCTAATCCCAAGTATTCCACTGACCTTCTGTGAGTGCGTCTACATGAGACACTAAATGCACAGTAGACTAATTCTACTGCACATTAGTGCAGCAGGCAAAAACCATGATAATGCATTAATGCACAGTAGAATTAGTTTATTGTGTATTAGCATCACAAAAAAGAATATGCCAATACTACTGTGCAGTAGCACTGATTATGGCACATTAAGACAGTACCTGTTATTACAGGTACTAACTTAATGCACCATAATTACAGCACATTAATGAACATGCAGATGCACTCTGTGTGACCTAATCTTTTGTGACTATTCTTTATCTATTCTTTCAATTTTAATTCCAAGTTCAATGAAACTCTCTCTGTGTTTGTATACTGCCCGGCACAAAAAGGGGCATCAGTATCAGTTGAAGCCTCCAGGTGGTACTTTTGTAGAAAAAAAGTAATAAAATAAAAGCAGTGGCTACCTTTCCAGTGGCCAAAACTCTGGACTGAGACTCAGGAGTCCTGGGTTTTATTCCTAGTATTACCATGGAAAGACGTCCAGGACAGCTGCTTGTGCCTTGAAGAAACCTTACTGAGGATGCAGGAACAAACCATCCCAATGTGCAGGAAGACTAGCAAGTATGGCAGAAGACCAGCTTGTCTTAGCAGGGAAATCTTCAGTGTGCTAAAGCAGAGAAAGGAAGCTTGCAAGAAGTGGAAGCTTAGACAAATGACTAGGGAGGAGT
>NW_017729025.1:142978287-142992319 GCF_001723915.1 Gavialis gangeticus
ATATTCGACCTGGGAAGAAGTGGGCTCGGTCCTTGGGCCCATGCTGTTCAATCTCTTTGTCAGCAATTTGGAAGATGGGGTAAAAAGCAACTTTTTAAAATTTGCTGATAATACCAAAATTTGGGGTGAGGTGAGCACGCTAGTAGGGAGGGAAAGACTGCAGCAAGACCTGGATAGGTTACAGGGTGGGCTAACAAAAACAGGATGCATTTCAATACTGAGTAGTAACCAGCAGCACACTTATAAGATGGGAAATTCCCTTCTTGAGAGCACAGAGGCAGAAAGGGATCTTGGAGTCATTACTGACTCCAAGATGAACATGGGCCAACAATACGAGGTCACGGTTGGCAGGGCTAACCAGACCTTGTTGTGCATCCACAGGTGCATCTCAGGTAGGTCCAAGGAGGTGATCCTCCCCCTCTACATGACACTGGTCAGGCCGCAGCTGGAGTACTGTGTCCAGTTCTGTGCGCCCCACTTCAGGAGTGACGTGGACAACATTGAGAGGGTCCAGAGGAGGGCCACCCGCATGATCCAGAGACAACAGGGCAGACCCTACAATGAGAAACTGTGGGACCTGAACCTGTTCAGCCTCCACAAGAGAAGGCTGAGGGGGGACCTGGTGACAGTCTATAAACTCACTAGGGGGAACCAGAAGGGTTTGGGAGAGACCTTGTTTCCCCTAGCGCCCCCTGGCGTAACAAGGAATAACGGCCACAAGTTGTTGGAGAGTAGGTTTAAATTAGACATCCATAAGAACTACTTGACAGTCAGGGCGGCTAGGATCTGGAACCAACTTCCAAGGGAAGTGGTGCTGGCTCCTACCCTGGGGTCTTTAAGAAGAGGCTTGATGCCTACCTGGCTGGAGTCATTTGAGCACAGTTTTACTCCTGCCCAGGCAGGGGGTTGAACTTGAAGATCTACAAGGTCCCTTCCGACCCAACTTCTATGATTCTATGATTGTTCCATTCATATTTCAAGAGTGACCCTGAATTACTTTTGTATGGGAGCCTGAGATTAAAAACCAATGGGAAATAGGAGGCTGGTTTGAAATCCAAACTGCATGTAGAGTTACTAACAAGATTCCATGTCTTCTTTTGCTCTTCCCTTACATATATTTCACCTGTAAAGTAATGAGACACAGGGTGGTCTAGTGGGCAGCACTGTAACCACTAGGATTCTAATCCCAAGTATTCCACTGACCTTCTGTGAGTGCGTCTACATGAGACACTAAATGCACAGTAGACTAATTCTACTGCACATTAGTGCAGCAGGCAAAAACCATGATAATGCATTAATGCACAGTAGAATTAGTTTATTGTGTATTAGCATCACAAAAAAGAATATGCCAATACTACTGTGCAGTAGCACTGATTATGGCACATTAAGACAGTACCTGTTATTACAGGTACTAACTTAATGCACCATAATTACAGCACATTAATGAACATGCAGATGCACTCTGTGTGACCTAATCTTTTGTGACTATTCTTTATCTATTCTTTCAATTTTAATTCCAAGTTCAATGAAACTCTCTCTGTGTTTGTATACTGCCCGGCACAAAAAGGGGCATCAGTATCAGTTGAAGCCTCCAGGTGGTACTTTTGTAGAAAAAAAGTAATAAAATAAAAGCAGTGGCTACCTTTCCAGTGGCCAAAACTCTGGACTGAGACTCAGGAGTCCTGGGTTTTATTCCTAGTATTACCATGGAAAGACGTCCAGGACAGCTGCTTGTGCCTTGAAGAAACCTTACTGAGGATGCAGGAACAAACCATCCCAATGTGCAGGAAGACTAGCAAGTATGGCAGAAGACCAGCTTGTCTTAGCAGGGAAATCTTCAGTGTGCTAAAGCAGAGAAAGGAAGCTTGCAAGAAGTGGAAGCTTAGACAAATGACTAGGGAGGAGTACAAGAGCATGGCCATGCAGGGATGAAATCAGGAAGGCTAAAATGTAATTGGAGTTGCAGCTAGCAAGGGACATGAAGGATAACAAGAAGGGTTTCTACAAGTATGTCAGCAAAAATAGGAAGATCAGGGAAAGGGTGGACCCCTTTCTGAATCAGGGAGGCAACCTAGTGACAGATGATGTAGAAAAGGCTGAAGTACTCAATGCATTTTTACCCCAGTCTCCACAGCAAGGTCAACTCCCAGAATACTGCACCTGGCAGCACAGTTTGTGGAGGAGGTGAACAGCTGACAGTGATGCTAGAACAGGTTAGGGAATATTTAGAAAGACATGTACAAATTCATAGGGCCCGATGCAATGCACCTGAAGGGGCTGAGGGAGTTGGCTGATGTGATTGCAGAGCCACTGGCCATCATCTTTGGAAACTTGTGGCAATTGAGAGATGTCTCAGATGAATGGAAGAGGGTAAATATAGTGCCCATCTTTAAGAAAGGAAAGAAGGAGAATCCAGGGAACTACAGACCAGTCAGCTTCACTTAAGTCCCTGGAAAAATCATGGAGCAGGTCCTCACACAATCCATTCCTAAGCTCTTGGAAGAGGAGAAGAAGGTGATTAGGAACAGTCAGCATGGATTTACCAAGGGCAAATCATGCCTGACCAACCTGATTGCCTTCTATGATGAGATGACTGGCTTGGTGGATGGTGGGAGAGCAGTGGACATGATAAACCTTGACTTTAGCAATGCTTTTGATACAGTCTACCCAGCATTCTCACCAGCAAGCTAAGGAAATACAAATTATATGAATGGACTGTAAGGTGGATAGAAAACTGCCTGGATCATTGGACTAAAGGGTAGTAATCAATGGCTGGATGTCTAGTTGGCAGCCAGGATCAAGTGGAGTGATCTAGGGATCGGTCCTTGGACTGTTTTTGTTCAACTTTCATTAATGATTAGAAAGATGGGATGGATTGCACCCTCAGCAAGTTCATGAATGATGTCACACTGGGGAATGCAGTAGATGCACTGGAGGGTAAGGCTAGGATTCAGAGACACCTAGACAAATTTGGGGATCTCCAAAAAAAATCTCATGAGGTTCATCAAGGACAAGCACAAAGTCCTGCACTTAGGACAGACCAATGGTATGTACCAGTACAGGCTAGAGGCTGAATGGCTAAACAGCAGCTCTGCAGAAAAAGATTGAGGGGTTACAGTGGACAATAAGCTGAATATGAGACAACTGTGTGCCCTTGTTGCCAAGAAGGCTAATAGCATACCGGGCTGCATTAGTAGGAGCATTGCTAGCAAATTGAGGGAAGCTGCTATTCCCCTCTATTTGGCACTGGTGAGGTCACATCTCGAGTACTGTGTTCAGTTTTGGGCCCCTGCTACCGAATTTTTGGCAAATTGAAGAGAGTTCAATGGAGGGCAATGCAAATGGTTCAGAAGCTGGGGTACATGACTCCTGAGGAGAGGCTAAGGGAATTGGGCTTTAGTCTGCAGAAGAGAAGACTGAGGTGGGGATTTAACAGCAGCCTTTAACTAACTCCAAGGGGGGGAGCTAGACTGTTGTCAGTGGTGGCAGATGACAGAGCAAGGCACAATGGTCTCGAGCTGAAGCAAGGGAAGTTTAGATTAGATATTAGGAAGGTAATACAGCATTGGTACAGGATACCCAGAGAGGCTGTGGACTGTCCATTCTTAAGAGGTTTTTAAGACTGAGCTAGATAAAGGCTTGGCTGGATTGACATAGTAGGATGGTCCTGCTCTGAGCAGGGGGTTGGACTAAATGACCTCCTGAGGTTCCTTCCAACCCTAATTTTTTATAATTATGTAATTCTATGACCTATTGAGTTACTTGGGGAAAATGAAGGGACTTTAAGCAAAATTAAGTGACTTGCCTAATCAATGTACAATGTGAATTCTGTATAAAGTCTTTTGAAATCTCTATAACAGCTTGGCGATATTAAAAATTTAGTCCCTCTTTAATGTCTAAAGATAAAGAACCTGATCCTGCTACTGAATGGGCTCTATTTGCATGAATGAGACAGAGAATTTCCCTGAAGCAATACTGTCAGATACAAACAACACTTGTCTTTAAACTTAGCCCTATGGTCTTCTTATCATTGGAAGTTTCAGTGTTGTCATTTTCGCCTATGCAAACCTCCCACAGAAATCAGCCATAGAAATTTTATTTGAGTAAAGTAAGATACCCTCTCCTCATGGTGCATATACTTTTCAGAATAAAGAAACAACTGAACAGACAATAGTTTCCTCTGCTTCTTCCTTGAGGCACTTAAAACCAATATTAAATTTACAGTTGCATTATTATTCATTCCATTATGGTAGAATGCCTGCTTAACCATTTTTAGGGTACAAATGCGATTATTAGAATCTATGGAGAATCAGCTGACAATAAGACATTAGTCAGGGGACTGCACAGATGTTAGAAACACCTACACTTCATTCCAAAATTAACAATTCTATTGGCAAATGCTTGACTTTCTCAATTCTGGTTTTGAAAACACAGACATGCAGTTCTCACTGAAACTCATCAAGAAAATGTTACCTGTCAAGTCAGGTAGGTGTTGATATAAAAAAAATATTATATTCATGTTTAGAATAGGTTCAGTATAAGAACAGGGGCTATTTAATCCACCATACATTTAACAACACTATCTCCCTTCTCCCCATGCATAGAGGTATGGTGGCTTGTGTAACAGGTGGAGTACACTGGCGGTCTTCAGAGCTGTAAATGCAAGAGTACAGCCATCACTGGGAAGAGTTCTGAAGATAATTCTCTTATGTCAGATTTAGGGCCTGTTTATGGTCACAGGGCTCCTCAGACTAATATACTGCCTTTCCTTCTGGGACATAGAACAGCCATGTCCACAGCTGATATAAATCAACATAACATCACTGAAGGCCATGACATTAGATCAATTTATGACAGCTGAGGGTCTGGCCTAGCTTTTTTTCTAATGAGTGTTCTTCTTTAATTCAGCTGTTGAATTTATACCCCCTTTCTCACTTTGACAAAGTCAAAGCTGTGCAAGTTCCATTTATAATTCTCATTGCAGCCTACATGCCCTCACTATGAATATCCATGTTGACATGGAGCATAAGAAGTCAGAAAGGAATCAACAAAATGATGGCATCAGGTAAATCCAGTGCACAGTATCAAAGCAAATATCTTATGCATTTATTTTGGAGGTTTAACCAGAGGGCCTTCACCTTAGCTTCTGACCGTGTCACACAATTGATGCTGGCATACAAAAAACACAGGCCAATGTTGACAAATGCTGGCACAAAATAAGATACCTAACTGGAAGTGGCCTCATTGCCAAATGGTGCTGAGTACTTGTACTTCCCATAGATTTCAGTTAGAGTTGTGGCCATAAGCAACTTGAAAATAAGGACACTTATATGAGTCCTAATTTAAGGTACCTAAAGTTTGACCAGTCTGGTGTCAATGATCACAGAATATATACTCTACTGCAGTAATGGATGACTGTGCCACCAAAAGAGATATAACAAGCTTGGCAGAGTACCATGAAGACTAATAGACCATCATCAAAAGTAGATTCTAGAAACATATTCAGTGAGAATGCCCTGATATAGACCTTTACTTCCAGGAACTACAGCTACAGTAGGTCAAACTTACTGAAAGAGGGTGAGGGACAGTTTAAGTCTCTAAGATAATTGAGCCCCAGACAATGAAGGGACTTAGATCATTCTTCACATGTAGGAAGTGTGTCCTGTAGCCTCAAAAGGGTTCACCAAACTAAATTTGTTGTTAAAAATAAAATACCCAAAATTTTTGAATGCAGTAAAGCTAACAATAGGGTTGAGGAAATCACTGACAGCAACCTGTTAATTACTCCCTCAAACTCCAGACATCTCACTTGAGCTAATTGCAAAGGCTGAGATCCAGGGGATTTCTTAACTGCAGCCCCTGATTATCTTTCAGTGTAAAACCAAGCATTGTCAGAGCACAAGATTCAGAATACAAAGCAAGCAAGGGGGAATTTCAATTCCTTAGCAAGGATGCTAAGAAATTACTGAACACAATGGGGGGAAATATGACATTTCATTCCATTTCTTGAAGAATTTTGGGGGAGGAGGGAAATGATACTGACTTTGTGGAAAGTAGAGAGGGCCATGTGTAGGGGATTTAGAATCTACGGTCACTTATCAAAAGTGACTTAGAAAATTAGAAATCTAATTCCTACTGGGTGCATCTACACATATGCTTTAATGCACAGTAGCCTATTTTATTGCACATTAGAGCAGCGGTTCCCAGTCTGTGGTACGGGTTAACAGATTTATTATCATTACTTACTATGACAAAATTTTGCTGGTGGTACTTAAAGTTGTATCATTTTAAATTGGTGGTGCACAATCTGTCAGAGTTTGGGAACTGCTGCATTAGAGCATCATGTCAAAAATCATGCTAATATGCTAATGTGCAGTAAAAATAGACTAGTGTTCATTAAGCATCACTTAAAAAGCATATGGTTTTGCTACTGTGCACTACGGCAACCTAATGCACATTTATTTAGTACCTCACATTAGAGGTATCAAATTTAATGTGCAATAGCAAAAGCGCATTAATGAACGTGTAGACTCACTCACTGAGTTGCAACAAAATTTAGCCCCATAAATTTCCCTTTAAAACAGAATGAAATTATGGACAAATAAATAAATTACAGAAAATTAAAAAGGGGTGGAAATTTACCCAAGAGCAGCTGATGCATGGTCACTGCCTGTACCCCATGATACATGAAAGTTTGATTGCTGTAACTTAGCTGTGATTTACTGAGAAGTAAGCTGCCCTGAGTTTGCTTTCATTTAACCACTGAATGCAGACGGGGAAGGATAGAACCTTAGGGCACCTCTACACAGTCCAGATGTCTGCTCCAATGTGTGCTAATTAGCATCCATCAGAACAGACTCGATTAATTGAGTCTGATGGAGTGTATTAATTAATGTGCTCCAGCAGCCTCCAAGATACATCTACTCAGGGTCCTCACACTTCAAAATAGTGGTAGAGGCACTTTAAATAAAGCTTTTCAAACAAACTTTAATTCAACTGGCTTTGTCGCCATTTTGAAGCACACGACACTGAATACATGTGACACTGCAGGTGCTTTAATTAGAGTTGCTCTTGGAGCCCCTTTGATTAAAGTGCCCTCCCTCCACCCTGAAGCAAATGTATAGATGCTCTTAGAGATTTAACTGGTTCAGAGAGACATAAGCCTTTATAGACAGCAGTCTACTACATCCAATGTTATGAATGTACTACCAAAGGGGGTGAAAGAGAAGGCACTTATGGCACTTTTACACATGCATGGGAGCAGGGTGTGTCACCATAGGCCTGAGAGCACTGGTGCTGGGGATGTCAGCTGGCTGCTGGGCAACCCCTCCCCCAGTCACTGGCTGGCCACTGGGGGACCACCCCCCAGTTGTGCCTCACTGGTACCCCCCCAGACTCAAGCAGCACTAGTCGTCCATGGGTGTTACTTTAATTAGAGCAGCTCTGAGAGGTATCTAAGTTACTTGGACCCTTTTGAACATTTGGAGCAATATACCTCCTACAACTGGTCTTTCAAAAACCTGTGGGAATTAATGAATTAAAGGGACAGAAGCTTAAAAGCCATGCAGGGATGTTATCTGTTTTATCCCACCTGCTACCTTCATCATCTTGTTCTACATCTAAACTAAGCTGATTAAAATATTTTATTTTCTGTTATCGTACTTCTGTTATTTCCATTTTTGGCTTTTTTCCTCCCTCATCTAATATTTTCTCCCTTCTCTCCTATTTATAACACCCTGAGGTAAGCATCTTCAAAACTGAGTGAAAAAGTTAGGGATGTAAATAAAGACTGACTTTGAAGAGTGCTAAGCACATACACCTCCTGTTGACTTTAATAGCATCAGTGATTGCTCTGAGTCACCACCTGGGAAAGTGAAACTATCATCTTAACTAGGGTGAGATTTCATATTACAATTAGACTTGGGTAAGAGCACTTAAAACATGAATGATCACACATTAAGGCTTGTTAACAAGTGCTAAGAGCTCTCTAGGTATCTTAACTTTAGTTAAGTTAACTTTAGACCCTCTAGGCATCTTAACTTTATACCACCTTTGAGCTGTGCTACCTAGCTCAGGATTATCTTTGAGCTGCGCTACCTAGCTTAAGTTAACTTCTGGATGTTAACAACCAATTTGTGGTCCTCCAGTATCCCAGGAGTCACTGTTCCCAGGTGGACTATCTATCATCCAGAACACTATGGACCAGGACTGATAGCTGGGAATAGATGGTCAATGGGAGGGTTGGGATGGAGAGAGTGGGGAGGGAGGGAACAGGGGTAAAGCGGGGCTTAAGGGAGAGGGGCATGGGGAAGGATTGGAGGCTGTCACCACTACAAGGAGCTGGGGCAGAGCCATAATCCCCTGCCTGCGTGGCCCTGCCCAGTGCATGCAGGCTACAGATCCTGGCTCCAGAGCAAGTTGCCCCTATCACAAGATCCCAGCAGCTCCAGAGCAGCCCCCTGCCCTGCTCTTCTGTGTGTCTTGCCAGTGCAGCTGGGACTAGTCTCCATGGCAAGCCTAGCCTTGCGCCTTCACGCGCAGGTGTGGCTGGGGTCTCCATGGAAACCAGCCCCAGCCACGTGCAGGGGTGGCTGGGAAATGAAGTCCGCTACCAACCAAACCCAGCCCACAGGCCAGACTTTGCCCATCCCTGCCTTAGAATTAGCACCTACTAACTAACATGTAAACTCACCCTTAGGTGCTTTATTTTAGGTACACAGCTTTGAAAAGTTTGGTTTAAGGAGGTCATGGAAAGTGTGGATCCCTTACTGAATGGGGAGGCAGTCTAGTGACAGAAGATGAAGAAAAGACTGAAGTATTCAGTGCCATTTTTACCTCAGTCTGCACAGGCAAGGTCAGCTCCCAGACTACTGCACTGGGCGGCAAAGTTTAGGGAGGAGGTAAGCAGCCCTCAGTGGTGAAAGAACAGATTAGGGACTGTTTAGAAAAGCTAGACGTGTACAAGTCCATAAGGCCAGATGCAATGCATCCAAGGGTGTTGGCTGATATGACTGCAAAGCCACTGGCCATTATCTTTGAAAACTCATGATGATCAGGAAAGGTCCCCAACAATTGGAAAAGGGTGAATATAGTGCCCATCTTTAAGAAAGAGAAGGAGGAGGGTCCAGGGAACTACACACTTGTAAGCCTCACCTCAGTCCCTGGAAAAATCATAGAGCAGGTCTTCAAAGAATCTATTTCTAAGCACTTGGAGGAGAAAATGGTGATTAGGAAGGATCAGCACAGATTCACCAACAGCAAGTCATTCCTGACCAACCTGATTGCCTTCTATGATGAGATGACTGGCTCTGTGGATGCAGAGAAAGCAGTGGACATAGTATACCTTGACTTTTAGCAAGACTTTTGATGCCATCTTCCACAGCATTCTTGCAAGGAAGTTGAAGAAGTATGGGTTGGATGAATGGACTGTAAGGTGGATAGAAACCTGAATAGATTGTTGGTCTCAGTGGAGAGCAATCAATGCCTCAATGTCTAGTTGGCAGCCAGTATCCAGTGGAATGCCACACGTGTTGTTTCTGGGGCCAGTTTTGTTCAATATATTCATTAATGACCTGGAAGATGGGATGGATTATACTCTCAGCAAGTTCGCATATGACACCACGCTGGGGGATACAGTAGATATGCTGGAGGGTAGGTCTAGTATTCAGAGTGACCTAGACAAATTGGAGGTTCGAGCAAAAAGAAATCTCATGAGGTTCAACAAGGATAAGTGCAGAGTCCTGCACATAGGATGGAAGAATCCTATGCACTGTGTTCGCCTGGGGATGGACTTGCTAAGCAGCAGCTCTACAGAAAAGGACTTGGGGTTTATAGTGGACAGTGAGATGGCTATGAGTCAGCAGTGTGCCCTTGTTGCCAAGGAGGCTAACAGCATACTGGGCTTCATTAGTAGGAGTGTTACCAGCAAATTGACGGAAGTAATTATTCCTCTCAATTCTGCACTGGTGAGGCCACATCTCAGGTACTATGTGCAGTTTTGGGCCTCCCACTATAGAAAGGACATGGACAAATTGAAGAGAGTCCAGTGGAGGACAACAAAAATGGTTCAGGGGCTGGGGCACGTGATTTATGAGACAAGACTGAAGGAACTGGCTTATTTAGTCTGCGGAAGAGAAGACTGAGAGGAGATTTGATAGCAGCCTTCAACTACCTGAAGGGTGGTTCCAAAGAGGATGGAGCTAGACTGTTCTTAGTGATAACAGATGACAGAATAAAAAGCAATGTCCTCAAGTTGTAGAAAGGGAGGCTTAGGTTGGATATTAAGAAAAACTCTCTCACTAGGAAGGTGGTGAAGCACTGGAATGGGTTACCTAAAGAGGTGGTGGAAACTCCATCCTTGGAGGTTTTTAAGGCCTGGCTTGACAAAGCCGTGGCTGGAATCATCTCGTTGGGGGTGGTCCTGCTTTGAGCAGGTGGTTGGATTAGATCAGTGTTTCTCAACCTTTTAAGTAACAAGTTCCCCCTAACTTCTGAAAATTTTAATAAGTACCCCAACACTCAATTTTCCTGGGGATTTTATACTTACAGACTAATGTGTGCCATATGTTGGAAGAAGGGCTGTGTATACAAGGCCATGATATGACAGATATCTGATCTGGTGTGGGTAGGGTTGTCACCTTTTACACCAGGGCTGCACAACTCAAGTATGTACCTGGGCTAAAGGTGACGTTGGCCAATGCTAGGAGTGCTGAACCCAGTGCCGCGCAAAGCGCAACCACCAAATTGTTACGGGGGAATTTAAAGCGCCTCACAATGCGCAGCACGCCAATTTTTTGGCCGTTGTTTTCAGAGGAAAAGAGGGTGAGAAGGAGAGTACCTGCATACCCCTACCTGTGTCTCATGTACCCCCAGGGGTATGCGTACCATAGGTTGAGAAACTATGGACTAGATGACCTCCTGAGGTTCCTTCTAACCCTAATTTTCTGATTCTATGAATCTGTATGCAACAGCAGAGCTTTTAAAATGCCCCTCTACATTGGTCAAAGCAGCAGTAACTTATCCAGGTTCTCTGTTCTTATTCAGAGTACCTTTGAGATACAGAATGATAGTCACGTTGTGACTGTAAAACATTTCTTAAGTATATTCCATAGAAGAAGGAGCAGCAAAAGTCCTTTACTAAGGTCAAAAGAGTCTGACACCCTTATCCGTGTCTAACTTGTAAATCTATACGAAGTTCTGTAGGAAAACCAAAGTGATTTGCATGAACTTCTCAGATAAGAATAACAAGTTAACCCCACTGCATTTTTTGGAAGTAACAGAAACCTCTGTAGTATTTAGCTAAAGCTGGTTTTAAGAATTTAATTATAAGTATCCAGGAATGGAGTTCTGCATAGGCTTACATTTAAAAAAAATCCTTTATGATAGCATCCACTAGAAAAGAAGACTGTGGATATGAAAGTGCAGTGCTCAGTAAAGGATAAAGTTCCAGGAATGGCAGAATTCCAGACCTGGTTCAAGCTTCTAATTAACGACTGCTTTGTTGATAATTATCCAGCTTCACTGAGGTTTTGTGATTAATATTTTATTTCAATGAAAAATAATTTCTATTTAATTATACTGAATAACTATAGATCTTGTTTGCCAATAAATAAATGGAGCATCAAGAGCCCAGAGACATTTGTTCAGAGAGTCAAAATGTTTATGATGTCCCCAATATGCTCTGAGAAGGTTTGCAATGAAGATGCTACTTCAGATGTAGTTTTGAGTTATAGAACAGTGAAGCTACATCACCACTTATAGCCAGCCTGTTTTTTTCTCTTATGAGGCTTCTTTTGCCCATATCATGCTGACACCAAGCAGCTACAGCCTAATCATTACCCTTGACAAAAAAGGGTAGGATTGTCAACTGCTCTCAGGGTCAGTAGCAGCAGAATTAGGTAAGAACAAGATCTTTAGAAAAACTGCCTACCAAACTGTTAAGGGAGAAGCCCAGGAATCTGAATATTTTGGAGACAATTTTGGACGGACCATTTAAATTTCATTTACCAACTGTTATACTAATGTTGGGTTTTTGACTCAGCAGCATCTGTCTGTTTCTCCAGTTTCCTATAACAGTGCTTATTAATCATTCAAATTTATACATGACTTTACATTTCCTCTGTGCTCTGTAAAGATGAATTAATCCTCATAGCACCATTGTGAGGTAGACAAGGTATGTTACATGCTTGGATGTGTCTCAACATTTGGCACTGAAAAAATCTCAATTCAAAGTCTAGCTCTGCTTCACCCCTGCTATATGACCAAGTATACATCACTCTCTATGCTGCTTCCTCTCCCAGCTATGGTCTTCTCTAGTTAAACTGTTAATTCTACAGGGCAGGGATTGTCTCTAGTCTTGTGTTTAGACAGTATCTACTTAGGGTTCTGTTTGTGATTAGACCTTTGAGATTCTCTTGTAATAGTTTTCAGATAAACACTCCATATCTCAATTTCTTTAACAGATTTGGCACACATTGGGTGTGATTACAAGTGCTATTAATATGCTTTTCCTAATGTGCATTAAATTTAGTACCACTAATGTGAGGTACTAGATAAATGCACATTAGGCTGCCCTACTGCCCAGTAGGAAAAGGGCATGCTTTTTTAGTGATGCTTAATACACAGTTGCCTGTTTTTACTGGGAATTATCATATTAGCATGGTTTTTGACATGATGCTTTCATGCACAGTAAAATAAGCTACTATGCATTTAAAGTGCACATGTAGACATATCCACTGAGTCATTAGTAAAAGAAGAATTAGAATTCAAGAGTGTTTGCCTCATTTGAAGACAAGTCTATGTCATTAGTTTACCCGTATTTCTTCCAGTTTTTCCTTGGAAATGTCCAGAGCAGTGATTTTTAAATCCCAGGGTGCCATGGCACCCTGGGGTGCTGTGAGAGCCTATTACAGGTGCTGTAGGGAGCTGTTAAGTCTGTGAAGACATACAGATTATTCGCAATAGAACCCCAGAGATTTCAAATAGGAATCCATAGTGTCAAAACCATTTTAGTCTGTTGTGGTCTTTCTGAGTCATTTGAAACAGAGTTGTTCTACTGTTTTTTCCAGAGTCAAAAAGCCAGTGAAAGTAAAAAGCTGGCATTTTACAAGGGGTGACTTGATAACAGTGTTGAGAAATACTGGGCTAGATATAGAATCTGTTCAGATTGACATCATATATTCTGTAGACAATGTATATGTCTTGCGCCCCTCCCCACCTTCTTTCCTCCTGAGAAGCAAGCAAGAAGGCCTGGTCAGTCTAACCAGGCATTTAATTCAGAATGACAATAAAACATTTCCTGTGAATGATTGGATGGTATAATATACTACTTCAATTAATCATTCTTCCGAGTGACTGGTGCCTCCTGAATCTGGGGGGGCACCCACAGAAGGCACTGACCCTGTTGGGGGGGGCATCAGCCCTACCGACAGCATCAGTGTCGGCCGTCGGGGGGGCAATGGCCCCATCGGGGGGCACATGCACCCCCTACCAGTCGCCTATGTTCTTCAGCAAGGAAAGAATAAACAAGCAGAATATTGCCAGATAAGAGGCTATGGAATATCTACTGTCTCCTAAACCAGGGACGGGCAATTATTTTGGGCGGAGGGCTGCTTAGTGAGTTTTGGCAAGCTGTCGAGGGCCGCATGGGTAACCCCACCCCTTGACAGGTGCCCCACCGCTGGGTGCTATCTTGGGACCAGATGTCCCACCCCGACTTCTGATCCTTGCCACTGGAAGTCCCTCCCCTTGGCCCTGGAAGTACTCCTTCAGAGAAGAGGGTTTGCTGTCTTAGAACTGGAAATTAACAAATTATGTACTAAAAATCAAATGCCCATAATATTATATTTTAATTCAATTAAAAATATATATTTTTGTCCTGATGTACGTGTGTTTGTGCTTTATATGTAGAAGTGATTGCATAATAGCTCAAAATGCAGTCTTACTCTTGTATAGTGTGTGGGGTGTGCACGGCTGTTGGGGGGTATGGGTGGGTGGGCAGATGTGGGGTTTATGGGGAGCTGTGGATGTGTGT
>NW_017729025.1:142992574-142995199 GCF_001723915.1 Gavialis gangeticus
TGTGTCTGGAGGGGGGTGTGGCTGTGGGGTTTGCAGGAAGGGTTGCAAGGGGGGGAGCCAGCTGGGCCCTTGCTGCCTGAAGCCTCATGGCCATGTTTGCCCTCCAGCGGCTCCTGCTGCCACCTTGAGGAAGCTCCTAGCCAGCCATGGGGGCAGTGCATGCCTGAGGCCGCTGGGGGTGGCACATGGCCTAGGACACAGGAAACCCAGTGGATTAGGCACGGAAGTTGCATCCTGCGCCTGACACTTGGGATGGCAACAGCCTGGCGCTGGCTCCCGTGCACCCCCTTGTTCCCAGTCCCCTGCCCCACCCCCGTGGTCAGGCAGGGACCAGCACACACAGCCCTGACCTCCTCTTACCTGACTTTTCCACTCCAGCACAGGTGGGAACAGCCCCATGGTCCTTCTGGCTGGGGGGGGTGGGGCAGGGCTGTTCGGCCTGCTGTGGCTTCCCCTGGGTCCTACTGCCCCTGGCTCCTGTCACTTTTGACAGTAAAGTTGACTTTTCAGGATGGACCTTAGCAGCAGGTCAGCTGGTGGAGCTGTTTCTAATGCTGTAGGACCTGATAGCAGCAGAAGGAAATGGAACCTAGTGGTAAGGACTTGATGGGATGAGAGCTGACAGGGTGAGGAGAGCTGCCACCTGGCACACACTTCACTAAACCTGGCTTGTTGTATATGTATGTGAGATTTAGCTGAATGAGAACTATTTTCTGTTCTGGGCTTCACTAAGTCAGGCCATATATCACTGGGACTGTACAGTCACTGTTTACTGTTGAAATTTTCTCAGTTCATATTATCATGTAAATTAGATATTTATTATGTTTTCTCAAATAAAAGGTACTTACGGTTTTGTATTCTTAGGGACTTCTGAGTGCTGGCAGGTGGGTAAGAAATGCATGTAAAGATAACCATGTATTATTACTAGGTATCCAAAACCTGGGCAGGGAGGAAGCCAGACATGAGAGTGCTTGAATCTGTTCTTTAGTTTTATTTTGAAGCAAAATTTAGATACCATCTAAATTTGTTAATGACCACCAGCACAGAGATGCATCAGCTTTTCTTCCTAGCTATATAATTTTAAGTGATGGTTAAAATTCTGGCCTCATCACATGACTTCAAGAGATAAGTATTTAGGCAGGGACCTTGTAATATTGATATGTTAATCTAGCCTTGATCTGATGATTTCTTTTCTAATAATAGGTTAATCCATAGTGACCTTCCAGTCTACCTTTATACCAAAGTGGTCTTTACCTCATGTTGTAACTCTTTCTGCTTCTGTGTGTATAGGACAGTGATTCTCAGCCAAGGTCCCATAGCATCCTGGGGTGCCTGGAGACCATTGCAAGGGTGCCACAGAATGTTATTCAGTGTTAGCACTGTTAGGTATGCAAACATGATCCACAAGATAAACCAAGAGATTTCAAATAGGAATCCATAGTGTTAAAAAGCATTACAACCTGTTGTGCTCTGAATTCTTCAGAAAGAAAAAATTCTCTATTTTTTTATAGCCAAAAGTGAGTGAAGACTAAGCACTGGCATTTTCCAAGGGGTGCCTTGAGTGTAAAAGGTTGTGAAACATCTGTATAGGACAGGGGTAGGCAAAATATGCCCCAGCCTTCCAGCCATTCTGTCTGGCCCACAGGCCCCTAGAAATTTTTAAAACATTAATATTGCAGGTGAAGTCCTAGTAAGAGAGCTCCACACAGAGTGCATCTACACAAGATGCTTACTAAGCAGTAGTCTAATAACACTGCTCAGTAGTATGCTAGGCAAAACCTGTGCTAATACGCTACTGTGCAGTGTAATTAGGCTACTGCACAGTAACTGTCACTAAAATACTGTGTGCTGGCACTACTGCACAGTAACACGAGTTACTGTGCATTGAATTGGTACTTGGTTAACCAAGTACTAAACTTAATGCACAGTAACTATGGCACATTAATGAACATGTAGACATGCCCACAGGGTGCAGTATCTTTGGTTCAGATCCCCTCTTCTGACAGACTCTCTGCTCCCAGACCAAATCCCTGGACTTCCTATTGAATGTGGAATAACTAGGCCAAAATCACTACCCCTCAGCAGAAGTAGTGCATACTTTTCCAGCACCCAGGGAAGGGGGAAAGGGAAGGCAATTATATTGACCACTCAAGAGCAGGGGGAGGATGAGATTCATAGATGTAAGGTCAGAAGGGACCTTGTAGATCTTCTAGTCCGACCCCCTGCCTTGGGCAGGAGAGAAAACTGGGCTCAAATGACCCCAGCTAACTAAATGTCAAGCCTCCTCTTAAAGACCTCCAAGGTACCACTTCCCTTGGTTCTAGATGCTAGCTGCCTATAGGTATGCTGCTGGTTCCTACTGCCTAAGTGCAGCACCCTGCACTTGTCAGTATTGAATCCCATCCTATTTTCATTTGCCTTCCCCTATAACCTGTCCAGGTCCCGCTGTAATCTGTCCGTCCCTTCTAGCATGCCCACCTCACCCCAAATCTTGGTGTTGTCTGCAAATTTAAATGGGCCTTTTCACCCCATCGTCCAAGTTGCTAATAAAGAAATTGAACAGTGTGGGCCCAAGGACTGAGCCCTAGGGGACTCCACTGCCCACTTCCCTCCAGGTCGAATATG
>NW_017729025.1:143000199-143022501 GCF_001723915.1 Gavialis gangeticus
CCCATCCAGCACCACTCTCTAAGTACGACCCCTCAGCCAATTTGCAATCCATCTGACTGTGTAGGTATCAATGCCACAGTTGCCTAGCTTTTTAAGGAGAATGGGGTGGGAGACAGTGTCAAAGGCCTTTCTTAAGTCCAGAAAGACTACATCCACCGCAACACCTGATGCGGTGGATCATTGGAACATCCAATGATTTTGTGACCTGATCATAGAAGGCAATCAGGTTGGTCTGACAGGACCTGCCCCTAATGAAACCATGCTGGTTGCCCTTGAGCATCATCCTTGATAATCTTCTCAAAGAGCTTCCCCAGGATTGAAATAAGATTAACGGGCCTATAGTAGCCCCGGTCCTCCCTCTTCCCTTTTTTAAAGATGGGGACCACATTGGCCTTCTTCCAGTCATCCAGCACCTGGCCAGAGCACCATGAGCACTCGTAAAGCCGTGCCAGGGGCCCCGTGATAACCTCTGCTGATTCCCTCAACACCGTGGGGTGGAGAGCATCTGGACCTGCTGATTTGAACAAGTCCAGCCCCTCCAGAAGTTCCCTAACTTGGTCCTCCCTGACCCTAGGACTGGTGGAGTTTCTCCTGAGTCTGTCCTGAATCTTGGTAGGGGAGTCCCAGTCCCTGCACAAGAAAATGGAGGCAAAAAAAATGTTAAAGAGGTCTGCTTTCTTCTCTGGTGCAACCAGCAGATTGCCAAGCATATCCTGCAGGGGCTCCACATTGCCCGGTGCCTTCTTCATACTCCCTATGTATTTAAAAAAGGACTTTTTGTTATCCTTGATGCTAGCCCTAGTTCCGTATCTGCCTTAGCTTTCCTAACACCCGCCTTTCCTAGACCCGAGCGGTGGAGGTATACTCCTCTTTGGTGATAGCCCCTCCCTTCCACTGGGTGTACACCTCCTTTTTGGCAATCAGGCATTCCTGAATGCCCTTGGTGAGCCAGGGGAGCTTTTGGGAACTCTTGCCCCCTTTGCTTCTTGCTGGGATTGTCACCCCTTGGGCTCTGAGTATTGTTTCCTTAAGGAATGACCATTCATCTTGGGCACCCAGTTCCCTTACTCTCCAGGACCCCAGTGCTTTTCCCACTAATCTCCTCAACTCATTGAAGTTGGTCCTCTTGAAGTCAAGGGCTACTGCCTTGCTGTAGGCCCTTGACACCCTGCACTGGATGGTGAATTCCAGCAAACGATGATCCCTGTCACCCAGGTGGTCAAGGACCTGGAGTCCCCTCACTAGGTTGTTGCCTGTGGCCAGGACCAGGTTCAGCAGGTCATTCCCCCTGGTGGGACTGTGCACTTCCTGGGTTAAGTGGAGGTCCTGTATTTTGGCAAGGAACCTTTGTGAGCAGTCAGATCTAGCTGACTGCTCCTCCCAGCAGATGTCCAGGTAATTTAGATCACCCATGACAACTACATCCCTTGACTTAAGTGCCTCCTCAAGCTGACTGGAGAATTCACATGCCAGCTCTTTCCCTTAGTTGCGAGGTCTGTAGTAGACCCCCACCGTTAAGTCCCTTTCTCCATGACCCCCCTGTATCCTGACCCAGAGCTCCTCAGACCCCATCCTGCTGGTTGAAGATGTGTATTGCTCTTTGACATACAGCACCACACCCCTGCCTTTCCTCCCCATTCTATCCCCCCTATATAGTCCATAGCTCCTAATGTTAACTGCCCAGTCGTGGGATGAATCCCACCAGGTTTCTGTAAGCCCTACTATGTCCGGGCTTGAATTAGCTATCCGGAAGGCGAGTTCCTCCTGCTTATTCCCCATACTATGAGCATTTGTGTAGAGGCATTTAAGGCCTTGAATTGGTGCATGTGCCACCCCCTGATTCCCAGGACTGTCTGGACCCCTGTTGCTTCCCTGGGTACTCCTTGTGCACCTGGGGGGGGAAGAGTCTTACCTGCCACAAGCAACAGCTGCTAGTGCTCCTGCTCCTGATTAATAGCATAGGCTGGGATGCTGCTGCTAAGGAACAAGTAAAAGCAATGAGGGGCCCTCTTGGTGCCCCATTCCCTCTTTCCCCCCTTAAGCAAGGCAGACCCTCCCATGTGAGAGCCTGCCAGGCAGAAAAGGGCATCATTCCACCTCCACCCCCAATCAGATACACTGCTGGACATAGCACTCTGCCTGCCTGACTCCCTATAGCCATGTTGCGTGAGGTTTGGCATGCCATAGAAAGAGCTTGAGGGAAAGGGGCTAGACCAGCAACCTAGTTATGTTATTGCCCATTAGCTTGGCCTGGCTGTCTTTGCTCAGGGCATGCCTTTTAATTCCTCCTACCTCCCACAATTTAATATTTCCAAAAGCATCATATCAACTCCAAACAATGCAACGGAAAATATACTAGTCTCTACCATGCCACCCTACTCTGCCTTCTGCCTGATCATGTAAAAAATAAAGTAAATTAGGCTTGAGGGAGTTTGTTTTTCCACATTTTCCTACAGGGGAACGAGAGAAATTCTTTGCCCTTCATGCCTTCTTTTCATTTGAGCCTAACTCTAATGCTCATGGACATAACTAGCCATCTTGGCACACTCGGAAGAGATTCTAGAGAATAGGGAGGGAGCAGTAAGAGGTAGGAGTGTTCACTAGAGGTGTGTGAAGTGGGCCCTATTCAATTCAGATTCAGATTCATCCCGAATCAGGGACAGTGATTCAATTCATTGATTCAGATCACTGTCCCTGATTCAATTCAGCCAAATCCAAATCTAAAGATTCAATGCTGATTCATAGCTTTAAATGTTTTTTCTACATACCTTGAGGTAGCAGTCATGGCTAATGATTGCTGTGATGATGGGGCGCATGGAACATCCCACAGGAGTGCAGGGGGCCCAGCACACTCGCCAATGGACCCAGAAGTGGACCGGAAGTGCTTCTGGTCCACTTCTGGGTCTGCTGCCAAGAACACTGGGGGACCCTCCCACACTTCTGTGGGACATTCCATGCATCACAGCACTCATGAGCCCCTGCCACCTGGAGGTATGTAGAAAAAACATTTAAAGCTGTCTCTATATCCGAAACTCCGAATCTTTCCAAATTGATTCGGAGGGTTCCGATTTGATTCAGAGAGATTAAAGGGTCCCCTGATTTGATTCAGATTTGGAGATTCAGCCAAATCGAATCAGGGACCAAAGCTTCGCACATCCCTAGCGTTCACCATTGTTCCCTCTAAGGTGTAACGATCCGTGAGCACACCGCTTCGGTCCATTCCCGTTAATAGTGTAACAAACATATGACCACTTGAATAGTAATTGAGTTCTGCTTAAGCACTCTTATGTATTGTTTGGATAAGCCTGGTGGGGTTCTGCAATGTGTCTCAAGGACAGCACCCAGGTATTGTGTTTACGGGGTATTATACATTCATGAACAGATTTAAAAGTTAAAATTGTCAGTTGTCACAAACAGCTGGAGGGCTGGGGTCTGATTCCCCTCACACAAAATGAAATACCAGCATAACCTTAGTACTTGAGTGTGGACTGATGAAGAAACTCCTATAGGTACTTAAATTAAATAGCTTTACCCAAACATTGTGCCAAAGAAAAATGAAATAAAGAAAGCAGTAAAAGAGTTCTATGCACCACTAGAAGTCATGTGAACTGCTTACATGCAGTCGTTTCCTTCTATGGGGTTTATAGGCCCATATTTTCTTTTCATCTATGCCTTTGCAAATCAGCAGTGACTTAATTGAAAAACAGAAACTTACAGTGGTGTAAAACTTGTATGAGAGGGAAAACACATGCAGGGCTGGCCAACAATCTTTGGGGACCCCCTGCAGGATGTAGTTCTGGGGCCCCCTGATCCCTCCCCAGGGCCAGGGCCAGGGCCAGGGCCAGGGCCAGGCCTGGGAACTCCTCCCCCTCTCTGCTGGTAGCTAAATGAATGTCCCAGCACACTGTATGCAGCGGAAGAGGTGGCAAATTACAGCTGCAACAAGTTAAAAAAAACAGCTGGAGCAGTTCCCCAGCACCACGAGGTGGCACTCTGCCCCAGCCCCAGCCCCAAACCCTGTCCCCACCCCCCTCTCGCCTCACCTCACCTTGCCTCAGGGAGGAGCCACTGCCTGAGAAGTGAAAAGCTTACCCTGGTAAATGTGCGGCACCAGCCCCAATGCCTTTGCTGTGCTCCACGCCCAGCTGCTCTCCAGGAGGATGCACAGCATTAAAAAGCTGGAGCACGGCAAGATTTAAATCATGAGCAGCCGCGCATGTGCACACCTTGGAGGGAACCTTGGTGGTTACCCACCCCTAGTTTCTCTATTGCTGAAACCTAATATGTGCCTGAGTGTTCTGATATATTGAAACAGTAGTTGAGATTAGTGTGATCTGACCTGTATACTTCAGTAGAGTGGTTAATGCCAAGAAGCACTGCTCTGTGTGTCCTTCCACAACCCGCTCATCCAAGGAAATACACTCTGGCTGGGGAATGAACACTGAAGGGCTATATCTGCTTCTTAGTGGACTCCTGAAAGTGACCCCGCTTCCCCAAGGCTCCTTACTGCTCCTCTTAGAATGTGTGAAAGTCCCCTGTCTAAATGTTTCCACCTCTGTTGAAAGTGACACAGTAAGGAAGTGACACACCTCACATGGGGCAATTGGAACACAAGGGGTTCACATGCAAATGCTGCGGGATGGGTGTGCTCTGCAGTAATTTACTATGCAGTAAACCCACCCTGGGCAGGTGTCTACATGTGCAGGCATTTGGGAGCAGATTTGTTCCCACCCTGCTCTGCCCCCCTGCAGCAAGCAGGGGGAGCTCCAGGCTCCCCTGGGTGCTAGCCCAAGAGCTGGCATGGAGCACAGGGTCAGGAGCCAGCACTCTCCTGGTGCAAACTGGGAGATTGCTCCCTGCCCCGGGAGCTGCCTGCTGCCAGGATGGGCTCTGATGATGAAGCCCAGACTGGGACAATGCTTCCGGCCCCGGCTCACCAACTGGGGCAAGAGGACTTGGAAAGAATGGTGGGGAAGGGGCAGATCCCAGCCCCCTGCCCCAATCTGCTGGTACGGCAGGTAGCAGTGAGCCCCCAACTGGGCAGGGATTCATGCCTCAGACCAGGACAGTTTCTAGCCAGCCCCAGGCTGTGCAGCAAAGTCTGCATGTGCAACCAAGAGCTGGCTGGAACTATCCCATTTTGAGGCAGGTCCCAGCTCCACAGCTCTTTCCCAGCCCTGTGCCCCAATTGTGTGATCCAGGCTCATGGCTTGGAAAGAGCGGGGGGGGACTGTGAGATTGCTCTCTGCCCCCAGGAACTAACTGCCTACTGCTGAGGTGGGCTGCAGTGGCAGAACCCAGGCCAGGATAATATCTCCCTGCCCTGGCAGCAGGCAGCTCCCAGAGGCAGGGAGCAATCTCTTGCCCCCTGCTACCTGGTGGACCAGGAGCAAATTTGCTCCCAGTTGTCTGTTTACACATCCTTTACTGGGTGCCTCTTTTAAGTGGGCTTAGCCTAAAATTGTCATTTTTAAGGTGAATTAATGTGTCTACACGTGTGCCATTAATGCACCTTAAAAACGATGATTTAAGGCTATGTGAGCCTAAATTTGATACCAGGTATCAAATTTCTGCATGAATAACTAAGTCGTATTAGCACACATGTAGACGTGCACATTAATACAGTGTGTGTCAATGGATAGAAACAGTGTTCATGTGCATTAATGCAGCTGTATGCATGCTAATACAACTTAGCTATTCGCGCCTAAATTTAATGCACCTTAATGAGCATTAGCATATTCACATGTTGACGCATGCCTAAATCACCTTCATGTGCCTTAAGCAAAGGCACCTTAAGTTTAGACATGCACAAATACACATGTAGACACGCCCACTGTGCAGTAACTACGCAGCAGTTAATTAGCTACCTGCATTTGCATGTAGCAAATTAACTGTGGACTAAAGCAAATTACTACACAGTAAGGGTCTGCACATGTAGATGGTGAGACTTACTGTGCAGTAATTTTCTCTACTGTACAGTAAAGTGTTTTGTGTAGATGTGCCCAAGAAAAGTCCAAATCATGGTGCACCTGAGTTTAGAATTGGTGCTTAATTCAGGCAAACTGTTCTGAGAAAACAAGTGAGTGTTTTCGGAAATATTTACATGCAGGAGATATACTGCCTTTTCCCATGGCTAGCCTACAAAGGTAGAAGTCTCTTTCCTTCCACAAGATATCAGAGGACACATCTACATGTGCATTAGTGTGCCATAACTATGGCACCTTAAGTTTACTACCTGTAATGACAGCCTGTCTACATGAGATGCATGAATGTGCATTAGCCTAATTGAATGAGCATTACGGGTGAGCTACACATGTACACATATAATGTGCATTAAAAATCGCAAAACTAAGCTAATTGCACCTAAATTTGATACCTACAAATGCAGGTATCAAATTTAGGCATGATTAGTTAAAGTGCATTAATGCAAACATAGATATGACCCGGCACAGGTCTGCCCAGTTACTAGGGGCATATGGCAGAGCTGCAGGGACTTGGCACTAACTTTAGCAGCAAGTCCCTGCAGGTGTAGACACCTGCCCAAAATTGCTTAATGCGCATTAAATTTAGGCACACTTAAATGCACGTGTAGACAAGCCAACAAATACTAAATTTAATGCACTGTAATTGGTGCTACTGAACAGTAGTTCTGGCACATGTTTTTTTGGGGATGCTAATGTGCACTAAACTAGTACTACTGCGCATTAGCACAGTTTTTGCCTGCTGCACTAATGCCCAGTAGAATTAGGCTACTGCATATTTAGTGTTTTGTGTCATCACACCCAGAGCGACTACAAGCCTGAGGACCTCCAGAGCAAGCCATAAACCTGCTTCTTCAGCCAGACTCCCCACAATAACATGAAACAAACACAACAAAAATGAAAACCAAAAGCAAAGCCTCATCCCTACTAACCAGGGCAGGAAGAGAGGGAAAATATAGATTTCTTTACACACCTTTGAATGTATGTGGTATCACAATGACAGGCACTGCCTAAGAAATTAAAACAAAAAATGGGGAGAGATATTTGCTAATAAATATTGGCCAATAAAATTACTCCAAAACGTTTCTCAGGTTTAAGATGAGAAGTGTTTTTACTCTAGCTGAGTAAAGTCAATGGAGCTGATCAAAACAGAGAATATCAGTGGCAGCCTCTGTATCCTTTGTCCATGGTACTTCAAAGAATGATATTGACATTGCATCATTAATATATATGGTAAAGTATTCACAGAAAGATGGCACCAAAACCAGGAAGATATATTATCTATGAAGGTTTTAAGGCTATATTTATGTGTACTCGTATATAGTACCAGACAAATACATGTCACTTCATACAGCTTGTGTGCATGTGTGTGGGTTTATTGGCAAATATATCAGGCAGATTTTCAATCACAGAGTAAGCAGAGATGCCTTTTTTCTTTTTTCAGATTCCTCTGTTGGGTATAAAACACCTCTCTGAAATTAAGTGTATAAAGATTATATATGCCATTTATCCTACCTTTGGAAAGATGCTTTACTCAAACTTTTAATTCCTAAATTGGACATGATGATATAAAACTTTACAGAAGAGTCTTTTCAAATCACCATACAAAAAGCTATTCTTCATGTGCTGGCCAATGATAATTTTTTCAATGTTGTTGTTTAAAGAAAACTTTTCAGGAGAGGGTTATACAATTTGTTAAACCTTCAAGTTTGGCTGCTGACAATTAAAACCATGAGGGTATATTTTTTTCATTAGGGCAAAATTATTTAATAGGCATAATCAACACAATCAAATATAATCAGTCTTAGTCAATTATAATTTAGAGACACTGACAACAATTTTGTACATTTCAAGCTCATATCTATATGAAGATGATTACACTTGCAGGAGACCTATAAAATCCCCTTAGTGTCTCTAGCTCTATACTATTCTATGCTCTTCTGGCTTTTCTCTTTACCCTTGCCAACTGTTCCTTTGACATCCTCATGCTCATCTCCGCCTAAAACTTAGAATTCTGTTCTCTATTTTCTCTGTGTAGCAACTTATTTCCATAGTCTCAGCTACCACCATGGTCACCAAGGCAAATTTGCCAAAAATCTTTAGAGATTAAGAGGTTTAATCTAAACGCAGTGAGACAAGTGCTCTTAATCTCAACAGAAATTTTGGGAAAACTTTCCCATCTCTCCACTGTCAAACTTTCCCTTTTTACCAATGTTCTCATCTCAGACATTTCCTCTCAGATGTCTTGCTAACTTCTCAAAGTTAATCTCTGCAACACAGAACCTCTTATCTGGCTCACTTCTTCCCCTCTATGACCTTTCTTTATCATCAGTGCTCCTTCATGTTTTTGATGTTCACAATCTAAATGATTATAGTATATGATGAAGTAAACTACTGGTTATGAAAGCTTATACCTTTCTGATTTAGTTAGCCTATACAATGCAAATCTACCCTGCCTTCTTCACAATTTGGATGTCATCTTCCCTCTCCTACTCCCTCCCTACTCAGTATCTCATTGAATCTTGATGCTTGTCTCACTGCCCTTCTCTAGCTTTTGCCCCTACTCAAAATATTACCCATATTTTGGTCAGCTTTCCTCCTGATTCTTGTACCCTTTCTTCCTTACTCAGCCCATGCCAACTTATACAAAAAGCCACAGATGATAGTCTCTCCCAATGCTCAAACCACAATCTCTTATAACTGTTCTAACATCCCTTCATTTTTCTTTGCCTAATACTGTCTAATAATTTCATTCAAGTATCCTCACCTGCAAAGCTCACATACATTTGCTTTCACTAAGGGCAGCATTCTGTTTCCCTTTGTATGCCTGAACCACTGCTGTCTAGCCAAGTAGCAGTTCCAAAGCCCTGCTGCGAGGGTTCAGCCAGGACATAGGTAGCTGGGCCCGTAGATAGGCCCTGAAGGACAACTGAGGGCTCAGCAGGACAGGAGCACTTATTACTAGATTGTTGTTTTGGGGCCTAGGTCAATGGAAAATGGACCACAGGATCCAGTTCCAAGGGACCCAAGAGGGGAGATCCAAGAGATGTAGCTCAAGATGTAAGCTGATGTCAGGAGCCTGGCATCAGAGAGCTGGTGCTAAGTTCTAGATCAGAGTCAAGGAAGACAAGCCAAGTCAAGATGCCAGGGAAACTAGAGAGAGCAGAGCAAGCACCAAGTTTCAGGGGAGATCCAAGATCAGGGTCAGGACAGCCAAAAGTCAGGTCAGAATTCAAGAGGACCAGGGAGACTGTGAACATGAGGCTTGTTGGAACAGACTGAGGCTGTGTCAAGGAGTGCTTATAAGGGGTGAGAGACACTTCAGCAGTCAATCCACCTGCAGAGAACTGAGGCAGTTGCATTATCCAGGAACCAGGGGACAGGTATGGTAGCTCAAATGCCCAGGTATGTTTGATCAGAGGCCGGGAGAACCTGCACTGTTGATGTGTAGGCATATGCATGTAGACTGAACATATGCAGTAGGTTATGCACAGAATGGGCAGGTACACAAGCTCATTTTGGGTGCAAGCCTGTCACAGAAATATAGCTGGCCAGAAACCCAGGGTTAACAGGTGTCAAATTCCAGAGGAGGAGAAAAGCCCTTCCATGTGTTAGCCCCAGTAACCAAATGGTTAGTGTACTTCCCTGTTACTTGGAGGGGGCTTGAACCTGCCTTTCCCCCCAACTTCATAGCACACTGCTCTAACTTCTATGCCACAGATTAGGTATTATCCAGTCCATTTTCCAGCACTCTTTCTGGAACTGATCCCCTACCTCTTGCAGGCAATCGTGTTCTTTATCATCTGCAAGCTTTATGCTTTATAACCATCTTCCTTACTAGTCATCATATATACACAAAGGATCAAATGCATGCAAATGTTAACAGATACATTGATTCTTATTTATTTCTGATGTGGTTAATGGGGAGAAACCATGTTCTAATGAGAAATTATGGATGCCTGCTTAAAATAGGAGCTGATATCTTTGCAAGTCTGGGCTGTGGTTCTTTCCTTCACTAGGTGTGCTTTAATTCTATTCTTAATCCTCTCATCACAAGTAGAACTAAGTGTTTCTACTCAGCTAAGTCCAACTGTGAGGAGCATCCTTCCTGCGGGAAGAAGAAATGTATCAAAAACAATGAACACTAGAAGGCATGGACAACATCTTCTCAGCTTCCTTCCCATGCATACAGTGGGGAGAACAGCATGAAGATTTCACCCAAACTCACAGATCTCAATGCCCATTTACTGCCTGACTTCAACTCACATGTTTAATATTAATTCTGGGATCCAAGTTCTTTGCCTTAGGGACTGAAGATAATTTGAGACACAGAGACATATCAAAAGAATCAACATAGCCACATAAAACTTATATTTTTGCTTACAGCAATTCATAATCACATTGCTCCATACTGACTGCCTAACCCAAATTTTTACATGCTTTGGAAAATGAGACCATGCAAAGAGAGTTTGAGGGAAAAAAATAATGCCATAAAGATTTAAGAACATTTAATGAATATTAACTAGTAAAGAACTTAACCATTTCATGGCAAAGAGGTTAGTTCATTACTATCTTAGAAAAGAGTCAAGAAAATAGTTCACTTCTGGGAGCTTCCAAATTCCCATTGCCAAGTCTATTTTGCTAATATTCCAGGAAGGCAATGAAGAAATAGTATGTTGTAACAAGGTGCTCGTCCCAAGGGGTGGCTGCTCAGCCCTTGCCTGGTCTGTCCTACTTGATCACTCTCCCCCTTCTAATCACCTGCCATACCTTGATGTTATAGTCCTTTTAAGAAAGGGAGGCTGCCCCAGGGTTTCCTAAGCCTGGTCTCAGGTTCTGACTCCCAGGGCTAATGACGTGGTTTCAAGACACTTGGCCCTGGCTTGACACCAGGCCTCCTCAGGCCTTTATATCCTTGGAGGGACTCGGTCTTCCCGACTTCAGCCCCATTTCTTTCACTGATCCCCATTACCTAGGCATACTGCACCAGACATAGCTTCTGGGTCCTGGCCCTGGCCCCGCCCTGATCAGGCACTAAGCCTGTTTTGGCTCTTGTTAGCCTGCCGGAAGCCTGCCTCCACCCAACTCTGGGCTGCTTTCTCGCTATGCCTTGAACCTGCCCCCAGCAAGGCTCAAGGTGATCATGTACCCCTAGTACATGCATGGGACCTCTAGACTGCCTCTCATAGTCCCATCCACAAGCCACCAGTATAAACTCTAACTAAAAGATAAACTCCCTGGCTATAACACAATCTAGCTCCACACTGGGTTCAAACCTAAAAACCACCCCACATGCTGTACAACCAGGTTTCCTCCTACTGTGGGCTATAATTCCCTGTAAACTGCCAGCACCTTGCTAGCTGTTCCTTAGGCAGCTCTGCTATCAGCCAAATTCTTCCTAGCAGCTTCCAGGTCAGGATCACTTTCCACTTTGGCCTCCAGGGCCAGACTGTCTACCCTGGCTCTCGCCCTGGGTTATATTTCTCTCAGGCCCTGCCCCTTTCCAATCAGGTAACTCCACAGGGTTGGATGCAGGTGCCTGCTAATTAGGCTCATTACCTGGTCTCCATGGCAGCCCACCTGTAGCAGCAGCAGTGCCTTGTCTCTGCTGCAGGGCTCCAGCCTACAATGGAGTAACCAACACTGCAATAAGCTTCCTCCTGCTCATGTAGGCATCATCCTATTGTGCTACTCATAGTTCCCTGGGCCAGCTCTCCTACAGCTTTCTTCTTAGCAGCCTCTCCTGACCTGGGGCTCTTCCTGGGTCCTTTCTCCCTTAAAGTAGCGGAGAGTCCCAGGCTCCTGTTACATATGTAAATGGAAACAGTGAAAATTAAGCATCAGTTTCATTATTTTGTTAGTATTCCTGTAGCACCCCCAAAACTGATAGGTGGAGTCTGCATACACATAGTCTATATTCCAAAACCTTTACAATCTAAATAGAGCAAACAAATTGTGGGATACCGGAAATAGCATTACCTCCATTTTACCACTGGGGAGAGATTAAGGGTAAGGACAAATGCACATTGTAGCCACTTAAACAGGGGAGAGAGAGAGTCTGCTTGGGAGCACTCATTAGTGGTTATGGTTTAACTGTTACAGCTGCATCATCCTGTTGTGTTAATACAAATTAGCTAAATTCATTAACTTGTTGGCATGTTTTTGCTATACTTGTGTCACTACAGAATCAAGCAGATATAACAGTTGCATTGTAACAGCTTGAACCAGTACCCTTCCATATCAATACAATAGTAACATCTGTATGTACCCTAAACAAATTAGTTGCATGAGGTCAGAAAGTGAACTGTGGCAAGGCTAGAAAAAAAAAATTAAGATCTCCTGAATTTTGTTTCAGCATTTTAACCACAAAACTATCCTCCCTCCATGCAGACTGCCACATTTTGAGTCCTGATACAAACCATCTTTCTTGCTTGTAGTTTGCTGATAACTGAACCTGTTTCAGGGCAATTTCACAAAAAGTCATCCAAATTATTCACTCAAAGGGACCAAAATTATTAGATTTTCACTGGTTAAAAATCTGTGTAACCTTTTCTTTCTGTTCTGTCCCAGTGGTACCCAGCAAGACTTTAATAACTGGACAGGAGACCTATTGGCTCATAGGAAGACAGAATAAAACATAAGATTCTGTAGCACAGCTAGAGATATAACCTTGTCAGGCAGAAGGGGACTGGTGGGAATATGTCTCTCTGTAGGTGAAAAGAAGAAAAGTGAACTAGAATAACCTTGCTTCGTTGAACCAATTCCATCAATAGCTGGCATTGACAAGAAATGTGCTGTAAGCAAGCTTGTACTACATCATTGCCTCTTTGTTAGCAGTCACTCATGGCCCTAAGAATTCTTGTATACAGGACAATGTCATCAAAAAAGAGACAGAGAAAAACAGCTGGGTTATTTCTTTGTAAAATGCATCCGTTTCATGCATGGGAATGAGTGAATAGTCCTTTAAAAGGAAAGAAGAGAGAATTCACAATGATGGAGTTTATGTCATGAATAATTCTTCAAACCCCAGCTGATCTCAACTCAAAAGCATTTAAAGTTAAATCAAGGCAAAAGCCCTTGAGTAGAGATATGTTTGCAAGCTCCTTTTCTATATTCTTTCAGTCTGCCTATATTTCTAAATGCCTTGTGAAACTATGAAATTGTGACTAAGTAACCAAACCAGGAATTGGGAAATCAGAATGCTACCTCTACATCCACCCAGACTTTTTGGGTGACCTTAGATAAATCACTCAGTTAAAATAGTTTCATACTTCAACCTTGGGTTGGCACTTACATCTGTGTTTTGGCAGCTGTAATACATGGCCTGATCTTACAGAGGTGCTGTGTATTCGGGCTGTGAGAAATGGGCCATACTTGATTCAGATTCGGCCCGAATTGGGTACAGCGATTTGATTTGTTGATTCGGATCAGTATCCCAGTTCAATTTGGCCGAATCCGAATCTGAAGATTCAATGCTGATTCAGTGAATCAGTGATTTGGCCATAGACACAGCTTGAAATATTTTTTTCTACATACCTCGAGGTGGGGCGCATGGAGCGTACTTCTGGTCCACTTCCGGGTCCACCGCTGAGCGTGCTGGGGGGCCCCCCCATGCCTCCCCAGCTCTGTGATCAGCCACAGGGGGGGCCCCAGGGGCCCCCCCAGACCCATGAGGCACCAGTCACTGAGCCAAGGAGGGCATAAGCCACCCCCCCATGTGCTCCCCAGCGGACCCAGAAGTGGACTGGAAGTGCTTCTGGTCCATTGCCAGGTCTGCTGTCAAGCATGCTGGGGACCCCCCCATGCTCTTGTGGGATGCTCCTTCCACCCCACCATCTCAGCCTTCATGAGCCATCTGGTACCTTGAGGTATGTAGAAAAAACATTTCAAGCTGTGTCTATGTCTGAATCATCAAATATTTCCGAATTGATTTGGAGGGTTCTGATTCAATTCAGAGAGATTAAAGGGTCTCCTGATTTGATTCAGATTTGGAGATTCAGCCACCGAATCAGGCCATATCTCCGCCGAATCGAATCAGCGACTAAAGCTTCACACATCCCTACTAAGTATACCTACAGCTGCTGCACATTTCAGGATATTTAGTTACTGTTGCTTTTTGATGCCTAACTTTAGCCATGCATGCTTGAAAACATGCCTGTTAATCTCTGGGCCTCAATTTCCCCATCTGTAAAACAGAGATATTGTGTTTTTCATGCAGGCATTTTGAGGTTTAATTGTTATATATTTGCAAAATGCCTACTGTAAATGGAAAAAAAAAACCATAAATGTGGATTTAAATTCCTGGTTGGCATTAGATCAGCAGGATAACATACCCTGATTAAAAAAAACTAAGCTCCCTTCTAATTTCATCCAACCTAGTGAGATGGTAGAAGAGAATGTGGCTCTACAGTAATGAAGTCAAGACACCAAATTTGAATCAAGAACACTTATCTTTTCCAAATGTTGGTGCATTTGGCTTTAAGGTTCCACCCATTAAAAAGAGAGGCTATAAAATCCAGAACACAGAGCTGCAGAAAATGCTCACAGTCTGGCAAGATGGCTTGAGCTCTTCTCTCTCCCAGAGGAAAAATCCCTAGAACTTTAATGGCAATGTTATCTATATAAAGAGTTCAAGTAGATTTTGAACTCTAGGAATCAGTTAACCCCCAAGTTAATGAAATCTAACAAAAAAAAATCTGACAAGCTGCTTCTCTGCTTTCAAGACACCCAATCCTCCTGTGCCACTCAAAACAACCCTGGTGCCTAATTACAGAGACATTCAAAACCTGTCAGCACCATGTTTATGTGATGTGTTCAGAAAAACATACTAGACTGTGTTGAAAGCCAGATGAAATCACTGCAGAACTGAACCCTGTATTAAACAACAGGGATGCCCTTCGAAGCAGAGCTCTCCCCAAGTGAAAGGCTGCATGTAAGCATAATCTGAAATGGCAAGGGAAAGCAATTTAAAATACTGTGATTAACAAAGAGGTCAGGAAATTGGCACAAAGAATCCCACAAGAACACTGAAATTTAATGAATGAGAGGGGACAGTAAATACATGTTCAGCCATGATTACTGCATATAGACACTTAGCTTCAAAGAAAGAGACATCTCTTAAGGATGAAAGAGCAAAAAATGAACCATACCCAGTGTACATAAATCAGTGGGAAGCTGTAAAAACAGGAGCATGTGAGCTGGGTCTAGGATTATACCTGAATTCAGTTTTTCTTAATTGCATTAAACCAGATTCTCAAGTAGCATTCAATTAAAATAGCTCCATTGATAAAACTAAGCCCATACCTACCAGCTGAAAAACTGGACCTCTGGGGTCTACCTTATGCTGCAGAGAGCTGTCGATGATATCTGTAGGGATGTTATCAAAATAAAGGTCCATATATTTGATCAGTGTACCACAGTTGCCCTCCATCCAAGCTGTTACAAGCAGTTGAAATATTTCAAATGAAAAATAAATAAATAAATAAATGGCTTTATTCAAACATGAATGTTACTTAAAAGAAACTAACCAAAAATAATACAATTAAACCAGATATCCTGTTTTGAACTTTTTGTTGTATTTCAAAATAGTCATCATCTTTTGCCACCCATCAGTAAACAAGAAATATCTACCTCTACAATGAATGTTTAATTAGAATATTGTTATAAAAATTCTGATAACACTTACATTTAAAAAAAAGTTATCATACGCTCATTTAAAAAAGGATCCATTGTAATGCTTCCAAATACAAATAATTTCAACTATTTGTGTATGTTTTTCACCAGATCTGTTTGGAATTTGAACATCTGGAACATAGCTACATAATTTTTAAATCACCTTAAAGCAACATGATGACTGTTTTAATAGTATGCATAGTGCACTTAAAACCTCCACAAAAAAAGTTCAAAGATTTTCAAATGTATAGAATTTATATGCCAGGAACTGAGGTGCATTCTTCTTGCTTTAATTGCACAATAGGAGAAACACTTGAACTAGAAACTGAAAACACAACTTGTCATTTTGCATGTCCAACCTGAAACACCCTAAAAGAAATCCAGTTCTCAAAATGGCAGTCAGCCACCTCGGGCACTACAACTTTAAACACTGAAAAATCCTATTTGCAAATCATAGCTCTTGTGTACAGATCGCAAACATGTATCTTTTACACTAAGTACAGGTGAATCGATTCAGTCTTTGCAGGTTAGTCTAAGCTATGTAGACTGAACCAATAAGCAAGTGAACAGACATTCACTTTTAATTCCAGAAATGCAGCCTCATGCTTGCAATGGCCTAGGCCAGAAGCTGGAGGGTACTGTAGCATGCCTCCCTGCTTGCCTGGAGCAGACAGTTTGAGCCAAGGCTAGCCTGCCCACCCTGTGATGGCAGGTTTGTGGGAGAGGTGCAAAGCATCCTGGGATGCTGGGGGACTGTGAGTTACCTTGAATATGGAGGGGATCTGGGACAGAATTTCAATAAGCCGATTTAACCTTGATCAGTTAAGTCTAATTCTATATCCATCCAGGTGTATCTTAAACCAGTTTCAGCCATTTTGAAAGTGCTTTATGTGCACTGAACTTCTGTTACGTTACAAATTTGAACCAGTTTCCAATCCCTTATACCAGTTTATGTTTCTGACCCTAGCCTTAAGGTTTTGGAATATGCTTTTCCTTTACACAGTATTTTTTGGCGGTGGTGGAAAGAGATGTCATACTTAACTGGGCAACTTTAAATCCTCTTCTGAATATCACTAATGACTAGGATCTTTTCTGGTGGGGTGGGAGGTTTTTAAGAAGAAAGACATTTTTCAAAATTAAAAGCAAATTTCACTATCTACCATTTACAGCTATCTTTGCAGATTAATTGAGGATCCCAATGGATGACTGACTGTGTAATTCCCTGCTTTGCCTCTACATATTTGGGTTTGGTTTTTTGTTTTTTTTTTGGGGGGGGGGTGAGGGGAGGATGCAGCTGCACAGATTTGTGGGTCATGCAAATATAGCCAAACTCATAAAAATCCGGTTCTATAATTTAAAATATCTGATGAATCAATAAAGTGCAACTATTATGAGCCAAAACCTGTTCCCACTGAAGACAGTAGCACAACTCCAACTGACTTTGATATTAAGAGAAATAGGCTGTACCATTTCTACTTGAACAAATACAAACTCCAAGAGAATAGGTTGGTTTCTATAACAGAATGATACATGTTTGAGGAAGCTTTTGTTCCAGTGATTTTCTATATTGAGTGTCACCCATGCCACCAAATACTTAGGCCAAAAAACCCCATGTTCAGTAGATAAGTGACTGCCCTTTGCCCTTATCACTGGTGAAAACGTTGAATACAAAGGTGGAATGTCAGATGCAGTGAGATAGAACACGGCTAAACTTGAACCTAATTAAAAAACATTTGTAGTGTTATTCATTCACTCTAGTAACAGCTGCTTCAAGAGATAGCTATAGGGATGATCCTACTTCAACACCCTTGTTTTGAAAGCTTTCCAAATCCAGTAAGATGTATAAATCTGCAACATTTATATGAATAGCACAGACAAATGAAAGCAATTACTTTCTCTTCATTATTTTGATGTCTTATCTTTGTGTGGAAGGCTAAAGCAAAATACTTCTCAGTGATATTTTTATGCTATCGTCTGCTTGTTTCAGAAGGTTTTAAGCCGTTTCATCTCTTTTTTTTGTACTGCAGCTAGTGGGAAAATGAGGGAGGAATAATAGAGTGTAGGAAAAGTTAGTCAACTTCCTTAGTACCTTCTTGGAGCTTAATAGGCCCAGGTCACTATTAACTTCTACTTTGAATTCTATATAGGTTTGTGGTGGCATCTTTTCAAAGCCCAGGCACCAAGAGCAGTCTCTAACAAAGTCATTAGAACAACAAAGTTGTTGTGCACCACAAATGCAGTCAACAAGCTGAGTCGTGTGGGCAGAGGTATGTCAGGACACCCCCAGTACCTGGGCAACAAAGATGCACAGGGAAGCAGCAACCGCTGTGCTGTTGGTAACAGCAGCACATCCAACTACCAGCTACAGTGCCAGTTATTTTTGTGCCCCCTGCAAAGGCCGTTCCTGGGGCTTGTTTACAAAAAAAATCACAGGTTAAGCCAGTAACACTGCTCCCTCAATTTATTAAAAATGTTTTAAAAATGGTAAAAATAATTAAAGGGACCTTCTCCACTGCCAAGAAATAAAAATAAATAGCAGCTGTTTGGACCTATGAAAAACTGAGACCTCTGCTCTTCCAAATTTGCATCCTGCAGTTGCTCACAAAAAAGCGTTACTTCCCAGAGCTGTTCTGGGATCATAGACAATGCATGTGCTTAGGCTCTGGTGTATGCTGTTGTAATTGGTAGGTAATGTTTTAAAACCTGAACAGTAATGATAATGAAAACCTTTCTCCTTCACATTTACTTATGAGGTCTGAAGAGTCAGACCTGAAAATCAAGTACCTTCAATCCTATTTGCAAGGGTGACCTGCACATAAGCTGCCCACAGAGGCTGCTAAATAGACCTCTGGGTTTTGACTTCACTTATCTAATCATGAGATTGCTTTTCAACAGGAAGTACCTCATAAGGACTGCGAAAGGTCACCAGAGACTAGGGAAAGTGGGGAGAAGATGGAATAGAAAGATCAGAAAGAGCTCTCCACCTTCCCTCTGCCAGTTCCAACTCCTGCTGACTACCTTTGCCTATCAGATGCAGCCATGCTACTGGAGGGACTGTATTTTGGCCCATCATTTTTCATTTGCAACAAGCATTTTATGAAAAAGAAAGAGGGAAGGGAGAGTTTTTTGTAAATGTCTTCCATTGGCATACTCCCTGCGCAAGCCAACAAGCCTGCAAGACTGCTAACAATACGACTATGTGAACCAATACTTCATAAAAAAACAAATATATCAGAGAACTAATCTAAGCTTGCTCAGCACAATACAGAAGAAATAGGCTTAACTTCGCTGCCAGTGCTTAAAGATCTGATCCAAAACCCACTGGCTTTTTTTCAGACCTTGAGGCGGCAGCCTGTCCTGGGTCCCTGGCATTCAGAAATAGCACAGGGACTCCAAGTTCCAGCTGCCCTCAAACAGAATTCACCCAGATAACAGAAAGGTTAGCTGGAGAACTTGGAAGGGGTGATCTCACAGATGCAAGTCAGTTAAGAACATTAAAGGCCATGTCTACAGGTGCAGCAGGATGTAAGTAGAGGGGAAAACAGGGTTAAATTACCCAGTTACATAATTCCATTGTGCATTTTGTACAGGGCTTCAGGTTCAGCTTTCACTGTGGGCTATTTTTTGCACTCAAACTTGCTTTGCACAAAACCGACAACTCCAGTCAACCATTATACCAGAATGGCAAACCCTGCAGATTCCCTTCTGTGCATTCTGCTTCCCTGGACATTTTGACACTTCCATCACGACAGCTCTGAAGACCTGAGGACACGCTCGCTCTGTAATGCACATACAAAACTCCCAGGAATGCTGACTGCAGTTACTCATGTGAATCCAGGGAGAACAAGTGATGTCTAGAGCTGGTATTCTTATATGAGGACTCGGAATCCCTCCTTGATGAGCTGTTCAATCACTCACCACACACTGCGGGCAGCAAATGTCAACTGCTCCTCTCTAAGTCTGTCCGTGGCCCCAGGTACACAGTGAACATGTACAAGATAATGATTGAGAATTACGTCCTTGCAGCCAACACTGGAAGGCAAGCGTAACTACGACAGATGACTCCAGTTGCTCATGTTAAACTAGTCATCATTTCAAAGGGGGTAAATGCCCTGACTGCATCTCTGAAGTAGAGACATCATTCCCAAATGATGTACAGTTGCATTTTCAAAGGCATTTTAGGGAGTTAAGTGTCTAACTTAGGAGAGTTGGGTGTCCAAGTCCCTTACCATAAATGCTAAAAGCACAAAACTGGGGCTAATTAAGATTGTTCAAACTAAACTATTCAGACCGTTTGTTTTTTCAGTCACTTGAGCCATCAGGCAAGGCCAGAAATTTCTGAATATTTCATCCTCTCTAACAAAGGCCAGATTTTCAGATGAATTCAGCAGTCAGGCTAGTTTTGCAGGAACACTTGGTGAATTGGGTCCAGAACTCCTGAAAATATGACAGTAATAAGTATCATTAGGTGTGTGCTGAGTTCTTTTCAGAATACGACCCCTGGCATGGATGCTCAGCTCTTTTGAAAATCTGGCTCTTACAGTCTTCATGCCTCAATTCCCATCCTCTGCAACAGGAAGCTAGTCATACTTAGAAGTATCATGAGGCTTAACTAGCGAATCTATCAGAAGCTTTGAGATCTTTGGAAAAATGCCACATACAACCAGCTATTACTGTTACTTAGGACTTAAATTTACCTCTTTTCTGTACAAATTTTGTGCCAGCCCATATTCAGTGTTATTTTCAATGATCTATAATGAAAATAATGGTTCAGGGCACTCAGATTCTAACCCTCATTCTCCACTAACTTGCAAACCCCTTGGCTTCTCTCCTGTACTAATTCTCTTCCTCCCATGCTAAATTCTTCAGGTCACAGACTGCCACTATATGCTTATAAAAAGCAGTACAACAACTATGATGGAAAATCTCCATTAACTCTTAAAGCAATAGAAATAAACTTCCTATCTTCTTTTTTAGTCTATCAGATATGGAGAGCAAGTTAATTAGAAACACTGCAGTATTTATGACATAGGTTATCCGGTAGTGTTGCTGTAGCTGTGATGGTCCAGGAATTATGCGAGAGGCAAGGCTTTCTTAGGGTGATATCTTTTATTGGACCAACATCTAGCTGGGATAGAATTAGATGAGCTTTTGAATGCAAGACATTCTTCATCAAGTCTCAATAACCAATAATAACTATACACAAGCTAGCACATTCTGACAAGCATAGTTATGATAGGTAGAGAGTACATCATGACTCCATATGTTCTAGAAGGCAATGTAAATTTAATGATGAGGCCAGTTAGAAGTAGCAGCTTATGGAGAGAAATCATGAAAGCCTGTCACCTGAACTTAATCCTACATTGGAGAAAGATCTTACTGAAGCAAGCCAAAGTGAGGCAGGTATTAATAATTCAGCAGTGCTAGCTGAGGAAAATGGCTGGCTTATAAAAAAGGATTCTGACTGTAAGGGTCCAGGAAATTGAATCTCAACAGGATAAGCAAAATTTTCAGGCTCCTGCTAAGTGGACTCCCCGTGCAAGCCAAAAAATAAATTAAAAAAAAGTCCAATTCACAATTCACGGTTCAGTTGTGCTTCTGCAACCCACTTAGTAAATGCTTGAGGGTGTTCAGCACAGAAGGAGAAATTTAATCATCAGAGACAAATTGTGCATTGTGTCAGAATGTGCTGCTCTCCATAACCGAATGATGCCTATGAAATGCTCAATCTAGAACTTGCAGTGCTTGTTCTCTATTTACATGATGTGGCGTTACAAGATACCAAGTTGTTTACATTGTGACTACATCAGCTGCTGCTGTAGCTGAAGCTATTGACCTTGGAAAGCACTAAGACTCTTCACTGCCACTATGGTGACTTGTTTGCGATAGTCTTTGCTTTTGCATCTTTCCTATTGCACCACCTCCACGTGGCTAGTGAACCCAGGGATGCTTTGCTTGTACTAGATTATTTGGCTGCCTATGCTTACATTCCCCAGGTCTAGCTCTATGTTGTTAAATCAGGTATTGAGCTGAAAAGCAGCATGGTGAACTGGGAATTCATTGGGTTTTGGCTCTATCACTGACTTGCCACGTACCCTTGTCACCTCGTCCTTCTGTCTCCTTTTCCTCATCTGTTTGAGGAGGGCACCAGTGCTTAGCCAGCTACCCCCCAGGATCAGTTAGGTATCATTCATATGTTGCTTTGAAAACACAGAGCCATATTAAATTGCAAAGCAACATCATTACTACTGTGTTAGTGAATTCACATTTAAAGGAGAACAACATTTTCTATTAAGCATTTATGGGACTGACCAGATACATGGGAGAGATGTTAGCTATATAGATAATTATACATATATCAATAATCTCTCCCAAAAGATAGATAGATAGATAGATAGATAGATATGTCTATATTGACTTATAAGATGGGAAACTCCCTTCTTGAGAGCATGGAAGCAGAAAGGGATCTTGGAGTCATTATTGACTCCAAGATGAACATGGGCTAACAATGCGAGGTTACAGTTGGCAGGGCTAACCAGACCTTGTCGAGCATCCACAGGTGCATCTCTAGCAGGGACAAGGAGGTGCTCCTCCCCCTCTGTGCAACACTGGTCAGGCTGCAGCTGGAGTACTGTGTCCAGTTCTGTGT
>NW_017729025.1:143022712-143022947 GCF_001723915.1 Gavialis gangeticus
GGGGTCAGACTTGAAGATCTATAAGGTCCCTTCCAACCCTACTTCTATGGTTCTATGACAATCTCTCACAGTCAAGGATGATTGTCTTCCCTGACTGTTTATCTGTAGGTCCGAAGGTGGCTGATGAGGCCAATCTGGGATTGATAGACACTGTTGCAACTCAGGCACACATTTCCATGTGGGGGGGTGGCTCTAGATTCTTGATTCAGTCCACAACATGCTGTTTCTGCCACTC
>NW_017729025.1:143027947-143028204 GCF_001723915.1 Gavialis gangeticus
ATAATTATACATATATCAATAATCTCTCCCAAAAGATAGATAGATAGATAGATAGATAGATATGTCTATATTGACTTATAAGATGGGAAACTCCCTTCTTGAGAGCATGGAAGCAGAAAGGGATCTTGGAGTCATTATTGACTCCAAGATGAACATGGGCTAACAATGCGAGGTTACAGTTGGCAGGGCTAACCAGACCTTGTCGAGCATCCACAGGTGCATCTCTAGCAGGGACAAGGAGGTGCTCCTCCCCCTCT
>NW_017729025.1:143029097-143039167 GCF_001723915.1 Gavialis gangeticus
GGGGTCAGACTTGAAGATCTATAAGGTCCCTTCCAACCCTACTTCTATGGTTCTATGACAATCTCTCACAGTCAAGGATGATTGTCTTCCCTGACTGTTTATCTGTAGGTCCGAAGGTGGCTGATGAGGCCAATCTGGGATTGATAGACACTGTTGCAACTCAGGCACACATTTCCATGTGGGGGGGTGGCTCTAGATTCTTGATTCAGTCCACAACATGCTGTTTCTGCCACTCCCACTTTTCCACCTCCTGTTGTCATCATAAGGTAAGTTAGATAAGCTCACAGGTACAAAATGCCCTTCTAAGCTCTGGGGAAGAAGAAGACATGGTCTAAGCTGAGTACCAGGTAAAATGATAATTTTTGTTCAACTCCATTATGTAAATGAAAATGGCCATTTAAAAGGGGGAAAGAGGGCAGCAATCCTGTGGAGCAAAGGCATTTTATCTGGTATTTAGCAGACCATGTCTGCTTCTTGCCCAGACCTAAGGAAGGGTATTTCATGCCTGAACACTTGTCTAACATCTCTCCCAAGTCTGTAGTGAGTCTGAAAAAGATATGATCACAATATCTTACACAAATCCAGCTCTTCACATATTCCCTGGACAATCCCAGCTACCACACTACCACAGCATGTCAGATTTTAGACACCCAACTGCTTGTCTCTGAATGGCTCAGCAATTTATACATATACAGCCTGCTCAAGGAAAAAATACCATATGTCCTTTTTGAATAGCATACAGAGCCTATTTGTCATAGTCTGACCATTAATGCAATCCCTAATGTTGCACCAGGTACTACTGTACTGTATAAGCACTCTGTTGGCTGTGTTCCCTCTCATGATCAAAGGGAATAAAAATACATTAGGAAAAAGGGAAGCCTTCTATGTGTATAAAAATTGCTTGCAATGTTACAAGGAGGCACACAATTTCTTTATTATCAACCTCTCTGGCATCATGGACGATTTCTAATACCATATGCTGCCAGGTTATTTGCAGTGCACAGTTTCTTCTCTTTTTGGCTTGCCTGCTGCTTTATTGCACATGGAGGACTTTTCTGGATGGTCTCATGCTTTGTAGTTTAAGCAGCAGCAGCTTTTCAGAGAATGACAGTGAGCACATTACATGGGCTGTCAGGTGGACCTACAAAGCAACCATGATGCATATGTCTTTGTTCAAAATTGTCCAGCTGCTCAGCAAAACACCAGCTAACTACTGCATGTGTTCTGTTGTCTAGAAACCAGTCTACAACTAAACTTGAGACATTCATGCAGTTTTGGAAAAGCTGCATTTTTTTTTTATCATTTATAACCAGGACCTCATCCACTACTTAATTATTTTTTTTATAAACCAATTCAATTGTATATACTAACTGCATGACAGCGTAATCAACACCCTTCCTCCCCTCATGCCATGTACTCTGCAGCAATCTATGCCCATATTCTGCAGTGAGACACTCCATGATTTTTAGCAGTCCCATGCTAAACTGCATATTGCTGGAAATTCTCTAGCAAGACCAAGTAAAATTAAAAAGCAAGCTGTTGAATTAAAAATGGTGTTGCATGCAATGAGTAATATAACCAGTACTGTATTCTGAGTATTATTTGAACAATGAATTTATGTCATGCTGTTCCTGGGCTGCAGGTTTTTGCACTGACAATGCCTGTTGCTGCACTGTAGAGGCTGCTTGAAGAAGGCTGGAGGTCAGTACCATAACATGGGAGGGGCAAGTGGGGTGACCGCCACAGGTGCCAAAGCGAAGGGGCGCCAACAGGTGATGCCCAGCTGGGTCAGGGCACAGGACAGAGTCATGAGTGTCTTGTTTGGGGGAAGACAGGGACATGGGGGGTGGGGGGCTTAACGCCAATGCATGGACCCCCGAGGCAAGCATGGGGGGGTGCCCCCCAGATCTGTGCATAAGGCGAGGGCAGGCTGCCACTGTGGGACTGACCCAAGTGCCAAACTTCCTTGCTACGACACTGCTGGAGGTTTCAAGCAAAAGCTATGAGAAATGTGATAAACTGTGGATTCAAAGTGATTAATTTGTATGCTGTGGGAAGGGGATAACTAGATTAGAAGACTGGTGATAGGTTTGATGCTTTGCAGCCTACTGTGGGAATTATTTTCTGGGCACTTGGCTACAACAGCTGAGTTGTAGCTTCAGTAACCCACTCCTTGATCACACCTAGGTGGAAAGGATGAACAAGGCTGTTATAGGCTGGGAATGTGCAGTATCTAATAAAAGGACTGTTAAAGGCTTGGGTTCCCTTAGACTCTGTGGTGGGATGTAGAGGGAGGCAAAGTAAGTAGACGGTATCATGTGCTGATTGAAATAAGGTGTTTAAATTTGGTTCTTTTAGGTCCTGTAATAATCCTCAAGAAAGTAGGGCTGCAGTGAACAAGCTTCTGCCTTTTTCCTTCTTGCCTTTGAATGCAAGGTTGTTAGCTAATAAAAACTAACATCAGCTGCAATGCGATATGAAGGACTTTGACTTTGCATACATAACCAAAACTTGCCCAGTTGACATTACAGTGATGCCAGTATCTCTAGAACAGACAGTTGAGCACAAAATGGAGGGGGACTGAGGAAGAAGTGCAGTTGTATATTTTATATATGCGTTGAAATGCAATAGACCCCCTACTCTGAATATAAACTTAACTGGCTGTCCTCCTGCCATGTAAATCCCAGGCTGGGGATTCAGCAGGGTTGGAGTTGGTGTACAGGTTGCTGTGCTTGAATACAAAAGACCCTGTAGAGCAGGGCTGAGCAATTATTTGGACTGGAGGTCCACTTAGGGAGGTTTGGTGAGCTGTTGCAGGCTGGGTCAGCACCCTCCTCCCACCACCATGCTGGACTGGATCAGCAAACTCCCTCCTCCTCACAACAGCTCATGAAAATTTCCTAAGTGGTCCAGAGGTGCTGGATGGAGCAGGCAGGCAGGGTCTCCATGGAGACTGGCCAGGACCCTTGAAGGCAGGATGCATTCAGCCAGGCTTATGGGATGGGGCCATGGGAAGCAGGGACTATGGTGACCACTCTTTCCTAATTGGGCAGGACAGCCAAGGAACGGGAACATCAAATCCTGGTTCTGGGCTGCATGACTCAGGGACAGCATTTGTCCTGGATTTGCAGCATTGTGCAGGGCTCAGGAAATGGTGGGTATCCCCTTGCACGCTGGCAGCATTCCAGCCTGCAAGGGGCTGCCAGAAGCAGGATGCAGGGGGCACCATGTGCATGTGTGGGACTCAGGGGGTGCCAAACAGCTGGCAAAACAGCTGGGCAGCCAGGAGAGCAGCTCCTTGCAAGTAAGTCTGTGTGGGAGGAGGGGGCATTGGGGTGGGAGGCAGATTGAGGCTCCCATGGTGAGGGAGGGAGTGGGGCAGGGGCTGAGTGTGTTGCCCAGCAAGGGCAGTGCATGGGGCCCAGGACCAGGAGTGGGACAGAGCCACAGGCAGCTTGTCCAAAGGGTGGGAGAGCATAGGGGGCACCTGCCTCCCAGATTTGTGTGTGGGATGGGGAAAGATGTGCTTGGGGCACAGAGGGCTTGGGGCTTCCTGCTCTGCTGCCTTTCCCTCAGGAGCCCCATACTGGCTGCACACCCCCGGCCCGCTCGGCAGCAGTGCAGATGGCCGCAGCGTGGAGTTGTGCCCCCTGCTGCTGCTGGGTGAGCAAGAGGTGCACAGATGGCGTGGGGCTCCAGGGCAAAGGCAGCAGTGTGGGGAGCCCCGAGCCCACAGCAGGCAGCCCGCGTCTGTCCCTGCTCCACTCAGCTCTTCTCTGTCCATGGCAGGGGGGGAGCCAGGGGAGAGGAGGGCATGTGTCCTGCCTTACAAATTTTAAAAGGTGGTCACCTTAGTGGGGAGTGGTGTCTGGGAGCAAGACAGGTGGGCAGGGCTAGGGCCAGGGTTCAGATCATGGGGCAGTGACAGTATGGGGCCAGGGCAGAGCCGTAATCCTCTCCCCGCATAGTCCCACACTATCACCGTCCTGCAATCCTGGCCCTATTCCCATGCACCGTCCCACTCCCAGATGTTGTTTCCCATCAGCCCATTGCCCAGCTAAGCACACTCTGCCTACAGGGGTCCCAGCTGGTCTCCACAGAGACCCCACCCACCTGCTCCTTCCAGCACCCCCCGCCATGGGTGTGGGGTGGACAGGCTGGGGTGCCTGGAAAGCAAAGTTAGGTCTGGCCGCGGCAGCAATACTAGCAGCAGCAGCCAGAAGGAGCTGCTGCTGCTGGGGCTGCCAGGAAGTGGAGTCCAGCCACCACACCATCCCAGCCCTGCTGCATGCCTGGGGGTGGCAAAACCAGCTGCACATGCCATGACCTGGGCTGTCTTCAAATCTATCCCATGGGCCGTATTTTGCTCACCTCTTTAGAGGCTAGTTAAGTTCCTTTTTCACTGTAGAAGTACCAGAGACATCCAATGTTGATAGTCCTTAGTGAGTTCAACAGCTACATAAGTAATGATTTTTTTCAGTCCTATAGTCTTGGACTGCCCTGACATAGGAGACAGCAGGCTCTGCTCACACACTCATATTATAAGCACAGCTCAGATGGAAGGGTTTTGCCTTCACTCAAGAACAAAGTGACATTTCTGACAAAATGAGATGGGGGTGAGAGGCTTTTTCCACCCTTACAGGTCAATGAGTTTCCAAGCACCCTCCAGAAACAAGGGTGCAGAGCAAACTGACCTTTGGGTTGGGGTAATGGGACTGTTGCAGTAATGGTTTGGAGAGATGTTGTTATTTTCTTTTAGAGGGAGGTAGTTAGCCATGTTGGGCACTTGTACATGTGAGAAAAACTGGCTGTTTTTGTGGTTTAATTGCATCATGCTGTATACATGCGGGGTTTTTTACAATTTAAATGAGTTTGCTATGTTGCAAACTAACCCATATCTGCATGTAGTTTAGTTTGCAACATAGCTATTTATAATGTTGCAGCCTTTGACAGCTCCCCCTCCTGCCGCGGGAGAGGTGGACTGAAGGCGGAAGTAGTGAGGAGCCCAATCCTTTTTTTTTCCCACAGAGCTGCTCGCATCTCCTGCGGCCGAGGGGGTGAGCTGTCAGTGGACCGAGCAGTCCCTGAGCTGTGGGGGACCCCACTCCTTCCTTTCACAGTGGCGGTGCCCCCTGGAGCCACCTGGGAGGGCTGCTAGTGGGTGGGTGCTGCCCCAGCTCAGGCTCAGGAAACAGTTGGATCAGGCTGGGTGCTGCCTCTGAGCTGGGGCAGCTCCCACCCTCTAGCCACCTTCCTGGGTGGCCCTAGAGGGGGGGCACTGCTGCCATGGAGGGAGGATCCAGGGCCCCCCACAGCTCAGGGCCTGCCAGCAGTTCACCCCTCTACCACAGAAGAGGCAGGCAGGCTTCACAAGCAGGGGGAATAAAAAAGGATCAGGCACCTTGTCACTTTTTTTTTCACCTTGTCACTTTTTCTTCTCCTCAGTGGAGCCTGCCCATGCAAACTGCTGCTGGATGACACAGCCCCTGAGCTGCAGGGGATCAGTCCTTCTCTCTGCTGTGGTGAAAACCCCTGGGGCTGTCCAGATGGGGTGCTAGTTGTGCAGGTGCTGCCCCAGCTCACAGGCAGCACCTGCCAGATCCAAATTTTCCCCAATCCCGTGGGCTGGAAGCCTGCTGGGCGCTGCTCCTGGTGCAGGCTCGGGGAAGAGCTGGATCTCGCGGGTGCTGCCTGCAAGATGGGGCACCACCCATACAGGTAGCACCCTGCCTGGGTGGCCTGTGGGGGGTGCTGCCACCATGGAGGAAAGGACCAGGCCCCATTGCAACTCAGGGGCTACACAGCCCATGAGCAGACTCCACTGAGAAAAAAAAAAACAGCGAGCGGCCTGATCCCTTCCCCCCACACCCCAAGTCTGCCTGCCTCTTCCACGGCTGGGACAGGTGAGCTGCCAGTGGGACCTGAGCTGTGGTGGGGTCCCAGACCTTCCCTCCACAGCAGCAGTGCCCACCCTGGGCAGTGCTTGCCTGTTAGCAGCCCACCCAGGCAGCCCCAGGAGGCTGCCACCACCACGGAGGAAAGGACTGGGGCCCCGGACAGCTCAGGAGCTACTCAGCCCACTGGCAGCTCACCCCCTAGCTGTGGGAGAGGTAGGCAGGCTCCACAGGGGGAAAAAAAGAAAGGATTGGGTCCCTCCCTGTAATGGTGACAGAAGCCCCTAAATTAAACAGTGGGTTTTTAATTTTGACAATTAAAAACCCACCATTTCAATGTAGGGAAGTAAACCCCCATCACATGTACAACTCGCCATTAGCCTGAAGACAGCTGAAAGGTAAGGTAGATATGCACCATTATAGACTAAATAATAAAATACATATAGAGAGAACACAAGCCTTTATGAACCCAGCAGCTTTTGCCAGCACAGCATCAGATGCTGTGAAAGGATAGTGTGGAGCAGAGTATCAAGAGGAGTGTGTGATCAGAATCCAAGTATTTTGCTATCCATTAGATGGATACAGCAAACAACTAAATGCCCTTCTCCAGCTTTGTCCTCAGAGGCTACCAGGCAATTTCAATATCCGCAGATATTCCCAGGAATCTCCAGAGGTGCACATCAAGTTGGCATATGCAAGAATTTTGTATGTGGCGGTCACAACCAGACTACCAGCTCTTTCCAGGTTTGCTCATCACCCACATGTATGTGATGTAACCTGTATGAATGGCTTTCTCTGCCTCCCCTGGGTCCTTTGATTGCCTAATTTTGGTAACACTCAAACAGCCACTACAGAACTCAGTTAATTGATTAGGAGTGGAAAGAATGAACTTTCCATATGTTGTAACTCAATGTCAAATGTGTTGACAAGAAACTGAGAAGGGTAAAAGCTATTGATTAATCCAAGTGCAGTGGTGAAAACTCAATAATAGAGGTTCGTAGCCAATCCAATGTCTGGCCACAATGATTATAATGGGGTAGACAAATCTACAGCAAAATGATTTTCTACTGAACAGAAACAAAGAACCAGAGAGCAGGAATGTCTCTGATGGCCTGAGCCTGCATATCTTGTCTCTGGATGCCCTGAAGATTTAGGACCAAATCCTGTTGCCACGGAAATCAGTGGCAGCATTACAACTGACTTTGATGAAAGCACACAATGCCAGCTGAGCTGGGGGCTCGTTGCATACAGAAAATGAACCGAGAGAAGGATGATAATTTTGTTGTTTAGGTACTGGACAAGGACTCAGAAGACCTGAGTTAAACTCCATATGCTGCAACAAGCATCTCTGGCAGGCCATTCGAGCCAGGCCTACGTTTAAGAGTGTCCCTCAGTTATCAGCATATTGGTAAAATCATTATATTGGTAAAAACCCTAAGCAGCATATACACAGGTATAGTTATTCCACTTCCCATAGCATCTCTATTCAGGTGCAACTAAAGGAAGCTGTTCTGAGGACTGTATCACTGACAGTCCCAGTATAGTTCAAGCAGTTGAACTTTTGTGGGTAGGCAAGTCCTTAATCAATCTGTGCCTCAGTTCACCAGCTGTAACTGGGGAAAATACTTCTTTTGCCCATCTTATATTTTAAAATTGTAAACTCTTTGAGGCAGGAATTTGCTTTTGAGTTGGTCTCCATTTCTCAGCTGGGAGTTTAACTGCTGCCATAATAAAAATGAGTGAGAAGAAATTACTCTGAAAAGAAAGACACCCATTCTGGTTATGCATAATTTTAGTAACTGGCCAAAGCAAAATGTCCAGAATACTAAGACATATTATAAAAAAGTAGGCTACTTCTCCTTTCATAAAGCTAGTAAAACATAGTAGCGGTAGCACTGGAGCACTGTAGTGTACACACAAACCTCTAAACCAAGCAAAATGTCTGCCAAGATCACGCAGTTCCTACATTTACTTTACCTTGTTTCTAAAGAATTTAATGTGCATGCCATACTCAGGAAGGTTCATAGAAATTTTCCCAATAAAAAAAATGGTAGATTAGGCTCAAAAGCCATAGCAGGCTCATAGCAAAGCAGTTAAGCGTGTACCTAAATTTAAGCACGTACTTAAGACCCATTCCATTGAACGGACCCTCTACACCTAGTAACATACTTTGCTAAATACTGTAGGGCAGGGGTTTTCAACCTTTTTTTGGTTAGTGTACCCCTGGCAGCTGGTCGAGAAGCAGTGAGTCCCCTGGCTGGTCGATGACTGGTGGGGAGGGAAGGGTCCCCCAGCGGCTAATTGATGAGTGGGGGGGTCTCCCCTAGCAACCAATCAATAAGTGCTGGCAGCAAAACCAGAAGGGCTACCGGCGAAACCGGAAGTGCTCCCACTTCTCCATGCCACTGCCATGTACCCCCTGGGGCCTTCCCAGTACCCCCAGGGGTATGTGTACCCCTGGTTGACAACCCCTGCCGTAGGGCTCCAGGACATGGCTAAGTGGTTTGTTATTGAGAATATCAGTGAAAGCAAAGCCTACATTTTAACAGACTCCCTTGCACCTGTTGTAATGTGAAATGAACCCCATTTCCCCTCCCCACCCCTTAACTATCACCACTCCTCTAAAAATGCACCAGAAAAAAACAAGTAGCAGCATCAATTCTGGAGATTGAATGTGCTTTGAAGTGTTTCACAAACTTCTCTCTGCAGCTTAATAACAAGCCAGAATGGATTAGAACTCTGTGTTTGGATGGCCCACAGCCCAAAGCATCCACGATAGGATAAACCCATTAAGACTGGTGTTTGCATTTATGTTATTGAATCATATAGCTGCAACCTTAATACAGCTCATATCCCCCTGGGGCAGCATTCTGGGGCACGCTGCTCTACTGGTCAGAACTTTCTTTCCTAACGAAGTTCTAAAGAAAAATTGATTTAACGAATCTTATTTGACATAGCTGGAAAGTTCATTTGTATTGTTCATTAGTTCTAGAATGGGCTACAAAAACCTCTCCGGCTTCCTATTGGAGCCTTTTTTTCCCAATACCATCTGCAAAACATTTGCCATTTTTTAATTTCTGTAAATGTATGCAGAACAGCAATAGGGAAAAATCATTTAAAACTCAGTTCCTCTTTTCTCCCGCATCTGTTAAATGGGGTTGGATGACAGTTGCCTACCTTCTAAAGCTCACTGAGATTTACCAGTGAAGTGTCCTACATAAAAACTGGGTATTATTTTTACTGATACTTTTTCAGTCCATTATTTAGGATATGGGTGTTGGGTTTTTTTCTTCTCTACATTTTCGCTTTGCTCTGCCCTTAGCTCAGGCAAAAACCCCACATATAATCAGGTCCCAAAGAAAAAAATCTCAAACTCTTCAGACCCAATCCTACAGTTGGATCTGCTGTCACACACATTCACCACTGCAGAGTCCTATAGTGTCTATCCATCAGCAGATCTGATTTCTGGCTCAGGGTCTAGCAGATGATAGGAGTGAAGAGGAGAAACCACATGATTAGTATGTTTATGTTATGGTGAGACTGATAAAAGGAATGTCTACACTGTCTCTATGCCAAGCCCAAGAGCAGAGCCATGAAGCAAGCTCTGCCAACTTCCTCCTGTTCATCAAATATGTCACCATTTACAAAAAGGGGGCAATAAACATACCTGAGACAGCCTCAGGAACATGCTGGGTATGCACTCACTGCTCCTCTAAGGTGGCTACCTGGTCCCATTTTCAGGTGTCAGAATGTGCAAATCAGGAGTTTGGGTGGCCACTGACCCATCCCCGAAATACAGGACATCTCCTTGGAGGGGGGCAAGGGGACCACTGGACCACTCAGCCAATCAGCAGTAAGGGGCAGGGCTGCTGCCTCCTTGGCCACGACAAAAAAGCCACCTCCCTCCCTCAGAACCCTGCTCCTCCTGGCTGTGCACCGTCCTTCTTCTAGGTACAGCCAATAGAATTGTGAGGACAAATGGACTGACATGTATTTCCTCCAATTAACTGAAAAACAGGACTTTTTTCATAGTTTCATAGTTTCTAGGACCGGAAGGGACCTGAGCAGATCATCTAGTCCGACCCCCTGCCATGGCAGGAAAGAGTACTGGGGTCAAACGACCCCAGCAAGGTGTTCATCTAACCTCCTCTTAAAAACCCCCAGGGTAGGAGCCTG
>NW_017729025.1:143039443-143062111 GCF_001723915.1 Gavialis gangeticus
CAAGATCCCCCCTCAGCCTTCTCTTTTGAAGGCTGAACAGGTTCAGGTCCCGCAACCTTTCCTCATAGGACCTACCCTGCTGTCCCTTGATCATACGAGTGGCCCTCCTCTGGACCCTCTCGATGCTGTCCACATCCCTCTTAAAGTGCGGCGCCCAGAACTGGATGCAGTACTCCAGCTGCGGCCTGACCAGTGCCGCACAGAGGGGGAGGATCACCTCCTTGGACTCCTTTCCATCCATTCTTCATTTAGAAATGGACATGGGACAAAAGGATTAAAAAGGACCAATGGCCACCCTAGCAGGAGTAAGTAGGTGTGGATATTACCCGAATGATTTCTACTCAGGAACCTCCCTGCTGCAGTATATGGCTCCACATGATGATGTACAACAAAAGCAAGTGCCTAACAATGCTGGCAGAACAAGGGTCCAGCTGCATCAAAACCAGTTGTATTGTTTCTATTTACCTGTGCTGACTCATAGACCATACAAAATACACACACAGAGTAATAAATAGATTTTCTAAGAGGTTAGCCTTTTTTTAAAGCAACAAACTACCTAGGTAAAGCATCTCTATGTAAATGTAAGACTCAACATTTACTGAGAGGGAGTTAGCTGTGTTTGTTTGCAGTCAGTCAGAAGGCAGGGTACAAGTTTTCGCAAACCCAAGTTCACTTCAGATGCCATGAAAGGACATGCAGAACATGGAGTACAAGGAGGAGATAAATTAGAATACAAAAAAAATGGGAGAGGGGGAGAGTTAGAGAGAGATAGGGGGGAAAGTGGGAGGGGCATTACTAGGGTTAGGGACAGAAATTACACATAAACTGGTATACGTGATCAGAAACCAGCTCAAATCTGTAACACACCAGAAGTTCAGTACACGAAAACCACTTTCAAAACGGCAAGACTTGTTTAAGACAAACCTGGATGAATGTAGTATCATGCTTAACTGATTTAGTTTGAATCGGTTTATTGAACTTCTGTCCCAGATCCCTTCCAGGTTCAAGTTAACTCACAGTCCCCTAGCATCACAGAATGCTTTAAACCTCCCCAGCAACCCCTCCCCCCTTCTCAGGGCAGGCTGGCCTTGGCCCAAACTGTCTGCTCCAGCTGAGCAGGGAGGCATGCTCTAGTGCCCCCTTGCTTCTGACCTGGACCACTGCAGGCATGTGGCTGCATTTCCGGAATCAAAAGTGGATGTCTGTTCACTTGCTTATCAGTTCAACCTGCACAGCTTAGTCTAACCTGCAAAGATTGAATCGATTCAGCCTCTGGTTTTCTGACTGTCTGTACTTAGCCAAGGAGAGAAAAACAAATGAGCAGTAACTCACAAGAACAAAGGGGGTCACAAAAGTTAATCCAGGTAATGAGACAAGAATCCATAGTCCCTGTTTAAAGCATACACAACGCAGTCCAGTTTGTGGATAATTTCTTGTTCCTCAGTTTTCCCATTCAAACTTTTTTTAAATTTTATTTTGCCTGAAACCAACAATCTTGAGGTCAGCAATGGAGTGTCAAGGGATGTTGAAGTGTCCATTCTTTTCCAGGAAGGGTTGGAGATCATTCATGATGTCCTAGGTGTTCAAGCTAGGGACTGCAGGTGACAACCAGAGGAATTCTGTTGCTCTTGTCCCTGGGTTGGTACTGTAGCAGGTTGAAGCAAGGTCTGAATCTGGCTTTATTGATTTGAGTAGTTACAGTTTGTGGACTGTATTGTAATTGTAGGAATCCCTGCTCTAGATCCTTAAGGTGGGGTCAGAGCAGATCCAGTTTTAACACAGAGCTTGGCTGTAGATGATGCATCTGGTGGTGTGCTTAGGATGAAACCTGGTGGCATGAACAGAGCTGTGACAGTTAGTGGATTTATGATCCAATGGGATGGTGATGTAGTCACTGCAAACTTTTACTGTAGTGTTTAGGAAATGAGTCTGCTGTGTGGAGTATTCCAGAGTTAGTTTGGGGAGGGTGGCGGGAATTGTTAAATTCTTGGTGAAATTTCAAAGCAACAAAGCCAGACTCAAACCTCGCTCTGACATGCTACAATACCAAACCCAAGATAAGAACAACAGAATCCCTCTGTTGTCACCTACAGACCCCAGCTTGAATACCTAAGATACATCATTAATGACCTCCAGCCCCTCCTGGAAAAGGATGACCATCTCAAGGTAGCCTTTGGGGACAAACGTGCCCTGGCTTACAGACAGCACCCCCAATCGCAAACAGTCTCTCTCAAACAACAAGCTAATGAACTCCTATCCTCACTGAGGTACCAGGCCATATAATGGGCCCAAATGCCTGCTGTCTTCCCACATCAGTACAGACCACATCATCACTAGACCTAATAAAAAGGTGTGCAACATTCAAGGCTCATTCACCTGCTGCTGTACCAATGTCATATATGCCATCACCTGCTTATAATGCCCCTCTGCCATCTACATCAGACAGACAGGGTAATCTCTGTGTAAGAATGAATGAATACCGGTCTGTCATCAGCTGCAGAAAGGCACAGAAGCCTGGGGCAGAACACTTCAACTTCCTTGGACACGCCATCACTGACCTCAGGATTTGCTGTTCTCAGGCAAAAAAAATGTTTAAATCCAGTTTGAACAGGAAATTACAGAACAAGAAATCATCTGCAAACTGAACTGTGTTAAGTGTGGTTTAAACAGGGACTATTGATTCTTGTCTCATTACCTGGATTAAGTTTTGTGAGCCCACTTCGTTCCTGTGGGTTTATTACTTTGTTGTTTTTCTCTCCTAGTACTGCCTGCCTCTCTCTCCCCAACCCCTCCTTGGTTTTTCTATTCTAATTTCTCCTTCTAATACTCTTGCTTTCTGCACATCCTTGTCCTTTCACAGCATCTGATCAAGTAAACTTGGGTTCGCAAAAGCCTGTGCTCTCTGTGTAGATACCTTATTTAGTCCATAAAGATGCATAACTACCCTACCTTCTTAGTTGATATTTACTGACATCTGGCAAAGAGACTGATTGATGTGTGGGAGACAGGAGGGTCAGTATCCCAAATGTTAAGTACTGTAGACTAATACAGCAGAAGTTTTCTGCAAAGACAAAAAAATAAAGGTGTTACAAGCACCCTTCAAGAAGCAGAACTGACTGCTCTGATTTCAATGTGTAGGCCAAACTAAGAGCAATTACGGCAAACAAACCATACAAACAAAGTGAAATAAAGGACGGCCAGATCCATCAGCTGCTGCAATGCTGTGCATCTCCTCTGAAGTCCAGGAGGTTTGCATTCAGTGATCAATGCCAGTTTATATGTAGCTGAAGTTCTGGCTATAGATATGGAGGAAATTAAATTTGCCACAATCTGCATTATTTGAAATGAGGTTGGGAATTTGTTTTGATACGATTTTCACCTTGACAGTCTACCTTGAAGCATTATGCCAATTTTCATGTAAGTTATGTCTTTAATATATTTATATTTAATTTCCCCCATTAGCACTCCAGTGCCAAAGGTCTACTCTGACCTTCTACATCATGCTGTATGTTTCAGAAAGAGAAATGCCGCTTATGTTCTTAGTTTTTATTTTAAAAATGATAGGTGCATGCTCCACAGAAAGCTCTGAACAGAGTGGATCTATGACTTACCTCTCCATTTGTCAGGCTGAAGACCAAGTTTGCAAAATCCAGCTTCAAGATCAGTGGTTCTCAGGCACCCCTTGAAAAATGCCAGCTCTTAGTTACCACTACATTTTTGATCACAGAAAAATATTAGAGCAACTTTTCTGTTCAAAAGAACTCAGAAAGACCACAGTAGGGCAGAATGGTTTTAACACTATAGATTCCTGTTTGAAATCTCTGGGTTTATTTGTGAATCACATTTGCACACCTACCACTGCTAACATTGTGTGGCACCTCACAGAACCCTGGTTGAGAATCACTGGCCTAGATCCTCCAAGTCTTTGCCCAGATTGTTGTGCAGTCTCACAAGCACGAACAGAGTTGTCCTATACTACAAGAGAAGATAAACACTAGGGCTAAGTACAGCCAGTCAAAAAGCCTAAGACTGAATCTATTTAATCTTTGCAGGTTGGGCCAGGGCTAGCCCACAAAAGGAGGTTTTGGAGGAGAGGTGCAAAGTATCCTGGGATGCTGGAGGACTGCGAGTTAATTTTAATCTGGAGGGGATCTGGGACAGAAGTTCAGTAAACCAAGTTAACCTAAATCAGCATTGGACTTCTGTTGTGTTATAGATTTGAACTGGTTTCTGATCACTTATACCAGTTTATGTGTACCCTACCTTAGATAGAATCAGATTTCCATTTTGCTCAATGCGTTTTAAATCAGGCCCTTTTTCTTAAAGGTTGAGAGTGTGAATGAAGAATGGGTATGTCAGACCCTCAGCAGGTGAATGACTAACTTGGCCCCATGCTCCTCCTCTTTCTTCCTCTTCCTGCTGCTACTCAGTGCCTTGTGTTTTGTTGCCAAAGAGCAAGGATATGATTAACATCAGATGACTTTCTCCAGCATACTGAACTTACAGACCCCTAACTCCACACATACTATTCAGGATTAAGCCCCATGGAAAAGGGAAGAGAAGGAAATTCACAGTAGGTGATAGGGTAGTGACAGCCCTGTATATGAACACTTCCAGCAAATGCCACTTTCATCTTGGACCCTCACCCACTCTCTGTTTTATGAGTGGCTTTTTTTTCTTTTTTTAGCACAATTACCCATTAAATTTCTGTCCTAGACTGTAAATATTGTTACCTCTAACCAAATAACCAGTGTGCGTAAGACTGGCATGCAGTGTTTGGTGATCACTTCGTGCTTCTTGTTCTTGCAAAAAAAATATTCTATGTCCTGTTTCAGCTAGCTGTGCCTAACAATCACAAAGCTTCACAGCATTTTCTTCAGACTCTTTCTGAACAATTCAACTTGTGAAGTCACAGTACCAAATGACACAAGGTGGCCCCCTTCGCCCAATAACTGCCGCTCATGAATTTCTCTCTCAGGTACCTTTAAACCAGGTAGCTTGGGTACTGTACAGAGTGTAGCTGCACCAGCCTAGAGCTCATCTCAGGCTCCAGAGCAGAAATAAGTTGGGTAGATGCACAGGTGGTTACACCTGTGCTAACATGTGTACTGCCATAGCTACACTGCCAGCTGTACCCAAGCTCAGGGACTTGCTAACTAATATGTTCTCAAGAGCTGCAGTCTCTGCACTGCAGATGTACCCAAGACCCAGGAAGCTGTTGGTGTGGAGCAATTTGTAGTATCTGGGACTGGTGATGCAGTACAAATAACATAGAGCCAGCAGATACCTCACAACCTCCTCTGACAATTCATTTGCTATCATGAGAGAGATGCCTTCCTTCAAAGCTAGCTATGTACTTCAACAACCTTTCAGGTGTTCTGATCTCTTTTCTCCCACCATTTTACACTACTTAGCACGCTTACAATTGTTGCCCAGGCAAACGCCCATCTCATTTCCTAGAAAATGTGCTAACCCTGTAACAGCGCGCCCCCTCCCCCATCACCTCCCTCCACCCTGTGATGCGTAATGGCCAGTGCTGTAATGATAGCTCAGGGTTTGATCACAGCTTTTCTCCTTATCATTTGTGTGACTGGAGTTTGATATTCATGAAGTGAGCCAGCCAATTTAAGTCCTGGAATGGCTCAGCAGAAAAGCATATATCCCAGGAAGGTGAGGGAGGAGTCACAGAACCCAGAATTTGACTGACTGTGGGTGCATCTACACATTTGCTTTACTGCAGAGTTGACTAATTAATTCCACAGTAAGGCATCATCATCTACACATGCGCCAATATTAGGGTGGAGTAAACTAATTAACTCCGCCATAGGATATTGTCCGGGACAAGTACTATCCTACAGTGCAGCAATTTATGCCACTATAACGCACGTGCAGATGGGGACTGAGGCTGGCTGGGGCATGAGGGTGCTACAGTATGGGAGCTGCCTATGGGCTAGAATCACACCATAGCACTCTCATGCCCCAGCCAGCCCCTCTGCCACCCAACGCCACCACCTGGAGACTGAGGCTGACCCCCCAGGCTCCCTGCCAGACTGGGGCTGCTCTGCCCTGACTTAACATACTGTGGTCCCTAGCGTGCATGTAAACATTGCACCTGAAATAAATAAACTCTGGTGCAAACTGCACCAGAGTTTATTTCTTTGCCCTATTTACACATGGAGATGCACCCCAGGGGTGACAAAATAAGCAAACATAGAAGGGGTGCAGGTCAGGGAGCAGGGACTGTTCAGGAAGCAGCAGCTATAGCTTTCATACCAAAGCCAGCAGGCTTGAGATGTGCACTAAGGGAACCAGTTCTACACAGGTCTTCCTTTTCTTTCCCAAGAGCTAAGAATATACTCAGTTCCATGTATATGAGATCAAAGAGAACGAAGGCAGGAAGGGACCTCAAGAGATCATCCAGTCTTGGGTTAAACAGAACTTCTAGCTAATGGTAGGCCCAAAGGTTACTATCTATGGAAGGGGTTGGCAGGGGAGAGGGGGCAGAAACACAGGCATTTCTAATGTTAAGCATGGAAAGGAAACCTAATAATGTCTCCCTAGGAGACTAAAAGTTCATCTCTTTTCTGTGATTGCTAGTGCATTGGCACCCATTAAAGAAGCTTGTTTAGGAATGTGTGCCAACTCCCTCCAGTTCTTGCTTCCCCATTGTTACCCAGTCACCATCTGGTCCTACTCTCTCTGTGGAATCACCTCACTAGCAGGATCCCTTTCATGTTGGAGAGATGAAATCAGAAACACAGGCATCTTCCCAAACTTACCTCAATCAGGGCCCTAGGTTGAGATGTTCAATGCCTAATGGAGGGATATAGACACACAACTCCCATTAATTCTAATGAGAACTATGTACAGAAACCTTCTAGTAAGCTCTGACAATCTCCCCCATAGAAACCAAGTCAGAGTTTAAAGTCTAAGTTGTTCCACTTACTAGAGCATAATTCAGCTACGAAGGTCCTGCATAGCACATATCACACACCTCAGCCACCAAGCCCTGCTGGAGGTTCTTTCTGCGCAGGCAATGCCAATACTACATAGATGCTTGTCTGGCAGGACATGGGGGGAGGAAAGTGCACCATATCTATCAGTTACAGCAGACAAGAACATCTTGTACTTGGGCTGCTGCTGTGTAGGTTTAGAAAGCAGAGAAACTGGCAGACTAATTAGATTTTTAAAAACATGGTATTCAGAACTACAATCCTTATAATACCCTATCAACTTAAACATATGTCTGTGTGCAATACCAAATTATCTCTGTCCAACAGAAAACAAGATCAATGGTAACATTTGAGCTCCAGCCCAAATTATCTTGTTACTGGTGCTGTTCTTCTTTTAATGGCAAATTTCTTCCGGAAGCAGGTAAACTGGTAAGTGACCCGCTATTTATTAATTTTCTTTTTCATAAAGAAATATTGAAGTACCAGTTTGAAAGATTTCAACTTTTCTTTCCTTTGTCAGTCAATAATCTAGATCTGTGGTTTTTAACCTTTTGTAGACTCAACGCACCCCTCATTAGACTCCTCCCCGACCCCTTGGAAAATGCCAACTCCTAGCTTTCACTCTTTGTTTTTTTTCACTACAGAAAAATAATAGAGAAATTCTTCTGTTGCAAAAACCTCAGAAAGACCATAACAGGCGAGAATGTTTTATATACTATGGGCTCCTATTTGAAATCTCTGGAATTATTTTTTGAATCATATGTAGGTGTTTGCAAATCTAACTGTGCTAATATTTCATGGCATCCTTAAAAGGTTCACATGGCACCCCAGGGTTGAGAATCACTGAACTAGAGAGAGTATAGGGAAGAACTATGAAAAATACCTGCCAACCAAAAGGGCCAGTCTAGGAAGAAGAATGAAAATAGCTCAATATACACAGCTTGCCTAGGCAGATGACTGAGAAGGGAACAGAGCAGTTTGCAGACATCTGAAGGACACTGACACTAAGGAGGGAAAAGAATTATTTAGTGTGGCACAGAAGAATAAAACTAAGAATAGCCAAGGAAGGAATAACCTTCCCTGGAAAAACCTAGTTAAGTGCAAGGGTAGCAAGGTATACCCCAGTGCACCAAATGAAGTAGGGGATGCTCTACATTTTAGTTTCTGACTGCTGGGGAAAATAACCTCTCATTTTGCAGCAAAATGTACAAAAGCAATGTTTCCATTTCTGATGCCTAAGATTCCCAAGGCATTCGATGACTGCTCACTCCTAGATGCCAGATCCTGCCAGAAAATTGATGCTGGAGTAAAATCTCTCTTCTGGTAACTGGTTCACTCATCTCTAATTCAAATGGGAGCTATACACACATGTAAAGGGAAGAACTCATGGGAGCTATTGAGCAGGCAGCAAGAAGTGTGACTCATGCTAATGGTCATTATACAACCACATTAAGAGGAAAATACCTTATTGCTGATGAGTATTATACGCTTGCATTGCTAGGAGAAAATAAGCCAATCTTCTCTAAAATATAGGAGCTGCAGATACTCCCCTGATGTCTGCATGAATATCTAGGAGCGCTGAGGGAACCATGTGGCTCCTCACAGCCTTCGCAGTTTTTTTTCACAAAGCTGTAGAAAGGTTCCCACAGACTTGAGGCATGGTAGAGAACAAGCCATGTTGCCTATATTCCTCTCGCTTCTACCATGGTTGTTTATAGTTGCTCACCTCTGGCCCTTATCCACCTGCCTGCAAATGCAGCTCTCTAAGGGTATGGGGTTAAACAAAGCTTTCCACTAACCTGCCGCCATACCTGTGAGCCCTTTGTAATGCTCACTAGATCTTACCAAATGCAGAGTGTTGTTTGGAATAACCTGGTCATAGCACTGTGCTGCAGTTCTGCCGCAAACTTTCTGTGCAACCCTGGCTGAATCACTGCATTTTTTTACCAAGCTTCTTGTTGAGAAACATCCTTGCCTTTCCAGGGTGTCTGGAGGAGAAATACATTTTCTGTGAGGTACGTAGGAAATTTGGTGATGAGGGCACTATGAATACCCAGAATGCTACAAACATGGGCATAGCTCCTACTGCTATCACAGACTACCTCCATAACTTCACAAACATCCCATAAGGTTAGAGTGGGACAGCAGGCATAGCTTTGAGGAAAGGCTTATTTATATGATGTCCCCCAAAGGAGATGGCAAGACTCTCAGACCTATCTCCAAGTCAATTCCTTCCCTGATTCTTCCCTTCTAAGAGGAAATCTCTGCGCTTCTTTCATTTCCGCAAAGCAGATTCTTCCTTCCTTTGCATCCAGCCAGCTACTCATACCAAGAAACTGGGGACCCTGGGAGGGGAAAGCATGGGAAACTTCAGGCATGAAGAATACTACTCTTCTCACCAATGTTGAAATTATATTCTGAACAGAGAGGTATGGTAAGGGAGGCCATTCTTACTCCCTGGTATAGCTAAGTAAGGGCTTTATCAACCTTCCCTGTAAACTGCCTTGATAACAGTTGCCCATCAAAAAAATGGGGATAGCAGTACATGGTACCCTCACAAGATCTGTCCCACTTCATTAATGTGTGGGGTAATTCAGATACTACTGTAATGATAATAAATCAGATAGGCACAAAACCAACCTACTTACAAATCTCCTGGGGCCAGCTATGTTGCAAGCAGGTTACCTGATGATGGGGGTTTCTTTGCAGTGTAGAAAGGGCTTAAGAACGAGTAATTCTGAATGCTAGTTTGTTAATAAAAGTTACTGAACTATATATAGTAAAAGGTTTGCTACTAGTGGGAGACGAGGCAAACCAAACAACATGCTTGTTTGCATAAGTTGTAGTTGATCTTATTCAGTAAGACTATAAATGCTCTAATTTGGTTTTAAACATAAAATCAATTGTAAATTTATTTAGACCAATTTACCAACCTGCCTGTTGTACATCACTGAGCCCGTATTGATTGTTTGAGATAGAACTCATTCCAAATTATATTGATTGAATTCATTAGCAAATTTTTAGCAAAATCTACTTTGTGGTCTCAGGCTAAAAAGTACGTAAAGCTCCATTTAAAATGTGAAAGATCTCAGGGCAGGTCAGGGTTGGATTTTTTTGTTTGTTTCAGATTTCTCCAAGAATTAAGATTCCTGACCAATATGATTATGCATCATCTATTTCAGTTTGAAGAATCAGTTAAAAAAAACATATATTATCTATGCGAAGCCAGCTAATCTTGAAAGAAAAGACATGCACAGTGAAAATGAGAATGATATGAATAATTCATAAACGGCAGTAATACAATAGATCGGTCATTTTAATAGATGGCAAACTGTTTCACTGATTTATGGATTTGAGTGCCTAAAAATAGCTCAATGATTTATAAAATATCTTAGATCGACAGATCATTAGTAGGTTTGTCTGACTCTACAGCAAACTACCAACACTAGTTACCCTGGCAACTGACTGCAACTGTTACCCAGGCAACTGCTTTTTAAAATACAGTTGGTGGTTCCCCACCCCCAGGATTTGGAGGGGAAAAAAAATCTTAGCATTCTGTAGTCATTTGCATTGGATGAAAATGTCTGTAAAATGCAAATTATGATGGCAGACAGGGACATTTAAAAAAAAAAAAAAAACTGGCTTATTTCTCTGCACAAAAGCTTTACATTGCTTATATCTGTATTGCCATGGATAAGATTATGGTGTGAGCGTCTACATGAGACATTTGCTACACAGTTGACCAATTAGTTGTGCAATAAATGTTGCATGTCTACATATGCAGCCCTGTTAGGTCACAGTAGATTCATTTACTCTGCGGCAGGATAGTACTTGTAAAAAACTCTGCAGCAGTGCATGTGTAAACACTGCCCCAGCTGTCTGGGGCAGGAGGGTGCTCCAGTGCGGGGGTTGCCTGCTGGCTAACCCCACACTAAAGCATGTTTGTGCCCCAGCCTGCCCCTCTACAGCATGTTGAGCCAAGGGGAGCAGCCCTAGGCTGGCAGGCTGACCAGCTGCTCTGACCCAGCTCAATGTGCTGCGCTCCCAGGAGCACATGCAGACATGGCACCTGGGTGCAATAAACTCTGGAGCAATAAGCTCCATAGTTTATTCAGGTGTCCTAACAGCACATGTAGATGCACCCTGTGGAACCAATTATGCCTCATATTCCCTTTCCCTACAGCTCAGTGGGAGTACACATAGTTGACTTGGGCCCAGTTCCTGTACTAGTTGTGGCTGTTGTATACATAAAGCTATGTCTCAGTGAGCAAGCAGCTAGGACCAATTCTGAAAACATGAAATTAAGGTGTCAGAGACCCCATATTTTACTTGTGATTCTGACATCAAGTTATTGTAAGCACTTATGCAAGGTGTTTCCAGTATGTCTGTGCTCCAGTCACAGGAACAATTGAAATGCAAGATGGACAAACTCAAGCTAGCTCTAAACGAATGCTCACACCATAATCTTATCCATGGCAATACAGATATAAGCAATTTAAAGCTTTGGTGCAGAGCTCAGTTCTGGGTAAATTATCCTGTTATTCAAGTTGACTTTGCAGCCTGTGCTGATCTCAGTGCTACCATGGCTAGACTGCTCCGTGTACTTGAGCTCCAGTATGTGTCCATTACACTGCAGTGAAAGGAAACTCACCTGGAGGGCCCAATTTGCAGAACTGCTGAACCCTGCAGCTGCACTGACCTCACACCTCTAACAGCAAAACCACTGAATTTTTGTGTCTCTGTGATGCCACCTGTGAAATGGTCCTCACTGTTACCATGCCTCAAAGGGCATTATGAAGGTTAATTAATTCATGCTCATAAAGCTGGTTAGATCCCTTTAGAGGACACATTTTAAGTGCAAAGCAACAGTGTCATTATGATCATATTTTAATATCCAGCTGTTATAGAGAATTTGCATGTTCTCTGATGTTCTACCTTTCCACTTGTCATTGCCCACTATTCATTGTCAACTAATTATAGTGTTAGACCAGAAGGAAAAATGGGAGTCATAAGCAGCGGGAGAAAATATTATTTGGAGGGGCTGGACAGTGCAGGGAGAGCCTGCCTGACCCCTGCCTCTCCCTCCTGCTGGGCCATTTTGGGGGCCGGCAATTGCTGGTGCTGTACACGCAGTCATGGTGGAGCACCCAGCGGGGGCGCTGGGTGTGGCAGCGGGGCATAGCAGTGATGCTGTCACCAGCCGCCCCATTAGCCTCAGCCTTCTGCTGCCTATGATGGGAGTGAATATGTCGACTAGATCCTATGGATTTGCTTAGAGAAAATCTCAGTCAGATGACTTAGAAACCACCTGTGACAGAGATAAGAAAAGCAGGATCATTTTCATCATTTACTGAGCAAGGGAATTTGCTGAATTTCAGGTCATTTGAGTGTAAGTAAGGTGAGAGAAAAAGAGGTTTTAATTATGAATATATCTTTGAATAATTCATACACACATATACATATATATTTCTACCTTTGGACATATTTTTGCAATCTTTACAACATTTTTGCAAGCTTTACAGAGACACAGGACCAGACCCCTGTTCATGTAGTGCTCAAGATAACAAACGCCTAGCAGGAAGGTTTAATTCCAATATCCCGTATTCATACTGAGTAATAATTTGCCCTGCAAACAATCCCATTGGTTTCCATGAGATTAACTGTGATGAAAGGTATTTCCCAAAGATCTGAGAATCTAGCTGTAAATGCTTTTTTCCTCTTTAGACTCCTACAACCCATGATAACTTGGGTAGTTTAAAGGTAACAGAAGTGATAAGCATTTCTTTTAACTGCATATGGTAGAGTACAGAGCACAGAGCTAGCAAGACCTGCACAGTACACCCACTGTTCTCTTATGAACACTTCCCAAATAGCAAACAAAAGCACAGTCCTACTGGATTTATAGTATAAAAAATAAAATACAAATAAAAATCAGAGCCACAAGGCCTGCACACAGCATGATTAGGCCTCCCAATTTCTTCATATCATCTTTCTGATGGCCCTAGCCCTTTCTGAAAGTACATTAGTAACAGCCATCACACTACCCTCCACAAACATAAAGCAGATAGATCCAAGTTAGTCAGCTCCATAGTTGGATGCCTCCATGTGGAGGGAGATGATTACTCCAGCTGCAGTAGTCTTTTTGCATGATACCAACAATCACAATACTCATTGCACTGGCTTAGATGAGCTGGCTGGCCCATTAGGAGGGTGGAGCAGCAGTATAACTAGGCATAGGTGAACAAATGATCAGCCCTGAGCACCAATGTAGTTAGGGTGGCCATCATAGAGGGCAGTCCGGTTGTCGTCTGTCCTCTATTGATACAAAACTAGACATAAAGGCATCCAGTTTCCTATCAATAGAGGACAGAGGACAGAGTAGCAGAAAACCGGAATGTCCCCTATGATGGCCACCCTAAATGTAGTGGGTGCGCAGTCTTGACAGCTGTTGCCAGTCTGGCTACTGCTGCTGCTAAGGGCACAAAAACTGCTTATGTCTCTGGAGTAGAGCATTGTCCATCCCTTCCTGAAGCACCTGCTTAATACCCGTGCACTGGGACCAAAAGCCCAGAGTATATTCTGCAAAGATTTATTTGAGAGAAAAAGGTTCTCGCTCCTTCTTGCTCCTTCTTATGAGCCCATGTCACACTCTGCTAGTAGCCCACTGTCCCACTGGAGCTAGGAAAAAAGAAGTTATGCTAAACTTACATTTAAAATATATATTTTAAAAAATCAAAAAGCCTTATTCATAATTTAAAAATTAAGTTGTTTTCTTATGCTTTTTAGTTGTCGTCTTATGCTTTTCTCATTTTGGTCCAAGTCCTGGACTCTGCCTCTCTGCTGTTATGTAATAATCTCTTGCACCTAGCTCTTGCCATAGTCCCTTCTTTTCATCTGTATTCTTTCCCAGTTCCTATAAGAAGTCCCTTTGACTGTGGATAGTCCACACGTGGCTAGTGGCCAGAAGTGTTGCTATTCACAATTCCAAGTGTTACAATATTTCTTCAAGCAGGTTAGCAATAAAATGGCTCTTTTTTAAGTGTTTGTTGCAGCCATGATAGATTAGAAAATATGTGAGGGGCAAGGAATTTTGTAGATAATACCTTTCATTGGATCAACTGTATACTTGGAATAGACTTAGACAAGCTTTTGGGTACCACTGCAGAAGGGAAGGGTGGTGCCTGAAAGCTTGTCTAAGTCTATCCCAAGCATGCAGTCAGTCCAATAAAAGATATCACCCATAAAAATCCTTGCCACTTTTTAAGAGCTAATTTTTAAACACATTTTTCCCCTAACCATTTCCTTTAACCAAAGAAATTTTGGACATTTGAAGGACATGCAATGTCAGTTCGTTTTGCAGCACGAAGGGGAGAAATACAATTCCACCTGTATTGTCTCACAGAAAAATTATACACGGTACACTTCAAGCCACATTTGATTATCTTCTCCTTTAATCTTATGCAGTACTGTGCTATGCTCACAGTTATACATGCTGCAGAAGACTTCCAAAAGTGAGTACTGATCTTGGATGCTTTGGTTTTTGAAAGCCTGACCTGAGATGTGGTAAAAAGGCTGTTTTTTCAAAGCATGGGACTTCTGTACTTTTGGAAAATTAGGCCCATCTAAGGTTCACCAAGTTAGGAACCCAAAGCTCAAAGGCCAAACTTTTCAAATAATGAATGAGGAGTAAGTATATATTCACATCCTGTGAAATAAATCTTACCCTTTCATAGTCCAAAATGGTTGTGAAAGGACCTTGGTTTTTTGGTCATTCAAACAGAGATATCCAGGTACTTGATGCTGAGCTTCCCAAATCAGCTGACACGTTTGAGAAATATGGACCCTGCCCTCTGTGCCCCATAGTCTTCTTGTCCATGAAACAGAAATAACATTTTCTTGCCTACCTCACTGGACTGTTGCAAAGAGTGAATCATTAATGAATGTTTCAACAGCCCTTCCAAAACATACGGAAAGATCTCTTTACTGCAAAATGCTAAGTATTGTTTGAGTTTGTGGTACAGATGAATGCTGAAGGGCCCACAAGGCAATTTTAAACAAAGAAAATCCCTTCTCTCAGTGGATATAACCTCCGGAAATTATTGACACTGTCTTTTCCATGTGGGTTATGGCTAACAGGAACACTTCAAATACCCCCTAGAAAAGATAAGCCACCTCTTTTACTCCACCACAGGTAGAATATCCTGCAGAATGCATGTTAAACACAGCTGCATAAAATTGTTGGCAACCTTCATTAAAATACAATAGATTCCTTTCATTTTGTATGGAAAGCAATTTTCCCTTGGGTTCAGCCTATAACTCACCCGGTGTTTTATTTAAAATGCAATCCATCTTTTCAATTGCTTGACTTAACCAAAGGACTGTCTCCTTTGGCAGAAATTTTATGCTGCTGGTTATGTAATGTGCTGGTTAGTGTGCATTAAAGGTCTCCTTCTCAAAGAGGATACGAGCCTATTAGAGTCCTAACTAGAAACCTTAGCTGTAACAGTTAGTAGGGCTGTACAAAGCTTCAGTCCCTGATTCGATTCAGCAGAGATTCAGCCTGATTCAGAGGCTGAATCTCCAAATCCTAATTGAATCAGAGGGCCTTTTAATCTCTCTGAATCGAATCGGAACCCTCCAAATTGATTTGGAAAGATTCGGAGATTCAGAGATAGAAACAGCTCTACATGGTTTTTTTATGTATCGCTAGGTACCAGGCAGTTCATGAATGCTGCAATGCTGGGGTGCATGAAGCATCCCATAGAAGCACAGGGGGCTCCCCAGCATGCTTGGTAGCAGACCCAGAAGTGGAGCAGAAGCACTTCCGGTCCACTTCTGGGTACACTTGAGAGCACGCTGGGGGTCCCCCCACACCTCCCCGGCTCAGCGACTGGTGCCCCCATGGCCAATTGCCGAGCTGGGGAGGCACAGGGGGGGCCCTCAGCACGCTTGCTGGCAAACCCAGAAGTGGACTGGATGTACTTCTGGTCCACTTCCGGGTTCACCACCGAGCTGTGGGACACTCCATCTGCCTCAGCATTGCAGCATTCACAAGCTGCTCTGGTACCTCAAAATACATAGAAAAAACATGTAAAGCTGTGTCTATGTCCGAATCACAGATTCTCTGGATCAGCATCAAATCTTCAGATTTGGATTTAGCTGAATCAAACCAGGGACAGTGATCTGAATCGAACTGAATCACTGTCCCCGATTTGGGCCAAATCTGAATCTGAATCGAATAGGGCCCCCTTCGCACACCTCTAACAGTTAGTGGAGGGAGGTACTCAGCTTAATTCCCTTGTGTATCAGTCAAGCTGGTGGCAACAACACTAATACAAGTAGAATTATTGGGAACTCTTACAGATGCCATGCCCCCTTGGCTGTGGGCGTTGTTACTACTAGGTCTGCTCTGAGTAGAGCAAAGTAAAAGAGAATTAAAGCCTTCCCCATCTCCTTAGGAGCATTGCCTGTGCTAGAAGTGTTACCCATTAGGGAACTGGCCTGTGTTAACAACAGTGGGAGATTTTTACTGAAAAAAAATCCTATTAAAGGATGCACATTTAAAATCTAGCTTCTCCCCTCCACCACCCTGCTTTTCTTCATATGAAATGAGTGAGTAGAGGTGTGACAATACCTGGGCTAAGCAACGATCTTTAAGACTGTCAATGAGTCAGAGGCGTCACAACTTCCTTGCTGCCCACAGTCGGTGTGGAGTATGGAATAGTGGCCACTGGAGAGTTGGGGGAGAGGAAGAGAAAGGGAGAGGAGTCTTACCTGCCTGGGCTCACATCACTTGACTGGCAGCTAGTACTGCTGCTGCTTTAATAGCATGGGTTGGGCTGGGCTGCTGCCACGGAGGGATGGCTAGCAGTGCCAGGGATCCCTCCTGGTGCCCCATTCACCATCACCCCCAGCCCCCACCCCTGGTGGCAGGACTGACCCTTCCATGGCAAAGCCCCCCGGGGGGTGGGGAGCATCATTGCAACCCGCTTCCCCTAATCAGAGAAAGTACTGAGTTACCTGGCTCCCTATGGCCAGGCTACATATGTGGAAAGACTCCTCAATGAAGGGGACTATACCAGTGCTCCTCTAAGGTATCACTGGGGGCTGGTGTCCCTCAGATCTGACTCTAGTTATGCTACTAAAGTGAACTGATGTTTAAGAGTGGGGTTTTCCAAAGTGTCTATGGGAGTTAAGAACTCAACTGCTTTTGACATTCAGTACAAGTCTGAACTCCTTGGAAATCCCCAGCCCAAATTAGGTGGGGGTCATTTTAACTTTGATAAAAAGTATAATTTCTGTAGTAAAAGTGGCAAGCTGTCACCTTCATTTCCCACTGAAATATTTAACATGATGATGCTGGTTATATGTTGCAGGGGGGTGTACTGTATAAAGGCACAAAGCATTAAAAAGCATGTGGTTTCAAGCAGAGTAGAGAGCAGCTGAATGAGAGGCAGTGAACTGAAAGGCGTTTAACAAGGAGACAATTTTAAAAGCCTCCAGTTTCAGCTGAGATACTGCAAGGAAATGTGGATGTGTACCACCTGCCCTCTACTGGGTAGCATTACAACTGCTCCATGTCTGTCACTTAAAGGCTCTGTAATGAAGGTACCTATTCCCCGTAATAACTGAAGTTGTGGGTACATGTAAGGTTGTTGGACACACAAAATTCTCAGGGCAATGGACCATTACAAAAGAACTGACCATCACAATCCTGGCTGGATTAGGATTTGTCATGATACTTCAGAAATAGGGGGCAGGGAAAGCTATTAAAACAGGAACCAACTTGAATGTCTATACTAAACTCAGACTGAACTTTTATACAGGCAACTTTAAATTTTAGGGAAATGCTATACTTCAGGGCTTTTGGTTGAGGCTAAAAGAATTACTGAAATATGAGGTGAAACACCTTTCAGGTGGCTTTTTTAGGCTACCTGAAAACTACTAAATATCTTGGAAAAATCACTGGCCTGGTGTAATTCCAGCTCTCTTTTGACTATATCAACAAGCTGTCCGACTCTCTCCCTCTCCTTATCATAAATCAGAACCATGACTAGTGCCATCACACACCATGACAAACGGATGTTCCTTTTTTTTCCCCATGGAGGAAAGTACTATTTCCTGAATGTCAAAGTGCTCTAAAGCATCAGAATCATGAGCAAAGAGCTTCTAAGACCTGTAACGTATGTAGTGTCTGCCATTAAGACAGAAAATCACCCATGCTGTTGCTTGAGAAGCTGCAGTATCTCACTGCTGTAAGGATGTGCCACATCCTCACAGGAATGAAAAAGGAGAACAGACCAGAAGTTTAAATAACTCGCCTTCCTGGAAGACGAAGCGACACACCAAACTACAGTCAGCTGCAAAGTGGCCCCTTAAGGCTGCAACTGCTTGCCTCTGTTAAATTTAAAGGGCAAGCCCTACCAAAGCAGGCTAAAATAAAGGTTTCTATAAGATGGACCCCTTACTCCAAGGAAGGTAGATAGGGACAATTTATTCATAAAGGAAGCTGATTACTGAAAGGTCTATTGTTACTTGTTGTATACCAGAACTGTATCACACAGCAATGCAGTCAGTGCTGCAGTGACTATAAGTACATTTCCTCTTTGTTAAGACATTACAAGAACCAGCTGTGCACTATTTTATTAATTCTAATATAATAAAAGCCATAGCACTTCTGGCTGTGTGTCTGTCTGTCTGTTATGCTCTGGGGCAACTGCCCGCACGCCACCTGGAGCCTTATTGACAGAAAGACACACAGGTGAGATGGAGGTGGTGGTGGTGGGAACCAAGGTGTGATCCACCATGCGGGGTGGGGGGGAAGGCAGGCGAGGGGTGTGGCTTGCAGCCCTGCAGGGGGGCGTGGCACACAGCCGTGTGGGGGGATGGCACTTGATGGGGCCTGGCACCTGGCTGCAGGGTGCCACGCAGGGGGTGGGGTGTGCAGGCAGCCCCTGCTGGCTGCAGCACATGGCTGCGGGGCAGGGCATGCCCACCGCACCCACTCCCTGCGTGGGACTCTGAGGCCGCGCGCACACACACACACACCCTACATGGGGATTGCCCACCAGCAGCAGCTGTGCACTGCAGGGTGCGGTGGGGCCTGGCATGTGAGCACATGGGGAGCTGGCATGGGGGGTGCATGGGCAGCACCCGCTGGCTGCAGCACATGGCCATGGGGCACTCTGGTAAATAGAGTATCTCCTATTCCTTGTTGCACCCCCTTGTGAATTTATAGACGGCCACAAGATCACCTCTCAGGCTTCTCTTGCAGAGGCTGAAGAGGTCCAGCTCCCTCAGTCTCTCCCCATAGGACCTTACCTGCAGGCCCTTAACCATACGAGTGGCCCTCCTCTGGTCCCTCTTGAAGTGCGGCACCCAAAACTGGACACAGTACTCCAGCTGCAACCTCACCAATGCCACATAGAGGGGAAGTATCACCTCCTTGGATCTGGTCATGAAATACCTGCTAATGCATGACAGAGTGCGGTTAGCTTTACCTATCACTTCATCACATTGATGACTCATGTTCATCTTGGAGTCAACTATGACTCCAAGTTCCCTTTTCACTGCTGTGCTGCTTAGGAAGTCATCTCCCAGCCTGTGGGAGTGTGTTGTTGATTCTTTCTCCCTAGCTGCAGCACTTTGCATTTATCTTTGTTAAACTGCATCTTATTCTTTTCTGCCCACTTATCCAACCTAGTCAAATCCTCCTGAATCTGTTCCCTGCCCCTCAGTGTGTTTTCTTTGCCCCATAATTTTGTGTCATCCATGAATTGGGACAGAGTGCTCTCCACGCCCTCATCAAATCACTGATGAAGATATTGAACAGCACTGGTCCAAGGACTGAACCTTGGGGGAATCCACTGCTCACATCTTTCCAGGTCAACACCAACCCAACCACCACCACTCTCTGGGTGCGTCCCTTAAGCCACCCACCTGACCGTGTAATCATCTATGGCACAGCTGCTTAGTTTATTTATAAAAATGGGATGAGACACCATATCGAAGTATGGTGAAATCCAAGTAAATGAGATGAGATGCTGGAAAGACTAGAGATGAGATGCTGGAAGTTATATGTTACAGAAAGTATGCTTCCTGCACCTGGGAATGAGAGGCACAGAAACAGACGGATGTTATTGGTAAGGCTGAAGGCAGGTGTTTTCACTGAATGAGAGTCATGTTCAGTATTTGGAGAAGAATATCAGCCATGGCTGTGGCCAGCCATGGTTTACAGGAAGCCTGCTTCCAGTTTCTCACATATTCTACCATCACAGGCCATGAAGCAGTGAGTCATACATGACAGAATGCTTTTTGTTCAGTTCTTTATATGTAGGAAGAGTCCTACATAGCTGCGTACCTGCAAATCCTAGCTGTCGATTCAGGTCTGTGTGAACAATGAGAAGGTAGGGGCCATATTCTGTAGGATGTCTGCTCACCTCAGTTTCAGCCTCTTGGTGAATAATCCTGTCAAAGAGATAAAGTGAGTGCGATTGAAATTTCTTAATAAAGGACCAGGCCGAAGGATTGTGGAAGAGAAAGAACAAAATGCCTCTTCAAGCCATAGGGGATAGGAAGAAATCTTGACAATCTTTGGATGAGGGAAAGAAGACACCAGAAGGAGACATGACAGAGGCTAAGACCCCTGAAAAGATTAAAAAAAAGGAGGAGGAAGAAAGATCCCTGGAAATAGAGACGCGGTGAAAACAGAGGAGAAATTAGGGGTGGAAGCAAAGCAGAGACATCACCACGGTAACTGAGAGGGAATGAAATGTGTTCTTAGAAACTGTAAGAGTAGGGGTTGTAAATGGGAGGAGTGCTGGGGGGGAACAGATGCAGAAGGAGGAGGCTCTGAAAGAAGAGAGTCAGAAACAAAGCTAAATAATACTGCAGAAGGTTCCAGCAAAGGACAAACAAATCCAGCTGAGCAGGGCATTCAGCCATTCAGGTTTGCATGCAGTCTGAGCTTCCCACAAAATGTGACCTTTAGTATAGATGTGAAATAAAGTTGAATCATGCATGCCACTGTTATGCCCCTTCTGGTAGGGGTGTGCGTTTGCAGCTGCACAAATAGTAGCGGAACAAATCTGTGCTGCTACTTTGCACTCCAGTGCATGTCCCTGCCCGTGTGGTTCACGGTGAGACACATCGTTTCACTGCTCCACGTGCTGCAGGAGCAGGCTGGCTGGGGCATAGGATGCCTCAGCGCAGGGGCTCCACAGCACGCAGGGATGGGGGAGCAGGCAGCCCAGCCTAGGGGTGCCTGTTCCCCTGTCTCTGTGTTTGTCCCAGCATGCAGCACTTTGGCATGCTTTGTGCTACTTTTTTTTTTTTTTAGGGTTTTTTTTCACTACAGAGAAATCCCAGTAGCAAATTTTGCCCCAGTGCTGCAAATTAGCAGCAGGGCACATGATTTAATATGCAACATGTACGGTTTGCGGCACCACAAACCTCATGTGCCTGCACCCCTGGATCTGGCCTCTGTGTCCACCCAGCCACTTACCCGCTGTGCTGACACCCTTTGTGCTGGGTTTTTCTTCCCAAATGCTAGAGAAGTGGCAGCACCTTTGCACCCAGTGCCCTCCAGAAAACCTCCATTTTCCTTTGGCTAATTTAGGGTACTGCCAAACACAGCTATTTCTTCCATCATAAATATAAAGGGTTTTCAGGGGCAGGGGGGATAAAGCCATCTCGAAGCAATTGCACAGAGGCATTGTGGAGTCCACAGCCCTTTGTTTGAATGCTAGAACTACAAATCCCATCAGTCCTTGTGCAAGCCTCCTACCTACATATACAGGCAGTCCTCAGACTTACCACAAAATTGGTTCCTGAAAACTGCATCTTAAGTCGAAACATTGGAACTCAGAACCAATTTTCTCATAAGAAACAATGTTATAAATGGGTGATTGGTTCCTGAACCAAGGTCTGATACCCTATTTTCACCAAAAATACCCCAGAATTTTGTACTCAATTATAGATGAGTAATATACATTATTGTATTTATATTGTAAATCGCAATCCTATTGATTTGGAAGGACTTCTTTGAGGTGACTTCGCTGGACTTTTTGAAAGGCTCTTTGCTGGACTTTTTGAAGGGTTCTTGGCTGGAGTCTTCTCAGGAGTCTTGACTGCAGGTTTTTCTGGAGTCTTGTCTGCTTTCTTAAAGAAAGTGTCCAGGGAAGTTTGGACAGATGTTCTCCAGGAAGATGAGCAATGCAGTGAACTTGTTTGCTGGCGTGGCATGGCGTTGCATTGCATCTAGTGTTGTAAGGTCAAAACTGACGTCATAAAGTTGAAACAGGGTGTCAATTTATAAACGTTGTAAGTGCAAAGCGTTGTAACTTGAAATGTTGTAAGTTGAGGACTGCCTGTATTATATTGAGAAAGGCTAATCTTCCTTTACCACCACATTTTCCAGAAAAGTTCCTGCTATGGAATTATCATCCAATATCTGACAGTGCTAGTCATGGGGCTCTTTAGCCTAAAAAAGCGCAGGCTCAGGGGTGACCTGATGCCCACCTATAAGCTTATCAGAGGTGACCACCAGGATCTGGGGGAACGTTTGTTCACCAGAGCACCTCAAGGGATGACGAGGTCGAACGGTCATAAACTACTACAAGACAGTTTCAGGCTGGACATAAGGAAGAATTTCTTTACTGTCCAAGCCCCCAAGGTCTGGAACAGCCTACCATCAGAGGTGGTTCAAACACCTACA
>NW_017729025.1:143067111-143067705 GCF_001723915.1 Gavialis gangeticus
GGTTCAAGCAGCTACATTGAACACCTTCAAGAGCAAATTGGATGCTTATCTTGCTGGGATCCTATGACCCCAGCTGACTTCCTGACCTTTGGGTGGGGGGCTGGACTCGATGATCTTCCAAGGTCCCTTCCAGCCCTAATATCTATGAAATATATATATATATATCCTTAGTATCTGCATGCTTTGGGACCTTTGATAGCATCACCCTATCCCACATTCAGAACATAACTTAAAGCAGTTCATTCACTGTGTATCTCCAAGAAAAAATTGACCATTGTTCTCATCTTAGCAAATTGGTACAAAATTCACTAGTTACAGCAGGCCTGAATGTGCCACACTGACCTCAGTGGGGTAGCACAGGTCAGTATCAGAGCTAAAATGTGTCTATTTAGAGTAGAGCTGTCCAACTGGGTGGCCTGGGGGCCACATGCAGCCTGTAAAAAGTTAATGTGCAGCCCCTGTGCAAGACCAAACTTTGGGGCAAAGCATCCACACCTGAGGACAGGAGGGCGATCCAGGCTGACCTTGACAGGCTCAGGAAATGGGCAGACAAGAACCTGATGGTGTTTAACACTGAAAAATGCAAGGTTCTCC
>NW_017729025.1:143067799-143140834 GCF_001723915.1 Gavialis gangeticus
GATGAACATGAGCCTGCAATGTGATGCTGCGGCTAGTAAAGCAACCAAAACGCTGGCTTGCATCCATAGATGCTTCTCAGGTAAATCCCAGGATGTCATTCTCCCATTGTACTCGGCCTTGATGAAACTGCAGCTGGAATACTGCATTCAGTTTTGGGCTCCACAATTCAAAAAGGATGTGGAGAAGGTTGAGAGAGTTCAGAGGAGAGCCACGCACATGATCAGAGGTCAGGAAAACAGACCTTACAATGACAGGCTGAGAGCCATGGGGCTCTTTAGCCTGGAAAAACTCAGGCTCAGGGGTGATCTGATGGCCACCTATAAGTTTATCAAGGTTGCTCACCAGTATCTGGGGGAATGATTGTTCACCAGAGCGCCCCAAGGGATGACAAGGTCGAATGGTCATAAACTACTACAAGACTGTTTCAGGCTGGACATAATGAAGAATTTCTTTACTGTCTGAGCCCCAAGGTCTGGAACAGGTGGTTCCAGCACCTACTTTGAATGCCTTCAAGAAAAATTTGGATGTTTATCTTGCTGGGATCCTATGACCCCAGCTGACTTCCTGCCCCTGGGGCAGGGGGCTGGACTTGTTGCTCTTCCAAGGTCCCTTCCAGCCCGAATGTCTATGAAATCTACCTCACCACTGACCTTATCTCTCTGGCTGCTACTACAGCCAAGGTCTCTATGATCCCCCTGTCCATCACCTTTCACTTTCTGCTCCTGCCCCAGGGAGTGGGAGAGAAGGGTAGGAGCTACACACGTATGTTGCAGGGGAGGTGTGACCCAGGGGCCTATGGCTCACATTAGTGTGGTCCCTACTGGTGCAGTTTCCACCGGATGCAGCCCCCTGGTCTCTTAGAAGCTGGACAGCTCTGCTTTTTTTTTTGCAGGCCATAAGGTGAAAGGTACCATGATTCATGAAAGGATCCCAGGGTTTCTTGCAACCGTTCCAGAAACTAGAAGAACTAGTTCTGTGTGGAGGTGCCAATAGGCCATAAATCAGAAAGAAGCTACAATTATTGTCTCACTCACTTCAATCATTTGGACAGGAAGATCAAAGGAAAGAAAAGAAAATACTTTTATTATACATAGTAGAGATCTCCCAAACCTTCATTGGTGGTCTCTTATAGTTTCCTAGGGTTTCATGGTTAAGTGGGGCCATGAAGCATTTAGCTCAGCAGAGCTCAACCACAGCAAGCAAACTATCCTTGTTTTTTCATTTGTTACCTCTGGGATAACAGAGGAGGGAAATGCTATAGTAACAGGGATTGTGCAGATTAAAACCCCTAGGACAACACACTTTGGTTTGACTCTCACATTGCTGAGTTCTTGAATGCCTTCAGCAAGCCTTTGCCTCTGACAGGACATGATCCTTGAGGCACTGTGGGGAAAATGTGCAGCCTTTCATGGCTCAGATAAAGCAGAGCATATAAAAATGAAACAGTCTTTGAGGACTGACTAGTTTTTAAACTTATTTTCTCATCAATTTTGGCAATGGAGTCATTCCAAAAATAGCATCACTAAAGCTCTTTCTCAGGTAGGATTCAGTGGGAGTCTTGCTGCTCTCATCTCATCCACTCTGCTAGACAGAGTGACCTGTAATCAGAGAAAGCCACATTTGAGGAGTTTCATGTTCATTGCTCTACAGTGTGTTTGTTGTTGGCTTTAACGGTAAAATGGATAGGGGATTAAAGGGACTAAACTTGGTAACGTAAGACCTCTGATTTAGATTTTGTAAAGCAACAGTTGTGAAAAGCCTCATACCTTATTGCAAGCCTAGCCCATCCAGGAATTACATGGAAGTCAATTTTGCAGCACTTCACAAAAGGCAGAAGGAAGAGACCTCAGGCCCCACTACTCCAAAATCACAGGGCTGCACCACTTGAGCTAAAGGAGAATCATTCAGCTATTATGGCAGTAAAGGTCCATGACACATGCTTTAACTTAGTTGAATAGAACTGGTAAATAATTTTCTGACAAAATGGGATTTCATTAAAAATGTCAATATGTCAATTAAAATACCATATTTTCTTGCATAAATATGCAACTTTCCCCCAAAAAATCAGGCTTCCAAATTGGGTTGTGTGTATTAAGCAGGAAAACTGATTCTGACTGGGATTGGAAGTCCTGGGGTTTGAGTCTTGCTCTACAATGCAGCAGCTATGTTATTACTGTTTAGGCAACTAAGGGTAATACTGAGGACTTAATGGATCCTCATTCCTCAGTCTACAGGTGTTAAGGATCATCTCTGATTTTAATAGCTTTGATGTTCCACTAAACAAGCTAACCTTTTTGGGGGCATTTTTTTCTGTCCACTAGCTTCTCCTGTTCTATTTCACTGTGTCTTTAGCTCTTTTGCTTAGGCTCTCTAGGCATTTAGCACAGACTCCTTAGCTCTTTTCAGAATCATAGATCCACCCAGGGAGACAAGTCTTCAGCAGTATCTAGGTATTCAGCTTTAGTTTTGTAGGAAAGGGAAGATAAATCAGCTGAAGATTAGATACTGTCTGTGTTCTATGCAGCTGTAACTCTGGAAATGTCTTCATTCTCATTCTTCTTTATTCTGCCCTTCAAAAACAAGGCATTACATTTGGGGGGGGTGTTGTATGTGAAAAAAGGAAGGGAAGAAAAAAAACCTCACAGTTTTATCAGGGTTTCAACAACTTCTGATAGCTGCCTGCCTGGTTTCCAGGGTACAGATCTGGGCCAGCCCTGCCATGCAGATGACATTAGAACTGGGAAATCTAGGGCTTCTAGATTCACAGTACTGCTGACTCTTCCAGTCTGGGCAGCCAGCTGCTCCCTGAAGTCTGGCACTCTTCTGGTCACCAGTCCTGTGGCAGACTACATGTCAAGACTGCCCCAGGACCACAGATTCTTGAAGTCCAGCCCTGGCTGAAACTCATAAGACTCTTCTCTATTTCATGGGTACCCACTCTTGAAATGGAGCAGGAAATCTGAACTTTCTGGCCATGAAGGGACTGGAATGACAGGCAAGTAATATTCCATTATATATGCACCGCTGTTAATACTCACAATTTTGTCACAAGCCGTGTGATATTTGGTGTTTATTCTTAAACAGTTCAGCTCCTGGAGTCCGGTGATTATGGGAGAATGTGAGCATTCTCTCTAAAAAACTAGATGAATTCTAGCCCCCCTTGGTTGTAGAGAAAAGCTTAAAAACTTGACCTCTAAAAGCTCAAAAACACAAGTTAGGTAAAAGGAATTTAAAGTCAGTGTTGTAAAATCTTTGCTGATTAGTAAACTGTTTTCATCATGATAGTGAGTCTGACTTGTGATTTTTGACTATTTGGGGTTAGCACTCTACATGTGATGCTCTGCAGAGCTAATGCATGTTGGCCAGAACCATTCTGTGATATGCCAAATAAAGACAATAGTCTAAAATCAACAAAATGTTAGTGAACAGGAACCAGACCTCTTGCATCAAAACCAGCTATTCTCTTCTGAGCTGAGCGATGTTTCAGAGATGCTGTTTCAGGAAAGATGTGCAAGCGCTCTATAGCTCTGGTGTATTAGCCCAGCTAGTACAAAAGGCCTCCAGGCACTGATGAATTGTGCTGCCTGCATCTGTTTCTAGCTTTCCTCTCTTTGCTGTATTGTCTTCATTTACACACATTCTTTCCCACCCTGTGCTTTTTCCTCTTCCTTCCCCTACTATCTATCTGTGTTCTCTATGTCTGTCTGTATTAACCCCTACAATAGTCTGTTTCTTTACCTACTCCGTCTCCAAAAGCATGTACACCATCTCTACTCTTGAATTGCAGTGTGAAGGCAAACATATGGCATCAGGTGATCATGGGATCCAGCTGCAATCGATCTATCCCAAAGAAATGCTAATGTGTTGCCAGGCTGAAAATATCTCGGAAGAAGTGGCATCCACAATAGAGTTGACAAAACTGCATCTGGATTCTATGCATCATTCCCCTTCATGATCACAAGAAACACCGAGACCAGCTGAGCTGCATAAGCCTTATAAACTACCACCTCAACAACACAGTCAAAGGGACCGGTACTATTTCAGCCCAATCTATGCCCCCTACACCACCTTCATGTTCTTCACTGAATTTGAATATTAAGGACTACGATTAAATCTGTGCCTCTGTGTTAAGGCCTAGCAAACTGCATGCCTTCCTTTTCATTGTGTTAGTCTGGTGGTTTTGTCAGTGGCTTGTGGAGGCTGTATATGCTCCTTCTCTGACAGATCGTGATTGTAAGGGCATTCATTTTCAAAACCACGAATTGCAATGAACAAAAAGAAAAGTTGGAGGGTGAGAGGAGGAAGAGGGGGAGAAGGGGAGGAGGAGACCCACTGCTCCAGATATGTACTAAAAGTGGTTTGACACTCTCAAGGTCGTATATCAGTCATGCAGACCATCTATAGAGGACTGCACTGATATTGCATGCAGGATGGAAAGTGGCATTTATATAAATCCTACTGTGTGAAGCACACATTTGGGGAGCCAAAGCAATAGCTTACATTTCAATGGTTATTTATCATAAAGACCAAATTACCCAAAAACTTTGTGGCAGTCCAGCACCCTTACAAAAAAAAGAAGAAGAAGACGAGGAAGAGCTAGTCAGGTTACTGTTAAGAGATCACACAACACCTAAGGGCATAAAGAAAACTATATGCAAGAATAGGCAACAATTCTATCTTGCAAAATTGTCACTGTCAAGAACAGAGAGACTTTTTTGTATGTGTCAGTTCTAAAAATCTTTCTTCCTTTTCCTTATTCTCTTTCATAATTGAGAGATTTCTGCTATAATCCCTGATTAACACAATAATTTAATATTTTTAATCGGTGTCCTGCCTTTAACCATGCCCAGTTCTAGGTGATCAGAAGACATTTCTACAGAAAACATGTATTTAAGGCCTTGTACAGACATTCAGTTTCTCCTGGGGGAGTTGCTACTCTCATAGAAGAAATCATGAGTATACAGATGTCAAGGCTTTTTCTCCCCAAGTAAAAATGGCCACTCCAAGAGAAAAATAGCCTGGGAACAACCAGAATTAAATCATGCTCAGGAGAATTTCTCCTGGGAGAGGAAATGTCCGTATGTGCCACAGCTTCTCTCAGAAGAGAACATAGTCCTCCAGATTCCATGTCCGCCCCCCCCGCCGGAGATGGTATGTTGCTCACTGGTCTCTGCTGCTCCAGCAGGGAATAGAACACTCCCCGCTCACAATCCATGCACTGTGCTGCAGAGAGACACAGGCAGACCATTGGAAGTCTGGATCAGCCAATCAGGGCTACCCTATGCACTACTGCCATTTGTCACCAGGCAGACTAAGGGAGCCTGCAGAGCATGCTGCAATGTGTGTACAGTATCAGCATTGCAAGCTCTTCACTGTTCAGGGCCTCAGAATTCAAAGTCTATACATGTAACTGGGTATGTTTCTCTACCAGGAGAACAAACCTGGGAGAATTCTCCCAGATTACTTGAATGTGCTTATTCAGTCTAAAATATCAGTCAGATGTATTCAATTTGCCAACTTTTCAGGGCCAGGACTGCTATTGGCTATGCATATGTATGCAGCCTAGCACAACAACATCTCTATCTTATGTAGGGCCCCTAGTGTTACTGTAATGAAAAAAAATAGAAGGTATGAAATGCTTTATTACGGTGAAAGTACAATACAGCCAAAAATGAAAGTATACAAGACTTGTCACAACAGACTGATAGTCTATCTAGTTTAGCCCACCTGATGATAGCTACTACAGAGGGAAGGGATAAAAGTCCCATAGGACGTGTCTACGTGTTGCCCTATGGCAATGTAGCAATTCACAGCACCACTGTATGGCACACTGTGGTGACATATCAATCATGTGTCTACACGTGATCGCTAGCTACATCACCATAGCAGCACACTCCCCAGTTATAGAATGCCACTATGGTGACGTAGCGGTGAAATCTCCCCGTGCTCTGTACACATGGTGCAGTAATCACCCATACTGTGCTGTGCTTTAGTACTTCCAAAGGAAGTATTAAAGCATGGCGCTGTAGCAACATTGCCATATGAAGACATGTAGACACGCCCATAATGCATTTAGCTGTGCCTAACTATATCTTGAAGAAAAGGTGTCCTTCCCACTAAATTACTGTAATTTAGCATTAAATCCTGACCTTCCCCTTCCAGATTCCAGATATACATAAGGATCAGATTCACTATCCAAATGTTCTCATATTAAAAACAAATGAACTAGATGCAACTTACTTCTTACTTTTTCCAAGTCTATAACCATTCTCAGCTTTGTTTGCACAACATACCAGCATCAGGTTTACTGAAGACCCAATCGGCAGTTCAACAATGGCAGTGGGAATCTTTCTATTCACTTCACAGGGGTTGTGCCTGGTCATGAGAAAATAAGAATGCATGGAAAACTACTGACAAGGGCTAAGATCTTCAAAAGTGACAAGCAATTTTGATTGCCTCAGTTTCTGCTGTTCAGCCTGAGATTCTGTGATTAAGCTAGATTTTTTGATGGCAAATGCTCACTGCTTTATGGAAAAGCAAGGTGCCAAAGTTGTATATTTACAGTATCTCAAATTGGGCACCCAAAACTAAAGGTATCCAAAATTACTGGTCACTCATAAAAATACAGTGCAACAAATTCAGAACAGTGCCCCCACCCAATGTGAGACCCTGTAAGAAGCAGTGCTTGACCCCAAATGCTTACCTCTGTTGCTTTCCACACAGGCTTCTTGTGTATGAGGAGCTATTGTTTTTGTTCAACAACACACCCCATAGCTTTTAGCGTACATGACATATTAAAATGCAGGTAAATTTCACACGTTGTTGGAGGTTTGTCGCACAGTCAAGCTACATACAGTAAATGCTATCACAGCTTTCACAGCTGTTTACTTTGTCACAGAGCATCCACACCATTGTCTGAATAACAACAAGAACTCAGCACACAAACCAAATTTGATGACTCAAAAGCCACACAGAAAAGTCAGCCTTTCTCATTAGTTTTGAGAGCTCTAAATTTAGGATCATACCTCACTGCATATTTCAGGTGTCTTATAAATAAGGTTTGTTCTCACCTGCTTCACATACACACGTTTCCTCTTAGAAAAAATAAATAAAACCAAGGGTTTGCTTTTTCTAATGTAGCTGGAGGCTAGACATCACTCACCTCTTTTTCTACATTTGTAACAGTTCATTTTCCCCTATGCCTGTGCCATGGAAGTTAGGGCAGGAATAAAAGTATTTATTCCTGTTCTCAAGGCACTGCTATCCACTGCTGCGATGGGATGTAGGTTTGGGAATGGATTCAGGCAAGTTCCGTGTATCTCCTATTACTCTATGTACTAGACTGTACTGTAGTCACCCATAAGCAAGCAACATTCCAATAAGCTGCATCATCCTAGTAGTCACATACCATGGATGTACAATTCTTCTCTTTCTCTCTCCTTTGTCTGAAGCAGGGGTGGGCAAAATATTGCCCATGGGCCAGATCTGGCCTGTCAGGCTATTCCATCCAGCCCGTGGGGGCCCTAAAAAATTTAGAAAATTAATATTTATCTGCTCTTGGTTGCCTGTCAAAGATGACAAGAGCCAGGGGCACTAGGATCCAGGGGAAGCCAGCAGCAGGACCTAGCCCAGCCCCGCCCCTGGTATTTTTCTGGTTCCAAGGTGGCAAAACCCCTTACTGACAGGAGTACTTCTGGGAGCAAGGAGAGGGGCTTCTGGTGGCAAAAGTCAGGGGTTAGGGGGTGGGACTTCTGGTCACAAGATGGTGATCAGGGAGCGGGGCATGTGTCAAGGGACAGAACTACCCATGTGGCCCTTGACAGCTTGCCAAAACTCAGTAAGCGGCCCTCCACCTGAAATAATTGCCTACCCCTGTTATAGAGGTATTAACGCACAATCAATTGCTTACAAACCAATCTAGAGTCCATATAGTCTTTGTCCTCATCTAGGTCACTTCCGTGCACAAACATAAAGTCCAAGTCACAGTTTCACCCAGTGATGCCCAATCTTTCTGATGCACAGGCCAGGTGATGGTGTGGGATTGGTCCAAAGACCAGATCCGGTCCATGGCACAATCCAGCACATGAGGCTGGAGCCCAGTCTGGCACACAAAGACAGCCAGTGTGTGGCCTCAAATGCCACGTTGGGCCCTGCACCCACAGCCCTGGCTCTATGCAGAGGGCCATGTCATCTGGCCTGCAGGGCTTGGAAATTTGGCATCAGGGGAGCAGTGGGAGTGTTAATTGCCACTTCTCACCTGCTGCCAAATTTCCAGGCTTGTGGGAATCCCTGAGCCAGATGACATGGCTCTGTGAGCCAGATCCAATCTGCAAGCCAGAGGATGAGCACCACTAGTTTAACCCCAAAAAGTAAAAATTAGGTCCAGGGATTTTCTGTACTTGTTAGGGCATGATACTTCTTCACAGAACTCTATAACAAAATTCTGTGAACTTGGTGGTTTCAGGGGTTCATGTAGATATTCTCACCTTAGGCAACCCAACATCTCTGAGTTCTGAGTTTTAATGGATCCAGAAACAAAACATGAGATTCAGAGCCATGCCATTTCACCTGGCTGTTTGTCATATGCAGCCATTAGCAAGCAATCACTGTGTCTGATCTTTTATGAAAAACCAGAAAAAAGCAGTTTTAAACCATAGGAAACCTCAGCAGAGTGAGTTTGTTCAAGGCCATGCTGAGCTTTTAAGGCTTTGAGTTTTTCCCAGAAGATTCTGTCTCAATCTAGTCAGAAACTCCATTCCCTCACCCAAGGCTGCCCCTCTCTTTCCTTAGCAGGAGTAAACACCTAGTGGTGAGTAAGAGGAGGGGAATGTGTAACTCTCTCAGCATATCCAGTACCACACTGAATGTAGCCATTGGTTTATCATTGCTCAGTTATCAGCCACTAGCAGTGGGTAGTACCTGAGGCCTCAGAGAAAGGCACCAGAAACCCCTTAACAGCTCAACGAATAATAGAATATTAGGGTTAAAAGGGTCCTCAGGAGGGCATCTTGTCCAGCTCCCTTGCTCAAGGTAGGATCATCCTTGACTAATCTATTCCCGTCAAGTGTCTGTCTTGCCTGCTCTTAATAGAACCTCAAGTGTGCAGTTGTGGAATAGATTGCCCCAGAGCTGTTTTTTTCCCCCCAGTCCCATCAATTATTGGTTGGTTTCTGGCCTGAAGCATGAGAGTACGCATCTTTCCCAGCTGATTGCATTGGACAGGACTAACTAGATTATGTTTTAATAGTCCTGGTATCATCTAAAAATATACAGATGTTATGAAGGACATTATATGCAGAAAAATCCCATATAACATTTTAAAGAGAAAAAACATCCCCAATTCCCCCTTCCCTTATACCTCTTCCTCCAAAGGACCAGAACCAACCAGATCTATATGTCTGGCAGAAGAAGTCACAACCCCATCTGGGATGTGTCAATGCTGTGATAAGAATTGCCCAAAAAGCAGGAAGAGGCAGGCGCTAGAGAGACATGTGAAATGTTTCTCTCCATCCTCCCCCACCCACTTTGCTGTAACTGCAGTACACCCAGCAGCAGCCACTCCAGAGAGCTAGCAACATATCATGAGACCCAGATTCATGCCCCTTACGTGTCAGTGCATTTAATTGCCATTAAATCATGGGGCTCAGCTAGTCCTAGCAGAAACAGATACAGAAAACTGATTGACAGTTCTTTTGCTTGGGAATCTAAAAGGTCAAATCCAGTACCTGACTTCTTGACCATAGACAGTCTCTGAAGGACCCTGGGCTAGTGCACTACATGCCTGAGAGCTACCATGTTTAACACAGAATCATAGAAAATTAGGGTTGGAAGGGATCTCAGGAGGTCATCTCATCTAACCCGCTGCTCCAAGCAGGACCATCCCCAACCAAATCATCCCAGACAATGCTGTGTCTAGCCAGGCCTTAAAAACCTCCAAGGATGGAGATTCCACCACCCCCCTGAGTAACCTGTTCCAGTGCTTTACTACTGTCATGAGGAAGTCTTTCCTAATATGCAACCTAAACTTCCCTTCCTGCAACTTGAGACCATTGCTTCTTGTTCTGTCATTTAACACCACTGAGAACAGTCCAGCTCCATCCTCTTTCAAACCTCACTTCAGGTAGTTGCAGGCTGCTATTAAATCCCCATGCAGTCTTCTGCAGACTAAATAAGCCTAGTACCCTCAGCCTCTCCTCAAAAGTCATGTGCCCCATCCCCAAATCATTTTGTTTACCCTCTGCTAGACTCTCTCCAGTTTGTCTACATTCTTTCTATAGTGGGGGGCCCAAAACTGGACACATTACTCTAGATTGGTCTCACCAGTGCTGAGTAGAGGGGAATAGTCACTTCCCTTGATGTGCTGGCAGCACTCCTACTAATGCAGCCCAGAACGCTGTTAGCCTTCTTTGCAACAAGAGCACACTGCTGGGTCATATTCAGCTTATTGTTCACTGTAACCCCCTGGTCCTTTTCTGCAAAGCTGTTGCTTAGCCAGTCGGTCCCCAGCCTGTACCAGTGCATGGGATTCTTCCATCCTAAGTGCAGGACTTTGCACTTGTCTTTATTGAACCTCATTTCTTTTGGTCCAATCTTCCAATTTTGTCAAGGTGTCTCTGAATCCTAGCCATACCCTCCTGCATTTCTAATACTCCCCCCAGCTTAGTGTAATGAACAAACTTGCTAAGGGTACACTCCATCCTATCTTCTGTATCATTCATGAGGATATTGAAGTGGACTGACCCCTGAGACACTCCACTTGATATTGGCTGTCAACTAGACATAGAGCCATTGATTACTACCCTTTCAGCCCAATGATCCAGACAGTTTTCTATCCACCTTACTTTCCATTCATCAAACCCATACTTCTTTAGCCTTCTTGCAAGAATATTGTGGGAGACCATATCAAAAGCCTTGCTAAAGTCAAGTTATATCATTTTCACTGTTCTCCCCAATTCCACAGAGCTAGTCATCTCATCACAGAAGGTTTCTCAGGCATGACTTGCCCTTAATGAATCTATACTGACTGTTCCTAGCACCTTCTCCTCCTCCAAGTGCTTAGAAATGGATACCTTGAAAACATGTAACCTCCAGCTATACATTTTGTTTAGGCACTCAAAGGATCTGCTTCCCATTAATTTTTTTTTATGTCAACACTGAATTTGGAAATAACTTAAATATGTTTTCCACAGTTGAAAATATGTGTTTTCACATACTCTTTCACATCTGACTACTACTTTCAAATTAAGCATTCCAAGGTATCTCATGTGTGGGGTATTATAATTTTGGCATTGCATAATCATCATACCTATTAAGTACTAAAGGACTAGAGGACTAATCATTCAGAACAGGAGGCTCTGTTTATTCATAAACATATTACTTTGTTATATCTTAGCCAGTGACAAAAAGTAGAGCAGCCTGGCAGCTGAAATATTGTGTTCACTGAAGGGAGCTGGTGAATTGATTGCCTTAATGACAGTTCATTGCAATGACAACAAAAAGAAAGAAAGAAAATTGTCAGGCTGATTGCAACTGGCCAGCATGCTCCACAAACAAAGACTTGGCTGGAATAGTAGGTCAGGCTCTTATATAACTCCCATCTACAAGAGGAAGACTGGGATTATTTTCTGTACAGATAGGACCTCCTCTTTAATAAATACTATGGGCACTTTTACACATGCTCCAGGGTTGGGAGGGGTGGCACTTTAATTAGAGCAGCTCCAAGAGCCGCTCTAATTAAAGTGCTGCCATGTCTCCTGTATCAGCATCCCTGTGCTTAAAAATGGCAGTGGAGGAGCTTGACTTTCAACAAGCTTTAGTTTAAATGCCATTGCCATTTTTAAGTGTGAGGACACTGATACCTAAGACTTAGGAGTGTAGGCAATTCATAGGGGGAGCACATGCCCCCCCTGAGATTGGCCACCATTGGAGCTGCTGCCTTCTGCCCACGGTCACCCCCACCTTGCTGTCGATGCAGCTGCAGGCGGACCCTGCTTGCTGCCCACTGCCTGCTGCTCACCACTCACCACACCTCCCATCCCTCCCACCACCAACACTGCCAGCAGTAGCTGTGGGCGGTCCCTGATTGCCGCTTACCACCATGGTGTCCACCCAGTCATGGAAGACACCAGTCGTTCATGCTTAGGAGGCTGCAGCAGATCCTATTAATCAAGTCTGCTCTGACACACTGGAATTCCAGCACATTGGAGCAGCCTCAGAGCTTGTGTATAAGTGCTCTATGTGCTAAGAAACTTCAGAGCCTTTACCATTTTTAATAAAGTTTTCATAGCCACTGAGAGTGCTTTTCAACAAGTTCTTTGTTTTCACTTGGCTTTACAGCCACGGCCAGCTATTTAGAGATGTATCTACCTGTATTTGTCCCATTGACTTCAATTTCCCATGAGATTGGATTGGGGACTTCTCTTGTGTCAGAAAAGACAGGTGTGTTTTGAGTGCCTGGCAGAATGAGGGCCCACAGCATAAACACAAATTTCAATAACAAGTTTAACAAGCCTCAAAGCTCCTGAAGTTTTAGTTTAATCTTTTTTTCTTTCATCCCAAACTCTTCCAGGTGTTACAAGAGGTTTGCTAGTATAACAAAAGTTTATAGGATTCTCTGGGCCAAGTAACAACTGCAGCGTGGTCAATGGGTGGTTTCAAGACAAAAACAAATGGAGACAAAGCTTAGTTAATTTTGCACAGTGCTATCCACAACGAATTGTGCCTAAGAGGGGCACAAGTGTACGTGCTGAGACATTTTCTGCACAGTTAATTAATCAACTACACAGTAAAATTCTGGTGTAGACACACCCAGGGTGATGTGTTTAGTGACCCATTCAACCATTGAAAAAACTAGCTAGACTAGGCCCCAGGGAGTGCCCAGGGCCACAATAAAATTCCCAGTTGTCCCTATCCTGTGCGAGGTACCAGTTAAGCCAAGAACAGACAGACCTTGGCAGCTTCTTTTTCATTTAGTCAGCAAAAATATTTTCAGGGGCTCCTGGGAACTGAAACTATAAGGTTTCACATAATTTTAGGAAGAAGAATACAGTAATTTATCCAAGTCAGTGGCATTGTGAGTCAAGTCCCATGATCCTCCTGGCTTGAAAAGTGCTGGTCAAATCACTAAGGCTCAGAAGCCATCTGAAATAGGAATACTTACCTGATGCAAGGCCAAACCAGTCATATCATCACGGCTGCCCTGGAAATCTCATGAGACTAATTTGTTCTTATGAGATTTACAGCATTTCCTGCTCATTGTCGTTCTGAAAAAGAGCAATGCCTGTTTTTTCATGGATCTTCAGCATTTCCTCTTCAAGTTCCAAGAGAAACATAACCTTTATTCCTTTAGCCACAACACGGCCAGCAGGCCCATGATTTGTTCCTTTCTCTAATACGCACTGATTATATCTGTATCTCTTCTCCACGCTGGTAAGGACAAGAGGAGGGGAAGGGAGTCCTGGACTGTGCCTAAGGCCCTTCTTTTGAGGATTAGATGGGCTGCTTTTCAGCCCAACTCTGTGTTAGCTTTATAAGACAAGACGAGTTAAAACTTAATGAACTCATATTTTTGTCACTAAAGCTCTGACTCATAATGCATAAAGCCAGCAGATATGATGAGTAAGGGAGTGTCATTTGTTCAGCTGCTTATCACATTTCTAATGCTTAGACCAGATGTAGTTCAGAAACAAAAACAAAAACTTCCTAGTTTGTATCCTACGATTCCACAATCTTCCATTTCAGGGGAGGCATCTACCATCCATGGGTCTGGGATATGCATATGTAGTTGCCCTAAAAACATTTCTATCCATGAGCTAGAGAAAAAGAAACTAGGGGAGAAGTTTCCCTAAGCATCTTCCAATTCTTTCCTCCCTTGTAGCTTGAGTCAGGATCATAAAATAATCCTGAGTAGTACTGGAAGAGAAAAGTGTTGGCTCAGGGCAGCCAGCTCCTCAGCAGATTGGCCAAGCTGTTGTGCATCCCCATCTCACACTGCTGATTGACTGAGAGGGTTGGGTAGCCCTCTCAGCTAATCAGTGGTGAGGGGGTGACAGAGGGGGGCAGCCACCATCTTGGCTGCTCCCCTTCACACCAGTGGCCTCACCCCCCACCCCCAACAAGGGCCATGACAACCTCTGCCTCCTACTGGGGAGCCAGCATTTTATTTTCAGTAAGGTGTTTTTTTTCTTTAATGTTTTTTGCATACAATGTCCAATTTCAGTTTCTGCAAAATCCATGGCACTGTAAATTGAGTAGGTCCCTAATTACGAATGATGTGTATTGTAGATCACTGTTGTCTAGAAACTGGACCCTGAAGTTACCAAACTTCACTGGCAAAAAGTTGCTGTTGCTACTGAGTCCTTTCCTTGCCTGTGGAGCTGGAGTTGCATCACTATATTATTATCATCACCACCAACATCATCATTATTATTACTACAATCATCACCATATCAGGCCACAACTGAAATTTCACCACATTGCATTAGGTGCCATACAAACATATCCTAAGTTTTTGGCCCTACCCAGACAGTTTACAATTTAGATAGACAAGACTCACAAAGAGCAGTAGGAAAAACACGAACACAGGGACCATCTACATGAGACACTATGGCACAGTAGCAACAAGCTACTACACTGTAGCTCATTGCTACCATGCAGTAGCATCACCGGGCACTAACTGTGGTGATGATAGTGTGCAGTAGTAAAAAGCTACTGCAGAGTAGCTCATTGCTACAGTGCAGTAGTGCTGGCCAAAAACTGAGAGGCAATGGTACTGCACAGTAACACCAAGTACTGCACAGTCATTTAGTAGCTGCATAAATATTTGACCAAATCTTCAGATTCGGCTGAATCAAATCAGGGACAGTGTTCTGAATCAATTAATTGAATCACTGTCCCCGATTCAAGCCAAATCTGAATTGAATAGGACCTACTTTGCACACCCCTAGTAAGTATCCTGTTTCCAGAAGAGTATTAACCTCATTCTTAGCCTGTCTCTAAATAGCCTTGTTAAACCAATTTGCACAAGAATTCTGTATCTGCCACAATCAACAATCATGGAGGAATATTATTTCCCTCTCCAGAATGTAGAGATTTTGAATTATTTACGTTGTAAACCAGATTTCTCTGTCAAAGTCTCCTCTCTTCCCTTAATCCCCTCCCCACATCCCTGCCCTGCAGTTTAGGATAATCTGAAATGTTATTGTTTTAAGTTTTAAAATGAAGGAAGAAATGACTGCCGCAGTATCTCCAGTGTCAGCAGAAATCATTCACATGTGCCAAGTGTCAAAGCAGATGAAAGAACTCTGATCACTTCCTGACATTTTAACTAGGTACTTGCTTTAATTATAGAAAATTTTAGCTGCTGTTGTATAACTCAATGGCACATGACATAATCTGACAAAATTCCCACTCTTTTGCCCAAGCCTTTTCAGAGCCAATGAAATAAAGATATATATAAATATCAGAAGTAAATCTCAGAAAAAGAACCCATGGGCCAGATAATTATTTATGAATAAAAGCCTGTGATCTGATTTTCAAAAGTGCTAAGCACTTATAGCTCCTCTTGGTTTCAGTGGGATTTATAGAAGTTCACCACCTCTAAAATTAAAGTAGCTGTAGTGTCTGATCTTCTGTTAACCTTTATGGTAGATTAGGAAAATGTGGGTTTCCCTACTTCTTTGACTGTATTGAATATAGTCACTTTCAAACAGTATTGGTTGTATTTAGGGACATGGGATATTGCTTACAGCTTGGTAAACAGGGCTCATAGACAATGGTTAATTAATATATAGGGCAGTTTAAAGGAAAAGGGGGGGGAATTCTTTCCTTATTTGTACCATTTTTGGCACCAGCTGTTTATTTGCCAGCTGCTCAGTGAATGTGTCTACACATGCGCATTTCCTGTGCAGTAACCAAAATTACTGTGCAGCACAGGCATGCATCTACATGTGCATGCCCATATTACGTAGTAAATAGGGTGACTTACACCAGCTTGAGTGTAAATTTGTTACCTGCATCATGCAAGTATAAAATTTACATCCAATTAGTTACTGCACATGTAGATGCCTTACAGCCTGGTAACGCAGCTAACTTTAGTCCCAAGTCAGTCCACATACAACATTAATGTGCTTTAACACTTGCAAGCGTAGATGCCAGCCTATTTCCACTTACTATGCAGTAAATTTAAGCCAGCATAAATGCACGTGTAGACACGCCCAGTTATAAGCATCTAAACATCTCTTTTGGAACAGGTGCAGGTGATATGGATGAAGGTCTGATCCTCATTTACATCAAGGCCTATTTAGACCTCTCTTGAAAAGTAAAGGGGACCAGACGATATACAGTATACTTACCGTAGTTGATAATCAGGCCCTCATATTTAGGACCTATCTTCCCAAATGTTTTTTTCATATACAAATCCTATCACATATATCAAGATTAACCAACCAGGGCCAAATGCCCTGCAGGCCAGAGTAGCAGGGGCCATATGTCTACAGGTCACAAAATGACAGGCCACTGCTCCCCATCCCCCCGCCCCCCAGCCAGTCTCCCCCATTGCACCATGCATCTTCACCTTCTCCCACCACCGCAGCATGTAAGTGCAGCCCCTCCCTCCACACTGCTGTATCGGGTGCCCATGAGGGCACTCCCTGGTGTGGGGGCAGGCAGCAAAAGCTGGAAGAAGGAGGGGGAGCTTAGAGACCTGTTTTATTATTGGAGCCTAGAGACTCTGCCAAATTGATATGGGAAGTGATGGCCCAGCAGGAGCCCAGAGGCTGCAACTTAACCCCTTGTGAGCTAGAAGCAGACTGCAAGCCACCAACTGAACAGCCCTGACCTACACACAAGTGTAATACCACAAAAAAGTGAAGTGCATGATGTGGGGTAGGGGGGGTGGCTTTTGAAAAACAGCCCCTTAGAATTCAGTTGGCTTTTGAAGTAACTGACTGGCAACAGGATTAGCTCGAGGACAGTCTTTCTTAGAAACCGAAGAGAGGAGCAAGTATTTTGCTGTCCAATGGGAAGCGGTGGGGTTATTTTGGTCAGTGTATTACTGGGAGGGGGCTGGGGGGGTGGGGTTGGTAGTTCCTGCAATAAAGCTAATTCAAATTTAACAAAGCATGTGCTTAAGACAGAGATGGACAATATGGCAGATCTGGCCCATGCCAGACTCCATTTCCCAGAACCCCTGCCTGTATCACTTTGTCCGGTTTCCACGGAGACCCCAGTAGCTGTGGTGCTGTAACAGCATGGGGCCAGGGTTTCCATGGAGACCGGCCCCAGCAGTGCTGGCAGGGTGCATGGCTGGATGGGGAGCTGCTTCAGGACTAGGAGCGGGGTCCAGAGCAGCATGCGGGCAGCAGATCACAGCTCTGACCTGGCTCTGGACCACGATGTCACTAGTGCAAGATCCCAGCCCTAGTCCCAGAGCAGCTCCCTGCCCAGCCATACAACCCCTGCCAACAGTGCTGAGCCTGGTCTCCATGGAAATTCTGGCCCCATGATGTTACAGTGCCGTTGCTACTGAGGTCTCCATGGAAACTGGTCTTAGCAACACAGGCAGGGGCTGCTGGGAAATGGAGTCCGCCATGGGCTGGACTTTTGCCCACCCCTGGCTTAAGCCCATCCTATGTGTTTTGCCAAAGACTTAAGCATCCGCTTAACTTTCATCACTTGATTGAATCTGGACCCAAGCACTACTGATTCCATCAGGAAGCAGTAGACACAGCCATTTGCAGACACTACTAGCAAGAGACATGATTGCTGTGGTGGTGTCTCCCAGTAAAACAACAAGTATATGTCATGGTTGTGGATTTAAACACTTGTCAGAGTTGGTTGTTTCCTCTCTTTAATACAGCTCAGCATCTCTTCTAATGACTCTCACTGTGCAAGAAGGTCAGGCTGAGGGTTGTCCTATGCAGAAAACACTACCTTTGGGAGTTCCACCTGCACATCGAGGAGAATTGCACTTTAAGTCTGCATGAAGGGCTTCCTTCATGAATCCCTAAGGGAAACAATTTTATTCTAATAAAAATGTATGCAATGCAGTTCCTGTCTGTGGTTCAAAAATGTGTGTTTGTGCTGCCGGCGATCCGGACATGTCAGCATTCCCTTCAGAAGCTTTTATTCTCATGGGCCTGTGCCTCTGGGGTAGAAATTTGCTCCAGGCTGAAACACAGCAGACAGAATCTAAGCCTGGTGTGAATAATTTCCCAGTTCCTCTGTTTGTTGTTTTAATCCTCTCCAAGCTGGAGGGATGTGCAACTATATTTATACCTGTAAGTATTAACAATATTGCACACCAGCTGACTTGTGGAGTGCACTCAGAATGCCTTATTTTCTGGGGAGGATTTGGATGCCAGTGAAAGCCAACAAATGCATGCTCAAAACTGCATGCAGCAACTGTACTGTCTTAGCTGAGATCTCAAAACATAATGAAAATATCAGTGAATGACAGCTCAAAACTCATTCTTTCACTCATTTGACAGATACAGATACTGAGGACCAGATATTCATCTTAGCCAGGAGGACACCTTGTATTTCAGCAGAAGCCGAAGGAGATACCAACAGTTCTAATACCTACTTCTTTTCTTCTGCTCTTCCCCACACCAACAATGGTCCCGGTAGTTATTGATTTAAAATGATACATTAGGGCATTTAGTACACAGGATCTGGGAGCAATATGTGTGGACCATAGAAGGCACTTTCAATTCTTGTAGACTTAAATGGAATATTAGATGACATGGGTAGGAAAATAGGACTAAATGAAAGGGCAGATGTTCTTTTGGTTAAGGACTGGAATTCAGAAGGAGCTATGGTCTGTTCTTAGCTCTGCCACAGACTACATGTTATTGGTTAAATTTCTTATCCTCTCTGTGCCTCAATCCCCTATCTGTAAAATGGGGATATTGCTACTTCTACTGTCTTTCTGTCTCTAGTCTGTTTAGGCTATAAGTTCATTGGGCACAGTGACCATCGCTTGTTATGTGTCTGTTTGTACAATAGTTGGAGCAATAGAGACCTGCTCTCAGAAGGGGGACTGTAATCCAACTAGCACATGTTGATAATATGCCCATTCTTTGGTTCAGAATCAGAGGGTGCATCTACACATGCACTTTACTACAGAATAGACTAATTTGCTGCACAGTAAAGTGTAACTGTCTACACATACAGTGGTATTTGGTCACAGTAAACTAATTAATTTTGCTATAAGATAGTACTGTCTTACAGCAGAATAAATAACTGCAATTAAATGCAAGTGTAGACTCTGACACAGTTTACTTCCAGTTGGCCCAGGCAGCAGAGACCCAGACTCCTGCCTGCCACCTAACCATACAGTTCTATATTTTCAGCAAACTCGTGCCCCAGCCAGCCATTCCACTGTCTGACACTGCTACCTAGAGCCCAGGACTGACTCCCCCATGCCCCCTGCCAGCCCAGGCCTGCTGCATCCCAATCAAATTGCTCTGGAGTTTATTCCTTTGCATTAATTGCAAATGTAGATGCACCCACTTTTAATGCCTGTTACTCTAGGCCAGATTTTGCTCTTATTTAGAGTAGAGTCAAAGTAGTGGAGCCCCACCAAAAGCTAGCTTATCCCTTACTCCTCTGGAAGCAGTTAATTTTCTTCTCTAGGGGCACTCTACATGTACAGCCCATACTGTGCTATACACGCAGCTCAAAATTATTTTTAGCAGCTACTTCACCATAGTGGCGTGCTATACTGGGGGAGCATGCCACTATGGCAAAGTAGCTGCTGGTCACATGTAGATGCCCATGGACGCTGCGTCACTGTAGCACATTGCTGCAGCAATATAGCATCATGTGTAGATGCACCCTATACAAAGAAGCACGTTGAAAGATGTGCCTGACTTTTGCTTTTGACTTTGTTTACTAACAGTGAAAGTCGAGCACAATTGTTTTCTAGTTACACACATGGAAAATACAGAGCAAAAACTCTCCAATTGCCTTAGTAGCATGAAGCAGGTCAGGTCTTATTTTCAATAGGCATATTCCTTGGGCAGCTTTCTTTTAGGTTATTGCGTTGTAATTGCAGAAGAAACTAACCTTTTTAACTCTTATGTTGATTATAATGCTTGCTAAAAGTAATAAAAGGACTTTACAGTGTGTTGCTCTTTTTTCAATAGTGCCTCCACTGATCCACTGCTTTTAGCCCAGAATGGAAAAGTATTCTGTCTCTTGCTTTGTCAAGGTGTGATTATATATAAGTAGCATGAACTTGAAGATGACAAACCTTGAGAGTGGAATTGAAAAAGGCCTTTCCATTACTGGACAGCCTTGATGTGCAACAGATAATTAGATGCATGCAAATTTGGGGAGAAGAGGCTGTTTGAGTTTAGGATTTGTTTATTAATTACTAGATTAAAATGTTGACTAGGCATCAGGCGGAGAAAAAGAACTTACCCAGGACTGCAGATTTTGCGTCTATTTCTCCATTCAGTTACCTTGTTGTAAATGAGGAGTATCCTCTTTGAGACAGTGCTAAGGCTAAGGAAAGTGAGGACTGAAGTAGAAAACAAGTGCTTAAATCCCTAGTGGTCTTGGGGGCTGTTACCCCCTTCATTGTGACAACAACAACTGCAAAATAAGACCAGGGCTTTGAAAAGAGTAATAGTTCTCAAGTGCATTCTTGCATTTTGATAGGAATCTAGTTAAAGGATCAGGAGGTAAATGACTGCTGTTCCATTGAAGCCTCCCTCTGAGGAGCTGGTCCTAAATACCATTCTCTTAGCTTTGAGGAAGGCTTATAACAGGGGGGCTAAGGACTTCAATAATGAAGAGCATTCCTATAGAAGGTGCTGACATTCCTCTATGTTTTGCTGACTCTGGTGAGACGGTGTAATGCTCTAACACAAATGAAAACAAATACAAAATTGCTTTGCAATGTTAAATAATTCCCTCTATTACAGCCCTCCAGAGGCCATCATTACAATATCAGTAATTGCCAGCTGTTAGTTGGTCTGCAATACTACTGTTTCCCCTATACCTGGAACAGGAAATAGGCATTAAACATCAGGCGAGAGACTGTAGTAACTGTTAGCAACTGCTGACTTTTTAATGGTAACAGTTCTATAACTTGTACTGTAGAACAAGTGAATTCGGAGATTGAATCGGTCTTTTCTAGCTCTAGCCTCCCCCAGCCCTGAGGACCAGACATCTGTACTGGGTGGTGTTCAGACTTCCCTTCAAGTACCATGAAAGTCCAGGGGACTCAAAAGAGTGCCTAGATATAAGCATGTGCTGAATTGATATCCTGTATCAGAATGGACTTAAGTATGGGTTAAAAAATGTACTGTATTAGAGCCTGACTGGCTATCTTCATAGCCAAAGTTTAACACCTTAAATCCAGAGGCTTAAGGCATTGCAACTGCTAACATTTTCACCTACCACATCTCTTCACAGCTTCCCCTGTGTGCTTCAGGATCAGGTCCCCTATGGCAAATGTATCATTTTAACATTTCTCTTGTGTTTTTCTTCCCGCAGTATGTGGCATTTGCCTCCCTCTTCTTCATTCTGGTCTCCATCACCACTTTTTGCCTCGAGACCCATGAGAGATTTAACCCCATCGTGAACAAGACAGAAACCGAATTCATTGGAAACGACACCCAGATCCGACACTACAGGGAAGCAGAAACTGAGGCCTTTCTGACCTACATTGAAGGTGTCTGTGTGGTGTGGTTTACATTTGAGTTCCTAATGAGAGTGACGTTCTGCCCAAACAAGGTGGAATTTATCAAAAACTCTTTGAACATCATTGACTTTGTGGCCATTCTGCCTTTCTATTTGGAGGTTGGACTAAGTGGCCTGTCTTCCAAAGCTGCTAAGGATGTCTTGGGCTTCCTACGAGTAGTCCGTTTCGTGCGAATTCTGCGAATTTTCAAGCTGACTCGCCATTTCGTGGGGTTGCGGGTCCTGGGACATACCCTCCGTGCCAGCACAAATGAATTCTTGCTGCTCATCATATTTTTGGCATTGGGCGTCTTAATCTTTGCCACGATGATCTACTATGCTGAGAGAATAGGTGCTAAACCCAATGATCCTAGTGCCAGTGAACACACACACTTTAAAAATATCCCCATCGGCTTCTGGTGGGCTGTTGTCACCATGACTACCCTGGGCTACGGAGACATGTATCCTCAGACTTGGTCAGGCATGCTGGTGGGGGCTCTCTGTGCTCTTGCAGGCGTGCTGACCATTGCCATGCCTGTCCCCGTCATTGTGAACAATTTTGGAATGTATTACTCCTTAGCTATGGCTAAGCAGAAGCTACCAAAGAAAAAAAAGAAGCATATCCCGAGGCCACCCCAGCTGGGATCCCCCAATTATTGTAAATCTGTCGTAAACTCTCCACACCACAGTACTCAGAGCGACACATGCCCACTGGCCCAAGAAGAAATTTTAGAAATTAACAGAGCAGGTAGGAAACCTCTTAGAGGAATGTCCATCTGACCTTTAACCTCCACCCCTTGTAGAGATTTAAGATTCAGTCAGACTGCTTTCTTAGAGCAATGGGTAGCACATTTATCCATTATAGTCCCACCACCACACATTGAATAATATGTGTGAAGTCTAGGTTGCAGGGACAAATGATACAGGGGAGGCTGATCAGCAAAATTAAGGATGACAGCATGCTCTAAGGAGCCAAAACTTTGGTTCTGGTTAAGGGTATATAGATTTCAAGATTATTTTGAAGAGGAATTGCATTTAGTAGAAGAATTTTTAGTCTTCTGCAGCTGTGTTGCTGGACTGCATAATGCATCACAGAGGCTCCTCAGATCTGAATGCTTCCTAGTGGAGTAGGAGCCAAGTATGCAGCAATTACTGAGATGTTTGACAAATCAGATTGGGGGGGAAAAAAACTAGATGTTTTTTCATTTGTTCCCAGCTGTGACCTTTCAGCTGTTTTGGATTGGCAGATATTGTTCATCTGATTAAAGAAACTGGGTACCCAGTAAGTTGAAGGGACAATTACAGCAACATACATATTCACAAGGCAATCCCGTCTCCTTCAGATGATTAACTGCCAAGTAGAATGATAGCTCAATTTTTTGACACTAGCGCAAAATGATTCAGAAGGAGACAAGTCTAGATGTAAGGATGTTTATTCCATAGCATGCAAACCAACCCATTTTATAATGTTCCACAAGAGTTTAGCATTTAGAGTCATGAGGAGTTTTGAACTACAGCAGCTAAGACAAATATGCTGTTCTTGAAAGTGTGGGTTGATGCTCTCTCAACCCCTAGCAGTAAAGGTTGGCTAAAAAAGTAATAGAACTGGTCATTATTGGCAGATTTTGTACTAAATAGCAATGAGTGCTAATGCCACGATAGGGTATTCTTTTTTTTTTAATTACATCAGTTCACATCAGCAACAGGCAAAGAACCCAACCAGAGTAAAAGTAATTTCATACTATTTCCACTGGGGGAAGAGGAGGTAGAAGAATACTAGTCACCATGGAATATATTATAATATCCCTTGGCTAGTGGTTAATTATGGGAATATCTCAGTTTTATGAGAATCCTCATACAGCACAAAGTTATGGGACTCCAATCTGATTATTTCAACCCTATAATCTACCTCTACCCACGGAATATCGCCATTTATTCTATGGAGATGGTGATTTCAAAGTAAATAATCACACTGAAAACAATACTGTAACCATTTGGCAGAGGTTCCAACAACATCCCTCTGTGAGCAAGGTTTTTTTCCAGCTTATTATAAAATAGTCCTATGTGTTATATTAGGTAGAACAGGTGACCAAACAAGTGATTCTTACTAACCTTTAGTCACAAGCGACGTTTTGAAAGAGGTAGTTTGTATCTATGATGGTCTTGTGCTGTTCTCATTTCTTACTTTGAAGAAAATTCTAATCGTCACTCCCGGTGAGTGAGATATTCTCTCTCCATCTCATAGCCATCCATGTTGATGTCATTGAAAGAAACACAAAGGAAGCAAGGTTTTCCTTTGTGTCTGACTTCACCAATACCAGCACTAATTTCTGAGAGGTGAGAGGCAATGGAAATGTCCTTTTTTTTTCTTTTGTGCAACTATCTAAAAATCCATTCAGATGATTGGAATGGATGATTGGTAAAGAGTTTTCATGTTTGCTTTTTCTTTGAAGATTCTTCCATTGTATCAGGTTGACCACTATCCATGCGATAGACTGTCTCTTTACTATCGTAGCCTTTGGGCATACGCGCATAGTTTTATCATCCATTCCCCTCAGGTTGCAAATGCTTATTCACAAAGTCATTTCCAAGCAAGTTAGTAGCTTCGTCATGAGTAGAGACTTTTGTGGCTCTAGAAATTGAGAGGAATAGAGGGTGGTAACAAAGTGGTACATCGCATACCTTGATTGACATCCAGTTGCCATCTGTAAAGTGAACAGAGAAATGCAGGGCTTTAGCAGAGAGCTAGAGATTAAATTCCTACCTGGAAGTTCCTTACTTTATTAAGTTCCTCCAATGGCATGTCCTGGTCCTCTGTGGGAACTGGAAGACCAAGAACTCTACGAGTTCCAACTCAACTCTGCACTGGTATCCTGAGAATACATGTAACTTTGGTTCAATGTGGAACTGGTTTGTCATCCTGAGTGCTCTAAAATATGCTGTTGCTGCAGTACGTATGAAGTATTGCAAGTGACAGCAAATGATCTATTTCTGCAATAATTAATTAAAAGAGACTATTTTTATATATGTATATACACACACACAAGTATATTTTTCAGCAGTACTACAACACACTTGTATTTCAGCTGGTGAAGGTAGGCTCAGTAACCACCGTTACTGTAGTTCTGATTCGAATAATCATTATGCACTGCTGGTAGCAGATATATTAGCCTTATGTTTTAGTTTCATATAAAAGAAGGTATATCCTGTGCAAGAAAGAATCAAAAGTGAACTGTTAAAAGACAGATTCGCACAACTTTGTCTCTAAATTTGAAGGGCCACCAAGTTAATTCATCCTGATACTCACATCTTTACTATTGCATATTAATGGGTATGTAAAACCAGGGCTTCAGCATTACATGAACATCAAGGATGTGCAAATAATAAAAGTTCTCTGTGCTATAAAATCTGAATCAGCCACACTGGCTAGTTACAGATAACTGGTTAACTTACTATTAGGAATCAAAAATAGGTTGCTCTGTTCCAATATCTCTAGAATAATATCCAACTCACTCAAAATATTTTCCTTTAATTTTTAAATCAAATTCCAGTGCAGAAATTTGTAGGATATATAAGGATATAACAGGACTCTAGCAGTCTTTAAAGTGTAGAATATTTAGATGCTTGTAGGAGATATCACATGAAGTTATCTATTCCATTTTTATCTTATAGCAATGCACTTTAAAACTCATAAAATGGCAGACAAAGCAAAAGGATTCCACTTCTGCAGCATTTTTATTGCCAGATTCAGTAGCATATGCTGAGTGAAATGCTATTCTTCATCTCATGTGTGAAAACTCTGAAGTGAACCAAAGTCCACAGGCAGTTCTGCACAGCCAGCTTCTGGTGCCTTTGCTCAGACTGTGTAGGACTGTTCTCCAAAAGAATTTGCAGCGACTATCTAGAGCATAACTTAGCCCTTTAACTATGGCACCTTTGTGTGACGAGATGCATTTTTGGACATTTGTGGTCTTGGTCTTCCTTGTACACACAAACAGACTCTGTTGGACCAGAATCAATTACACATTTTAAAAAGTGTTGGGAGAAATTGCGAACATTGCTATAATTGTCCCTCATTTTCTGACTAGTTCCAGTGGGAAGTGCTATTGATTTAGCTGGGAGAGAGACCATAAAGCATTACTCAGTTCTGGTGTAGAGCATTCAGGTGTTTGGTTTAACATTTAACTACAAGGTTGTCATTCCACCCTGGACCCAAACTCAGAAAAGAGGGAACTGCCCCACAACTGGCCATGGCTCCTTGATTCTCAGCAGCTCAGTCCCACTAAAGGGATAACTTTAATTAATATCACCCATGCAAAGTGGACCTTAGACCAATAAAGAATTGGGTGTAGCAGAGACCATGCCCATGCAGCCATGCTAGCCTTTCCTGCAACAGTTCCTCCCCTTCCTTTCCCTTAAGTTGCTGGCAGGGAAGGGACTGTCTGAGGCACACAAGTTGGTGAATTCACCGCAGGAAGCAGCAGACCCACTACTACCATCTTGACACCACCAAGGCTTCCCTTGCACAGAAGGACTAATCCAACATCAGTCTCCAGCCATTATAACTTCACTGTGTGCTGCTTATGTAGCACATACTTACTGGTCTTGGAAAATTGGATAGCTGGTCCCAAAACGGTACCAAGAAGCAAGTTTTACCGGCGAACTGTAAAACTCCTTGCAACATAGGCCTAGTATATCCTGTACACCAATGAGGGCCAATCTTTTTGGCAGGTGGGCTACAACCTACCCCTGCATTCTCCCTGAGTGCCACTCTGATCCCATTCTTCTGCCTGATTTGCTGCTCTGCTTTCTGCATCCTGCCCGGTGCTGCCTGCCTGATCTGCTTCTCTGCTTCCTCCCAAATCTGCTGTTGTGCTGCCTATCCCCTCCCTGATCTGCTGTGTGCCACACAGACACTGCCTGTGCTATTTGCAACACATGAGTCACAGGTTGGCCACCCCTGCTATAGACAAATTGGACATACCTGCCTACTCCTTAAAACACATCCTTACATATCCAGCCTCTGTCTCCACTGATTCAGACCATATTACTATTATTGGGTAGTCAAACTCATAGTCCCATTCTACTGTGTGTGCTAAGAGACCACCTTTCCCTCTAAAAGAAGAGATATAAATGGTAGGGGGAAGGAAGCACCCTTATCCCCATTTGACACATTTGTCTGGGGAAACATAGAGTATTGTGGCCAGAGTCAGACATGTCATTCAGCCTAAGACCAGAAAGTTTTGCTCAAGAATTTAAGTTTCAAGTTTGTGACAGAGCTCCAAACCAACTCATCAAACCTTTCTTTGGGATTTCTTTATGAAAGGAAATACAGTTATTTATTATCTTCTATAAGCCTTTTGTTCACCTGAGGGATGTCACTGACTTCATGTTTACATCCTTTTATATTCATAGGAAGAGGTAGATGTTGTATATTACTGTTCAAACTACAACGGTGGGTGAGAATATTGGTGGAATCCATAACTTCTCTTGATGTCTCCAGCATTTCCTGCATTTTGATACCAAGAAGCAGCTATATTACACTCAGACAGAAGAGTGCACATAAAATATATAATAAAAAAGCAATCGAGTTATTCTTGCTTCCTGTGCAGAGATCTGCATTTCCTACATCTTAGATTTCCCTATACATACACACCATTTGAAAGTATATGCCATTGCAGTGACTATGGCTTTGATGCTGCTGAGATGAGGATTCCTTTCTTCTCCTAGCCCTTTCAGTCCAGAGCCTTTCTAGAGTTATGCTCTGGTTATAGACTATCCATGTATATCTCTGAATACTTTCCTGGCAGTACTGGAGATGATGAAAGCTAAAATCTCTACCTAATGCATAGCTTGGGAGACCAGGCTGCCACTGGTAACAATTTCGGGAAAAGATTACAAGTCTCCAAAAAGAAGCACGCTCCCCCCCCGAACCAACGATTCAGTGGCTTTTCCAGTTGTTACACCCAGCTGCTGAATGAGAGATTTGCCAAAAACTACTCTGAAATCTTCCAAGTCTGCATAGAACCAAAGGTTCTCATTGAGGCCTGGTCTTCATGACAAAGCATCAAACAATCTTCTTTTGGCACAAGTTATGCCTTCTCAACAGGGCTTGACTTCCCAAATCGTCCCGGCATAAGCCTAATACAGGGTTTTACTACTTCAAAGGCATTCCATGATCAAGAGCAATGGAGCAAGATGTGACCCTAAGAATTTGTTACTTAATTGTCACCTGTTTACACATAGCTGCTCTCCAGTCAGGGACAGATTTGTGACCATATCTGGGCTCCAATTCATTTTTACCAGTGGGAATTGTTTCTCTTATACACAAAAGGCTGCATTTTTCCTCCTTCCCTCATCCCTTCCCCCCATGTAAGACAACTAACCTGTGCTTTAAAACAAACTGCTTCTGACTTGCAGGTATGATGAGCACTGCACTTTCAGCCACCTCTGGCTGAAGACGCGGTGGGTCTTGCAAGTACTCGACAATTCTGGAAATCAGCCCCTTTATCCCTTCAATTAGTTGTAGCTAGTAATCTGAAGTAGTTTTGGGGCAAGCTACATACATTTATTGCTAAATATAAGTAGATACCATGGTGGCTATGGAAACTACATGTTTGCCTTGTAGGAAACACTACGGTCTTTTCAAAATAACACTTACTTTATCTAAAGAAGACTCTCAATTACCTGTAGTAGCACTAATGTTTCTATTCTTTTTTGTAGGCTTCCTAGCAAGCAAAAAGCTGAGTAGTTCTGATTCAATCCCCTACAGAAGGCAGCAGTACTTATATTAGACTCGATAAAACATTTGATTAGAACACAGTCAGGAAGGGCAACTGGGAGAAGGCTTCCTCAGCCCTCCATTCTCTCGCTGAAATGACATTTCTAGTCTTTAAAATTCAAAAGGTGGTTAATAATTCATGATCCCAAATAGCAGATCTGAATACTTATAGAAGACAATATAATCATCATCCAGGTGTCACCAGAGATTGAAACTGGGGTCTCCAGAGCTAAAGCATGAACTCCAACAGATTGAAATAAAAGGATTAAGTCTCCATTTCTGGCTTAGGGCGCCGTAGTCTCTTATCCTCTATGGATCATGCACAGAGTGTATTTTATGATACACATTGAACAGTAGGTTGCAGTAATGCCTCCTGAACTTTCCATTGTGTAGTAATTCATCTATGGTCTGACTTCCTGTCAAGATACTGTATGTGGGTCAGTGCTTGAACTATGGCATTTATTTCATTTGGAATTTTTAATGAATATAAATTTTGCCTGCCATACAGGAATCATGAATGGAAAAGAGAGCTTTCGGTCTCTTAACTGATAGGTGACATCCAAGTCAAGCTGACAGGGGCTAAAAGTTTTTGCTAGGCAGTGGCTAGTTGAAGGTTGAAGTTTTATGTGAAACAAGCCATTGGTCCTAGTCCAGAGATGGATTCAGTGGCATGCAGGGCTGTGTTCATACTCCCTTCAAATGTACAGTGCACCCCAATTTTAAAAATCCTAGATCCACTCTTGGCCCAGTCTATAGTGAAGGAGTTGACAAGGACCCAGACCAGAGGTACCCAAGTCAGCAATCCCTGTTGTATGGGCAAGTATGACATGGAGACAGAACCATTTTTTCATCCCCAGAGCAGCCTCTGTAGTTCTGATACTGTGTGGAATATACAGGCAACTACTCCACCTCGTATGTACCATTCCTTTTTGGTCTCTAAAGCAGCCAGCTGGGCATGTTTCACAGGCACTAAATATGAAACCTTTGCTTCTTGTGTGGCTTTAGTCACCAGGACAGATCTTCCACTACTATAAACTGATACAGCTCCTTTGAGCTTGATTTACACAAGCTGAAGGGCCAGCCTGTGGACTAGTTGCCAAACAGATTTACATTAATAATCTTATTTAGAATTTTCATTACTTAACAAATGAATCCACAAAACATCACAGGTTGGGAAGTATTATAACTATTTTACAGATGGGAAAACTGACATGCAAACACTTAACTATCTGTCTGGGAAGCTGACTTTGTACCAACCCTCCAGCACAAAGCAGCCAGCTCTTTAAAGCTTCCTTCCACCTAGGGGAATCTGAGCATTGTTTGTCTGGACCAGAGAAGTTAGATTATTCGCACACTTTGACAAAAGGATTGGAAACAAAGACTTGAATTCAGGCTATTTATAATCCTCTAACCTTATATTTGATGTGGACTCCATCCAAACCTTTCTCTATCTCAGTGATTCTCAACTGGAGTGATGTGGCATCCTGGGGTGCCTTTGAAATCCTCTCAAGGGTGCCGTGAGGTGCCATACAAAGTTAGCACTCTTACGTGTGCAAACATGATCCACAAGATAAACCCAGAGATCTCAAATAGGAATCCCTAGTGTTAAAAATATTTTGACCTCTTACGATCTCTCAGTTCTTTGCAACAGAAGAATGGCTTTGTTATGTTTCTGTAGTCGAAAAAGTGAAAACTAAAGGCTCTTATACACATGCAGGGAGGATGTTCCAACATGCTATAATTACAGCGCATCGAAGCAGATGCAATTAATTGAGTCTGCTGGAACGTGGTAATTACCAGGCTCTGGCAGACTCCAGTGTCATGTGTATTGGCATACCCATGCTGAAAAATGGTGGCAGGGCACTTTGAACTAAAGCTCATTTATTGAGCTTTAGTTCAAAGCACCCCACTGCCATTTTTGAGCATGGGGACGCTGATACACATGACTCTCTGGGCACTTTTAATTAGCATGGCTCTCAGTCTCAGAGCTGCACTAATGAAAGCACCCTTCCCCCCACCCCCACCTCCCAGAGTATGCCTATAAGCACCCTAAGAATTGGCATTTTCTGAAGGGTGCCTCAAGTCTATCAAGGGGTGCATGGAGTATAAAAAGGTTGGGAACCACTTCTAAGAAAACTTGTTTTTGCAAGATAATCACAAGCCAGAAATAAGTAGCAGTTTACCCATTTCTGCTCCCATTGCTCTTCGTGTTCATCCATGCGCCATGTATCACATACATTCCATATCCTACAGATCATCATACTGAATTTTTTATTCTTTGAATCTAAACTAGATTAATTTTGGTGCTATATGGAACCAATACTGGAATAAATGGATCACTTGACTGTGCTTATGCACTTTACTGTTCCCAAAATCAGACCTACCCAATAATCTACTACGTTGTACGGGACCACTGTAATTTTAATTTGACCCACAAAAGTCTGGGATCAGTCTGAGTGAGGTCACAGCATTGTCAGAGCATTCCTAGCATGGACTGTGGTGTACGTTTTTGGAAGGCAGCACTTCCATGAGCGATATCTCTTGGCACTCCATCACACACCTTTCCAGTGATATTTATAGAGGAAAAAGCTTTTGATTTACTTACGTGGAGCTCCATATATACTAACAGTCAGGAAACCAACATGCTGTCACCTCACTTCATGAAGTAGAGCCTTTCAGAGGCAACATCCTTTGGGAGTGATGTCACAGAGTGTTGGCCAACCAGGGTTGTAAGAGGTGGTCACCTTAATCACAGAAGTACCATTACTGGGCAACAACACTTCCTGGAAGGATCCAGCTCAGCATGGTGGTGAGTAAATATTCAGAGGTAGGTTGGGTTTGAGGGCTTCTAGATATTCCTCTAGTATACTAAGTTTTGCTCTTATTTGTGCTAGTGTAAAGTCCATTATGTAATATCTACTCAAAAATATAATAAGTTTGAAACATATAGTAATATAAGGATTGGGTTTTTCTTAAAGATACCGATGGCTGACAAAGATTATTTCTCTAAAAGCATTAACATCTTGGGGTAGCTAAAAATAACTGTATTGCTGTGTAGGAACAAATGAATTCTTTTCATGTTCTTCATGTTCTCTCTCTCTCTTTCTCTTTCTCTTTCACTTTGTTTGTTAACATTTACTTGTTACTACTGTATGTTGCTTGCAACTTGTATATGTTACAGACTGTCACATTTTACTGTCTGAAGTTTTTCTCCAATACTCATCCACCTGGCACCTTACTGGGCAGCAGAGGAGGTTACTATATACTTCTTTAAATGCAAAACAACAATGAATGTCATAGACTATAGGTAACTCCATTGAGGTTGTGACACAAAACCTGACACAAAAGCAGGTGTTAATGCAAAGAGTAAGTACAAGCTATGACAAAGCCTATCTAGCTAAATAGCTACTTTTCTTTTTTTCCAGATAATCTGCATCTGTCAAGCAAAAATTTTCCAAATATATTAACTTCTGCTGTTTTAAAATTAGAGATTTCCTTATTAAATCATAAGAGCTCATTTTCAGAGATTTAAATACATATTCTTCATGCTGTTCTTACATCCATAGTCTACCAGCCAAAATGTCACCATTTTGTCATCTGTTGTCTGTGTTTTTTTTAATATTTTCCCTGTAATTCTTTCTATAATTGAATATTGCTATATTCCTTTTACTCAAAAGGATCTGATTTAACAACAAAGACAAGGAACTATGCCTGGTATCCATGTTCTGAAACCTACATAAGGCCCTTGAGTCCATAAAAATTGATTTCTGTAGCTTAATATGATCTAGTGTACAAGCCAAATGGCTATTTTGCTGAATCAGGTCCTGACAGAGGTCTTTTGTTATGCTCTTCCCAAATGATCCACACACTGTTTTAGAAGGAGGGATAAAAAAAAGCTGATAGCTATTTTTTGTGCTTGTTCTGTAGAGGAACAGTATCAAGTTTATTGCTTTTAATCTCATTCTTAATTGTCAGTGAAGTATATTATTATTATTTCAGAGGTCAGAATTGCCTAGACACTAATGCCACAAGGTCATAATGTTATCGATTTCCAGTTTATTCCTATATCTGCATATTCTGTGGTACAGTCTGAGCCTCCCAAAACCATGAGAGAACAGCAGAGTTCACTGGGTGGCTACAGCCAAACAGAGATTAAAAATGAATGATTTATATGGGCAGGATTGATGGCTGCCCACCAGCAGAAAAATCAGACCAGTTCTTTTTTTCTGGCACAGAACATCAACTAGATTACCTTCTCTGTTGCAATAGTGTGGAGAGGCTAGATGCTGATCAGCTGTGTCCTCATTGAGGACTTCAGGCAGTACTCACCTAAGAATTACTACATGATGGAAGCAGAGCAGAACTGCAGGAGCTGAAGATGGGGAACCCTCCTTGGTTGTGAATTGACAGCCAAAAAGCATTTTGTATGCATTTTAGTCTATACCTTGTTCAGGCTTTAACTTTGTCTGGGTAATATAAGGACTGACGTCAAGGGAGGCTGTAGTTGCAGGGTCAAAAAGGGATTGATGAACCAGCCTCTGCAGATTTGTCTTGCAAGGGTAACAAAGTTGGGCTCCAGGTTTCAATTAGACAGGGCAGATCCAAGCAATCCTCCTTCAAGGCATTATGCCCACCCTGCAATCATCTCCTTCCCAGCTTCATGACCTTGAACTCCATCTCTTACCTTAGATGTCTCCTTGCTGCTTCCTCCTGGGTCTTTCTAGAGTGTCAAATGATTGCTTCCCCAGCAGTATATAAGAAGGTGAGGTCCCCAGTGTGAACTCTTGTCTTCTTCAGTCTTTAAACATGGGCCTGTTGGAAGCTCATCTCCAGTAGCTGAATGAGAGCAGAGCAAACAGTCCCATGTCTTCTGGCAACTTTCTCTCTGACCTAGGTCTGAAGTAGCTCTAAACTCTTTTGCAGAGTAGCAAGTGAACTTCTTCTGCAATGATGATACAACCACACTCTGGAAAACATACCATATATATCCAGCATGCAGAGTTTCCCTGGATATCATACCAAGATTATAGGGCCTCTCTCATCACCCCCATTTCAGTTGAGGTGGCTATGGCTTCTCATTGCACCACTGGTTGCAGAGAGAGAACATTCAGTCCCACAGAAAATCCAATGAAGTCTGAAGCATGTAGTGATCCACACTGATGCCTTTCAAGCCTTCAAAGCCCAGAGACACAGCTGCTGAATGAACAGCCATTTCACAACTCTGAAGGCAAGGATGGCCCACCACATGCAAAGCCTAGTGGCTGTTACTAGTTTGTATCATGATATTTGGGTTCTAAAATCTAATTTTTACTTGGGAAGATCTTTGGCATTTTCACAGTAGTGTTCTGAAAGGGGGGGGTAAAAAAATAAAAATCCAAACAAACTGATAATTATGATAAGATAATGAGACAAACTTCTATCTCTAAGATCTATGGGTATTTCTTCCAGCTTCTCAGTCAAACACTTATGCACTGAAGCTACAAAAGCATTTGAGGAAGTATCCTCTAAGGGTAGAGCACTGGACTTGGAGTCAGGAGACTGTTCCTGCAACTGACCTCTTGTGTGTCCTTGGGAAGTCACTTTGCCTCTCTGTGCCTTAGTCTGTACCTGTAAAATGGGAATAATAGTATTTCCTTTCCCTTGTAAATCAGTTTGAGATCTCAAGAAAATACCTTAAAACCCTGTTCTAAATGTAGCTAGAGGCGAGCAGTTTTCAATCCATTTTTCAATTCAGCTTAAGCAGTTTAGGGTTTTTTTAGGGTTCATTCAAACCCAAAGTCAATCTCAGGGTGTGGGGCACATGAACAAGTTATCACAAATTAAACTAAGATATGGGTTTTTTTGCATGTTACCTGCTCTGCAATAGCTGCCAATATGCATACTATTCCTAGCAGATAAAGGTTATTCATGACAGTATATTCCTCTGTCATCAAGGGCTAAACTACCACTGGCTTTAATTTACTGTAGGGTAACTTACCCACAATGGTAATAGAGGCAGTTACTGTGGGCCAGCTGCTGCACAGTTAACCCATGCCCCTTTTTACTTTGTAACCAGTCTGTGAGCCCATACCCCACAACAGTACAAACCTTTGCAAACAAACTTAAGAAAAAATATTCAAGACACCGGCAAATGTATTTAGCAGTTTAGGTGTGCAGTTCTACAGGCTCTGATTTACTAAGTAAATCAATAACCTATTGCAATTATTAATTTACCTAAAAGGCCGTAACAATAAGCTCTGAAAGCGCTTTAAGTTCTGTTTGGGACCAGTGCAGGGTTCTGTTCAGATACCAAGTGAAATCTGGCATGAACCATAGGAAAAGATTTTAAGAACAACAGAAAAAATGAGCAGGATTTTTATTCCACATATTGCTGTTTCTTTTTACCTACATTGAAGAAAAAGCAGAAAAAAGCTTAGCTGAAAAGGCTTAGCTGGACCCCTTTGGGTTTATCGTCAGTGTGGACTCGCATCCAACCTCCTAATGTTAGAGCTTGATTGAACAGTAACCTGAAGGCATTCATTTTTTCACTGCTCAGAGGAGCTATGACTGTCAGTCACTTATGAAATTTGATATTTTGAGGCTTTAAAGAAACCTAGATTAGTGGCCTAAAAGATCACAGTGTCTCCATTACAGCAAATTTTAAACTGTCAGGGAACTTCTTGATAACAGTGAGGGACTACTAAATTATTAGAACTCAAACATTCTTTCAAAGTAGTTACTACTCTGCTTGGAATCAATGAATAACTTACAGCATTTCTGAGGACACATTAAAAAAATCCCCTAATCGCACATAGAAATGTGACAAAATTAATAGAGAGCAACAGCTATAATCATCAATCATGTCTCTGAGGCCTGCAGAAATTGAGTTTTAGTTTTAGTGTTGGAGTGATGTTGTAGCTGTAGCCTAGGAAATATGCAAGAGGCAAGGATATTTTGGGGCTATATTTTATTGGAACAATTACATGGTTGGAAGAAATTTCCAACAAGCTGTGGAGCAAAAAATGCTTTTCTTGAGGAAGGTTACCCAAGGAGGAACACTCAAAAGCTTGTCTAAAATCTATTTCAACCCTGCAGTTGGTCTAATAAAAGATATCACCCCCCACAAAAAATATTCTTTAAGTCTTAATCCAGTTTCTTATGTAAAGTCACATAGATAAAGTCACAGTTGGCATTTTATTGGCACTCTCAACAAGCATGCCAAGATCAGAACGAGTTGTAGAATCTCAACTATTCAGTCACCTGGTAGGTGTAGTTTCTTCAACACTCAGGCTGAATAACAGCAGCTTGTAGTGCTGCTGCCCTCCACATTGCTCCTATAAGGATAAAACAGGGAGCAAGTTTCTATATATATATATATGGCACTATATTCTTCAAAAAAAGCTACAGTTCGTGTCAAACTAGTTGGCACGGCCACACCTAAAGGATTATTTCAAGAAACCTTCCTTACATTTTCCCTGACAAAAAAGGATATGCATGTGCATTACAACTTATTCTACTGTAAATGAAACAGCTTGATCATTAGAAATACCATAGCCCAGGACATTAACTTGAAGCAAGCCATTTTCAGTCCCTGTATAATATAAACACATATCCAATTATGGCAAACGACTCAAGCTGTTTGTTTCAGGACTTAACTTGGCCTACAAACCCTACAAGTTCCAGTAAACTGTGAAGCCATTTTGCATCCTACCACCAATAAATAAATAAATAATCTCAAACTGATTGAAAATAATCATTTTTATGCCCATGTTCCCTTTTATACTCAGCTTAGCCTAATGAAACAGGAAATGAAAAGAGAAGCAAATTGTTTGTTACAATAATTTTTTATTGTTATGACAGTGAGTTTCACTATATCAGTGTATATTTGAAATTGCCCTTTATCCACTCAAAAGGTAGCTTTATTTGTCCAGATGGATATGCATATATATATATCCCGATGTGTAAAACAGAAATTACACTATAGGGATTGCTCCTGAGGTAAGAATTTGGTCATATTTATATAATGTATTTATTAATGTTATGCGTACATGCACAAATAACTAGGACAGGGCCAAAATTATCTCCAGAAATAAGCACCCCAAATTTTAAAGAACTTCATGTCTGAAGCCAGATTTCATGGTTCAACCCTTATTTTTAGGGAAGTGTTGACATGATGAATCAAACTTTTGTCTTTTGGGGTTTATTTCTACAAAGAAGTCATATCATTAAGGCAAACAATCCAGATTACAGGGTTTTTACATTCTGCCTAAAAGCAATAATATAGAAAGTAGAATAAGCAATGCCCTAAAGTTAACTGTACATTTTCTTTAGCGTTCCAGAAGCCTGAAAACTGATTGCCCGGGATATCCAGACCAATGCCAATACATGTGTAGACGCGCGCAGTAATTTTAGTTACTCCACAGTAAATGTGCATGTGTAGACACACTCACTGAGCAGCAAAAAAATATATAACAGATGCGTCCTCTATTTGCAGAAGTAGAAATCAGATGGTGATGAGGAAAACAAATGGCAAGCTCTACATACTCAAAAACTCCTACGGTCTGTTGTATACAAACCATTCCTGTCTCTCAATGGGCAAAACCATCCTCAGTAATGAGAACTTCAGTTTTAATACCACAGTACAGATCAATGCAGCCCATGCATTAGTTCTGCCATTGACATCAATCAGAGACAGTTACATACAGAACAGATTTCTAAATATGCAGGGGAGATGCAGATTAGAGTGGAATCATTTGTCCATATTTTCTTATGAAAAACTAAGAATCCTGGATTGCTTTACGGATACAGCAGGCACAGCTGCTGGACATACTCCTTGTCTTTACTTCGCCACATATCTCGACTTCAAACTTGAGTACCCCTTCTGCTCCCTTCCTGAGGGCAGAATATCAAAGATAGTGATGGTTTCCTGACACAAACATGTAGAGACTAGGGGCGATGCCCTCAAATTCATTCTGACTTGTGATCTGAGCGGGTTTCAATGCCCAAGCCTAATGCTAGGTGACATTCAGTTTCTGAATCCTACTGAGGTGCTGCCTTTCAGCAGAGATGAAACACCAGGGTTATGACCACTTGTGAATGCTGACAACCTTCTGCTCATTTTTGAAACATTATAACTTTTGTGTTTCAGGCCAATACCAACTTGTACAATCTGTTCAAATTCCCCAGGTAACTGCAATTGGATGAGGTATTCATTTCTTTCTGGTCTGAACTACAGTGGTTGTTATGTGAACTCAAGCCTTTCTCACTTGGGAGTAGCTGCATTTTAGTACATTTTAGTGGATCTACTTCTAGGGTTTTGTTTCAATTTCAGTTCACATTTATAGCACACTTCAGAATGCTCAAGGATAAAGAACATGGTCTACGTGGCTGATGATTCTTATTAAATATGAAGTTGAGCCAGACAGGTGTAAGCTGCAAACTTACCACGTTCATGGGTGTTTTGCTGGGCAGTTTAACTTTTGAACCATTTCTAACATTAATATACTGCAATATTCAGGCTTCAAGCTGAATGCAGCATTGATCTTGGCACTGTAAACCACAGGGTGCTAGGCAGGTGAAGGTATCATTGCAGGATTAAGGACATAGGCTGTGGAGGTTAAAGATGAGTAGTGCATTAGCCCACTACATTACTGATCTCCTTGAGAAACAGTAACTTCACAGAACGTATCGGTGCAAGTTTTAAAGAACCAGCTCTATACAATGGTATGTCATGGTTACTAATGTAACCATGCTGCTTTTGGCAGAATAAGCAGAAGTATGAGATATGTGTGTCTTATGAACACAAATGAATCAGAAATTACTGGTACCCTGAAACTTTATTTAGAACCCTGTTCCGAAGCGACCTCTTTAATTTTGGAAAGTGGTCATAGCTTCTGTTGGGCTAACAGATGAAGAAACCTAAGCGGGCCTCTGTTTTAAAAAAAAAAAAGTCTTTGGTGAATAAATTGTTCATTAACAGATAATAGTGGAAGAAGGTGGAGACTACATACTTCCAAACAGGAGAAGATTATGGGGAGAGGGGAACTGTCTCCACAGCACTATCTCCATTCACAGTGGAGGGAAAGGGGGAAGAAATGAAGATGTAGAATACAAGGATAGGAGTACAAGTATGTATGGAGTAAAGATAGTACATACACCAAGCCGTATGTAAAAGGTGTGTGTGTAACGTTAAGAGAAAGAGACCTGAAAAAAAGCCCTTACTTTTCTACCATGCCTCTATGAAACCAAGGGGTCTCAGAACTTAATTCTCTGAATGGTTCATTCATCCTGTCTGAAGTCTCTCTTTCTAGGGCCTACCTATAGACTCAGCCTTCCTTAATAACTAGGTTTCTGAAAAGCAGATGTCAAAAATCACACAGGGTTGGAAGCAAGTTAGTGGGAAGGGAGTGGAAATCAGTCCATTTTCCTCTTTAGTTAAGACTTGGAGGTTCATTTGTAGTGTATGCCCGACAGTTTCTGAGTAATAAGCATTGTGCAACCGAGGTTTAGGATACTGCAAAGATTTTAACCACACTATTTAATTAAGCACATATCTCAGCACCTGTGCAACTTTTTGAAGTACCTTTTTGACTGTTTCTCTTCCTCCCTGTGGTCAAAATATTCCTATTAACTGTGTCATATTTTGAGTATATTCTCATTATATTAACTGGCACTTAAAAAAAAATTAAAAGGAATCCTATAGAAGCACTTTAAATTGCTTTATGAAAGTGAAGTAAGTCACCCAGAGAAAACATTCTATTCTCAGTCTACCTTCACAGGAACATTTGAACTAAAATGGACACATTTCATGACACATTTTCATTCTTTGAAGATGGAGGGTAAATGTTACTCAATTTATTTTCAAAATCCATGGGCTGCTGTATTTTTATTCATATGTAGTGTCCTGTGCTGACATTGCAAAAACTGTACATCACAGAAAAGAACATCAGAAAATGGATTACTATTTAAAATCCATGTTCTGCTGTCGCCTTTCAATACATAGTGTACTCTGTGTGTCTATCTAAAATGTCTACTACCGTTCCATGTAACCTAAAAATGGAAACAATACAAAGCAAATGGTTCAAACATTGGGGACTTGTCCCTCAAGTATCAGTGCACAAAGGTAGAAATCAGCAAGAACAGAATATACTCAAATACTACAATGCAACTCATTGTCAATTGCCTTGCCTGTGTTCAGCGAGTTGCAGCAGGTGTCACAAAAAGCAAATCATTCATGTGCCATCTTATGTCATGCCAAACATGATCCAGTTTCTAACTGCAGTCTTTTGCTCACAGGACTAGGAACCAATGCAAACCAATTTCTGAAACTGCCCCATCTCTGTGAAAGTACAGTTGGTTGCTGTTACATCTTATGAGATAACATTTTGTTTCTCCTTCTTCTTAACATCTGTTATTTTATTTTGATGCAGTGCACAAGGACACTGTGTCTAGGACAAATGTGCTACCTTTTAAGCATCGGCATTCTACTCCTTAGCTGTGAACCCTAACCTGCAGATTTAATTCCGATAAACAGTTCTTAGTGTGTCAATAGCCTTCTGCTTATATGTTTGAAGATTCGAAACTGAATGGTGAGGTGGCCAAGGCGGCGCTGGCAAATGAAGACTGTCCCCACATAGACCAGGCTATAACGCCTGATGAGGGCCTGCCCTTTACCCGCTCTGGCACTCGGGAGAGATATGGACCCTGCTTCCTCTTATCAACCGGGGAATATCCCTGCCCGCCTGATGGAGGAATAAGAAAGGGTATGTAGCTGAGGTCCTGTAACCACTTAGCTAGTGACCTAGTTAAAAAGAAATTGATAGAGAAAATCATCAACTAGTTATCATGGAGTAGTGGGCTTGTTTTAAATATGTGCATCTGGAACTAAACTTAACAATCTGATGTCTGCATTTTGAGTTTCTAACATATTTCTTTTGGAAGGGAAAGCCTGATATGATGTGGCTACTGAGTATGATGGCTACACAGTTTAGTCTTCTATGTTAGCTGATTCAGTGTGCTTCAACAAATATTCTGCAAAGTCCTTAAACTGTTCCATCCTCATAAGAGGAATCCATTTATATTGCCTGTCTGGAAGAGTCATAGAGTGTACTGGGTTGTGTGTGTCAGAAACCTGGAGGTGGCAGCCCCCCAACCCCCTATAACCTCCCCACCCTGCCAAGAAAACCCAAGACTCACAGTGATTATTCGGACTATTTCGCTACCTTCATGCAGCACTTAAGTTAATTAGTTTGTCATGCCTAGCTATGTTACTGTAGAGAGCAAGAGAGGATTTCATATCAGAATGTGTTAACATTGGCTTCTTTTAGGTCAACACAGTGATCTACCTAAAATCAGTTTCTTTTCATTAACTTACATTTACCACAATTCGTTTTTAAACTTCTGACTGCTACAGATCTTCCAGAAGGAATTCAATTTTGTCTTGAGAGTGGTAATCCTTGTAGTCAATAATTCCAGGTCCCAAACAAAATACAACTTCCTGTATTTGTTTTATGACAGATTGCATGGTTTAATGTGTAGTTTAATCCAGGAAAACCAAGCAAACAAAAAATGCAGATATCGTTCAATACACAAGATTTCAACTGCGTATGTGCATAAAAATGAATCAGGAGTGGGGAATTTTGATGGGTTATATATATAATAGAATCAGTGTTAATCACTGGTGTACTGTATATAGCATATAATATATTCAGTATTTAAAAAAATGCAAAAGATTGTATGATGTAAACCATACCATGGGTATGGATTAGAATTCCCATGTGCCATTGTATGATGGGCAACAGTATATAATAACTGCCAGTTATAGTGTATGTAATTATAAGTTCTAGGCTTATCATTAACAAAGATAGAGTTGGACCACAACACTTTCATGTGAAAGTATCTCTGCTAAAATTTACCTTTGTAGCAAAGTGTTTTACCTGATTCTGTACTGGATAAGTACTGGCCACTTACATTCAGTCAGAGCCAGTTTTCACTGCCTCAGTGAATCAGGAGAATGGGCCAAATGGCATATCTTCTGGTAGAAGGAATGTATAGTTCTCCTGATGCACCACAGCTGAAAACTGAGCCTGTCTGCTGAATGAGAGAGAGGCTGGTTGGCTAAAGAGTAATAAATGTCAGCATATTGTTGGCCTGTTGGAAACACGTTGAGAGCATCTTAATTGTTGTTCCAACTGAACTTCATCCATAGTTTGTGCAACTATGTGTACACTTGCCAAGCTGTTTTGTGCATGTTGGAAAAAGGAAGGGAGGGGGCGGGGAAACTGAATGCATGCAATCTATTTTTTTAGAAAGCTGTGAGCAAATGAGTAGTATCTCTATGGCAACAGAATAAATTCTTTTTTAAGTTACAAGTGAGCTTAATTTTTGCATAAGATCCAAATACATGAGGCTAGAGGAGACAGGGGAAGGAAGCGGAATTTAGCGTCCACTGAAAATAATTCCCTCCAGTGAATATTTTTTGCCCTCACTGCAGTGAGCTAGAATGATAGCCTTGCCTATGCTATAATATAGTCTGCACATCCTTTGCTTCCCACACCACACAACCCTTTACCTGTTCTTAGATGGCCTTCTACATCATGTTGCAAGCGATACTACTCTCAGCATGTCACTGCATGCAGATGCTATTGAACTGGCTACAATGTTGACCTCATTCTTAGTCCATTCTGTTGTTGATCCAATGCTGTACTTTGCATTTTTCTTTTAAATGAAGGTTATGAAATGTCACGGAGCCTTAACAGCATAGCTGGCATAAGTGGAAAAGCGATAGGATTATCCTCAGTGTCTGCGCCCTACAGCTCTCCTAGTCCAATGAGACGTTCTTGGTCTCCCATCCCATCTATTTTGTAGCATGGATCAGTAGCAGAGAATGGTCTAAAAAGCTTTATTTCCAATTAGCCTATGCTACGCTGCATATAACCCAGGTGACTAAGTCTGAAGATGTCATGTCTCACAGTAGCACCTCATCAGCCTGGTGTTACTACTGACATTAGGTGACAACACCCTTAAATAGTATTAAGATGACAACAGGTGGGCATTAAATAGCACTGGTGGGCCATATGCTGCATGATATTGATACACAGGATGAAAGGTGGGTGCACCAGGTAGTTTCTTTAACGGTGCACCATGCTAGTATGCGCTTACCTTGGCTACATGGTGGATCCACTGGCTCTTACGAAATGGGTTAGGCATTTAGTCGATGCTGAAATGTGCCAACGATCGAAGATTTTGCTTTTCTCAGGATATTTTTGAGCCATAGGAACCCTGCAGGAGTTTGAGCAAGCGAGCACAGTAGGATGAAACTTTGCATGGGCACCTATTATAAGCTGAAAGCAATACTAAGACGCACTATAGGGAGGTCTCAGTCTGGCTGACTGCATGGAAAAAAAATCCTGTTGAAGAAGAATATGGCTGCCTCTGCATGTAGCTATTCTACCTTTTCCTCCTTCCTTTAAAACTAAAATGCCAAGCTTGATTTGAAAAGCACAGGAAAGAAGCTCAAGTATTGATTGTATTCTTTACATGCAGATCTTTGCAAAGAAAGTCCTGTCATTGCTAAATATATGCCAACAGAGGCAGTCAGAGTGACTTGACAAGGAGAGATGGAGATGAACATTGATGGCTAATAAGCATCTGTGTGGAACTGTTCAGGCATGGAAGATCTCCTCATTTGGACAAAGTAAACTCGCTCCATGCAGGTTTTATGGATGATTCTACATGGTTTTGGAGTTGTACTAGAGATGCAGGCTTTTTCTACGGCCAAAATGTAACAAAACTGTAGAAGAATTTTTTTTTGTTTCATAGCATGAATTGCATGAAGTAAACAAAAAAACTGCAATTGTATGATTAACTTTAAGGAAAAACAGCAAAGTTATATATTTTCTTTCAAAGCTCTTTACTTTTACATACATTGTTGTAGCCAAAATGTAAAACATTATAAAACTGTACATTTCTTTGCTATGGATTGCTTCTTTTTTGTATACAAGATACAGAGTAATGGTTTTAAAAAGTGCAATCGGGCAGTCATCGGTCATATTGACCACGCCTTCATAACTCATCACACTGACATGGAAATCAAGAACTTTTAATCCAACTAGAATTGTGTAAATTTAAGAAATTCCTTTTTTCCTGTCTGTTTTTGTTGGCATGCTTGTGACACACAGGACCTTTCTTTGGACCTGACAGTAACAGCTGGTTTAGATTTAATTTCCAGCTCTGGTTATGTTGTATTTTATTGATGTATAGATCCAACGTGAAGACCCTTCAAAACAAATTGTTCATATTAAGTAATCAGTATGAATTTTAAACAAAAAGGTGTTATTTTAAAACTGGGACTTATAGTACAAAAATCAGGAGAATATTCAAATATAAACTTGTCTCAAAGTTTAAGAAACAAGATGACAGCATTGTATGCAATTTAGTACTTCTGAGTAAAATGCATGCAAAATGTTATGCAAAACAATTCTAGCATGAAATAAATTTTGTATCATGGTTTCAGTGCCTGCTGTAGAGTGTATAGCAGAATTCCTTTCTGAAGTCGATCAGGAACTTCAGAGACCTGCTTCTGAAATCTTGAATAAATACAGTGTTCGCAACAGAAATGTAAGCGAGAAGGTTGGTATTGGTTTGGTTCTGAAATGCTAATGTTGGTCAACTGATTTTGAATGAAGCCTGCAAACACTTGATACAAACAATGTCTGACACATCCACAGTGCTAATAAATTTAAGAAGGGAAAGTAAAAAGCCTAGAATCATTTAGGTATCTTTTCATCTCTTTCCCTGCTTCCCATAATAAAAGTTTCCTTTTTAGTTGATAAAAATGAATTCAGTTTTCCTTACTTTTTTGGACGTGTCAACTTATTCTTCACTGAGCCACAGCAATCCACTTGCTCTGAAACTTGAAATGTAATCCAAAGCCAAGCTACTGTATGTGCCTGAATTATGTCTTAGCTGCCAGACATAAAGGGCAGCAGCTGGAATTCAGACATGCAATGACTCTGAGCTTCATTTCAATTTTACAGGCATAACATCTATGGATTATTTGTCAGGGCCACTCTAATAGCGTGGACATTTCTGGTAAAGTACTTCAAGGGTTTCTCTTTGCCATCGTATCAAACCGTTTAACAGACACGGCAGTATTCCAGCCAGAAAGCAAGGCATCTGGGACTGCTGATGGAAATGACAAAAGAAATAAAAGCGGAGAGGTCCTGAGGACTTATGAATAAAAAAAGGAAGCTACTACAATGGCTATTGTAATTATTACATAAACAGACACATACGCATGCACGTACCCACATACACCCAATGCCCTTGTTTCCTCAATAACTCTTCTCTCCCGGAAAAGGAAACGTAGGATGCTGCCATAAGAGCTATGATTTAGGAAGAAAATAAGGTTTAAGACTGACACCTGAACCAAGTCACAAAGCTTCTTCATCTTCTTTTGATTTTAGCATTATGTACTCAGCTCTACTTCAGTTGCTCTTCCTCACTCCCAGAGTAATTTTCCAGCTCTTTTTATGCCACTGTGGTCTCCATTGATAATATGCAATTTCTTATCTCTGGAATGCAAGCTAATCATGGGTCCAACCTTGCAGAACATAACTTTTTTTTCCAGAAATAGATTTATTTGCTATGCTTTTATATTAATTTAATAACAGTATTCAGAAACCTGGTATATAGTCTACTCACATCTCCTTATTACCATAAAATAATTAATACTGATTAACAATTCAATCCAAGAAATACCACACAGGTGCTCCCCTTCCCCTAATGCTCAGTTCAGATAAGAGCCTTCCCTTTAATTAACAGCTTGAGTACCTAAGCCCTAAGGTCATTGTCACTCTGTCCTACTTCGCCCAGTACCACATTTACTAAGCTAATATTGGGTTTTTCACTTTTATATATATCTTGGCTTATTGTTCTCTCTGCTCTGCAGTCACTGTGCTTGGCGGATGCTTTCACTAAACCTACTGAAATAGAGCTGCGTTTCCTACTCAGTGTCCTTCAGGAGACACTTTGAAGTGCAAGAGTCTCAGTGATTTCACAGTTCCTTTTGTGACAGACTGTGGTAATGACAGGCCTTGATCTCTCCCTGAGCAGCTCTGACGGCATAGCCAGCAGAAGCTGGGAGTTTCGAGATTTCCAGAAGCACCTATCTAAGTAAGCAGCAAAAACACCCAGCACAGAATCTCAGGGAAGGTGAAGGTGACCAGGTTATACCATTTATAGATATTACATATACTCCTATACATACCCATACACGCACACACATACACACGTGTGTGTATGTGTGTGTGCATGTGTGCACGCTTATGAAATAGGGAAACAGAAAGTCTGGTTTATATGTGTAGGTTGTGCTCCATTAAACACAATTACAGCATTTATGAATTAAAATCTACCTTCTTCGTAGTAGGCATGTATCAATAAAAAAACCCAGATACACTGGCCATGACTTTGATGTCACACTATTTGCAGATTGCTGCGAATCCACTGAAGTTATGTCTGATTGGGCATGTCTACACAACACACTACTGTGCAGTCATTACTGTACATCTATTTAGTACTTGTATTAGCAAGTACTAAAATGTGCAGTAACCAAAGTTACTGTGCAGTAGTGCCGGCAAACAAGGTGACACTACTGCGCATTAGCCTAAAAATACTGCACGGTAGTGTATTAGCAATGTCCATGCTGTGACACAATACCGATACTGTGCAGTCAGCATCTTGTGCAGACGTGCCCATTTGATATCAGTTAAGATATCTCAGAATCAAGCTTATTATTTTCATTGTATTCTTGACCCTCTAAGAATCCTTCTATGCCGCTGGAAATGAACATTTACATCTTAGCTTTATTCCACAAAGGTCTGTCTATCTGATCCCCATCACTGTAGTATGTCAGAGGCCTGCAGAATTACTGTAATTTTTATAAAACAGTACTGTGACTGAAGAGAAGATCAATCAAGAACATTGAGAGAATCCTTGTATGTGCAAAGATACTGCTCATATCTTTTAAATATTAATAGAAATTACGTTATTTTCCATGGACCCACATGGCACTGGATAAATGACATACAGACTCTAAAACTGCTATTTTAGATGGCAAGAAACTGGAAACTGGTTTCTATTCTTCCACTTTAAAAAGAAATCTAGCTAATGACCCTGTGATAACAGTCAAGTGTAATGGTCATTAATCAGGACAAAATGATTTTTCACAGAAATTGCCTTCTTTAAAGTTTCAGAGCCCAAAAGAAAATATATCACTGAAACAAATGGCTATTGGAACAAATGAGCAGACTAAAATGCCAAAGGAGAAAGAGCAAAGATAAAGCAAGGAAGCTGAGCTCAGCTGAGCACTGAAACACATATGAGGAAGGTACCTTGAGGCAAAAAAGAATGGCTGTTCTATTTCCCTGCATAGCAATGGCTCTCCTCAGCTTTAAAGCAAAGCAGCAGGTCATTTCATTTATCCATAAACACTGCAGAGATAGCTTTGTCTCCAGTCTTGCACACTGGCAGAACTCTGAATGCCTAAATTTATGCAGATTGCCTTTGAATCCCTGTTACTTAAGATAACAAGAAATCACGTATCTTTTCATCCTCTTATACTAGTCTTTCAGTTTTTCTTTATCCCAAGAACTAGATGCAGCATTTGTTCTGAATGTGAGTGCCCTTAATGATCATAGGTTAAAAACAAATTCAATTAACTGTTTGCAACTTAAACAAGGTTAAAAATATATAAAAAAGCATGCATCACTCCTCTTTACTCCTCCTGCAGTAAGTTTACACAAACACCTTGAAATTATAGGAGGGAATATCATGAAGCCAATTGGGCTGTACGAAGCTTTGGTCACTGATTCAATTCGACAGAGATTTGGCCTGATTTGGTGGCTGAATCTCTGAATCTGAATCAACTCAGGAGACCCTTTAATCTCTCTGAATTGAATTGGAACCCTCCGAAGTGACTCGGAAAGATTCAGCAATTCAGACATAGACACAGTTTTAAATGTTTTTTCTACATACCTCAAAGTACCAGGTGGCTTGTGAATGCTGCAATGCTGGGGCAGGTGGAGCATCCCACAGGAGTGCGGCGGGCTCCCCAGCACACTCGGCAACAGACCCGGAAATGAACCTGAAGCACTTCTGGTCCACTTCCAGGTCTGCTGGGGGGCACGTCAGGGCCCCCCCCACACCCCCCAGCCCAGCGACTGGTGCCTCCTGGGTCTGGGGGGCACCTGGGGTCCCCCTGCAGCCAACTGCTGAGCCAGGGGGTGTGAGGGAGCCCCCCATGCGCTCTCCAGTGGACCCAGAAGTGGACCGTAAGTACTTTCGATCTACTTCTGGATTTGATGCTGAGCACACGGGGGGGCCTCCTGCACTCCTGTGGGATGCTCCATCTGCCCCAGCATTGTAGGATTCACAAGCCACACCTGGTACCTTGAGGTATGTAGAAAAAACATTTAAAACTGTGTCTATGGCTGAATTGCTGATTCTCTGAATCAGCATCGAATCTTCAGATTTGGATTTGTTCGAATCGAATTGGGGACTGTGATCCGAATCAACAAATCAAATCACTGTTCCTAATTTGGGCTGAATCTGAATCCAAAAATCGAATAGGGCCTGTTTCGCACACCCCTAGAATCCAACATTTTCAGTGATAAGTTCCTGAGGCTCTATTTGTGTACCTGATCTGTACAGGCCACATCTTCAGCTCCCCTTCCCTCCCCCAATCCTCTAGTGGCTGGCACTCTGCACAAGGCAACACAGGGTCCCAGTATATCTATGGTTATGATCCTGTTTCAGAACAAGGCATATAAACATGATCTTACCTTTGAGTATTTTATTAAACCCACAGTAGCTTCATGTGGCTTTAAGCATGTGCCTAGGTACTTTCCTGAACTGTTTTTTTCCATTTGTTTGGGGTTTTTTGTTTGTTTTTTTAATAATGGAAAAGAGGAAACAGTGTGGCCATTTGACTAGAGCATTAGCCTGGGAGATAGAAGAATTGATATTTATTGCCATCCGTGCCACAGGCCTGCTGAATAACCTTAGGGAAATCACTTCAATGTTCTGTGCCTTTCCCCATCTGTAAAATGAAGATCACGATGCACTCTTATGATAAAGAAACAGGAACTTATATTATTATTGTTGTTATTTCTTCTCCGTATCCTCCCATCAATTATGGCTCAGCTATGGTTAAGAAACCCTCTCCTTACTGATTACTATAGCTAGCAATTGTCATGTCATTTGTAGGCTGCAGAATGCGACACCCTTTAAGGAATTCCTTCCCTCTTCATTTCAAAGCAGGAGATTGCTATTATGTAAAATTATTATGCACCCACATAGATGTCATGGCAGGCAGAGGGTGTTCATTATTGATCAGTAAATTCTTAACTGAGCTAGTTTAGGTGCCCCTGGGTGTTAAATTAGGAGCAAAAATACTGAAGCCAAATCATTTGTCATTAGCAGCACAGTGTATGAAATTTACAGAATAAAATGTCTGAGAGACCATGAAAAATTCTCAAGGATACAAGCAAAATTTCTGACATGACTATGACTAAGGTTTTCCAGGTGCAGGGAATGACATTTTTGTAAGCACTTAGAATCAGGCCCACAATTTCTAACGAAAGTACATAGGGCCTTTGTACACACCACAAAACTGGCCTTTAAAGTGGCTTAAATGCCCTTTTTCACAGCTTTAATGATATTCTGTAGTGTGCATACAGAAATATTGTGATTTACACTGTCGGCAGCATATTATGCTTTAATGGCACTGCTGTTTACACTCTCAGGAGTGTATTGCACTTTAAATGACTTTGGGATGTAGCAAAATAAAACACCCCCAGAGGTGTTTTAGTTTGCTACCTAACTACCTGCAACAGAGGGAAGCACCAGGCCCTGTGCAGCTCAGGGGCTTTGCAGGCAGCCTGGTGGCAGCCTGAGTAACCAGGCTCCACTGAAGGAAAAAAAAAAAGTAGCAAGCCTGATCTTTTTTTTTTCATCCCTGGAGCCCACCTGCCTGCCTGAGCTGTGCAGGGGCTCAGTGTTTCCTTTCGTGGCTGTGGGGGAGTGGGGGCAGTGCTTCCCTCCACAGCTGTGGTGCCCCTGGGACTGCCTGGGCCAGGTGCCACCTGGCGGGTGCCACCACCGCAGAGGGAAGTACCAACCCCTCCTGCCTTGCAGCTCAGAGACTGCTCGGCCTACTGGCAGCTTGCCTCACCCCTCCACGCCGAAAGGCAGTAAGGATTGGTCCTGACCCTTGTGTACATGCCACAGGGGTTTACTTATGGCACCTTTCTGCCTTCATTTATTCCAAAAGCTTGCTAAGAACTTTTTTCCAACTACTCAGTTGGTCTAATAAAAGGTATCACATCTAGTCAAAGAACCTTGCCTGTTCATTTATTCCTGTATTCTAAGCTTTTCCCTCTCCTCCTGAAAATCCTTTTGATTTCTTTCCTGATAAGCATCTATTTTGAAATCGATAGAATTCAGTAGAATCCACTGACTCTAATGAGTGTCGGACTAAGTGACAGCCACACAGTGATGGCTTTTAAAACATGAAAGAGTTAAGCTCTAAGGCTGCTACTAATGGCTAACACTATTTGTTGCATTTCCAAACTCAGCTTCAAGAACCAGGATTTCAAACACATTCCATAACATAAAAATCAATCACATTCTTCCTGCAACACCACAGTTTCCCCGTGCTCTGCCATTTTGCTGAGCGACATTACCCCTCTCTTCTCATGTAGCTAGAAACTGCCAGGTAATTCCAGATGGCAAGAACCATAGACACATCAACATTACTGAAAACATATGAATACTAAAGGGAAGTGTCAGTGTTGGGTGGGTGAGTAAAAAGGAGAAGAGAATAACTGGGTCTTTTGCTGGGTTGGGAAATGGCCGTGCTAGCTGAAATACGAGGACGTTTTAAATTTCTTCAAACACTCAAACCCAAACAGTTGCAGAACAAGAAGGAATGAAGGACACCAAAACAGCTAACCATATCAATGATACCTAAATAGATCTCCTAGGAATCACAAGACCTCAGAAATAATAAATATATTCTTTCTTCTTTCTTTCCGACAAACTTAAAACGGGTTAGAAAAATCTTTAGCTTCCCAGAAAGTTTATGACTAGTGCACAGGGAGTTTGCACAAATAATAATGGGATGCAGACAATATACGACTTTCAGACAACCAAAGCATATAAAATAGATTCTATTTTTTCAAAGAGCCTGAAGCCCTCTGGGCTGCATGTCACCTCTAAACCTGTTTTTCCACTGAAAGTTATTTTCTATGCTGCACCTTTATTCCGCATGAAAGTCAGGCATGTCATCAGGTTTGCTTGTCTTCAGATAATGAAAAAAAGTCTGCTTATAATAACCCAATGCTCTCATGCTTGCTTACTTTTTTAGTGTTATATTACAGCCTTGCTATTTGCATTTGAATGTGGATGTAGGATTCTTATGTAAGAGGCCTTCTTTGTTTAGTAAGGAAGACCTGCATAATAATGTTACTTTTTACAGGTAGGGGTGTTCCAGGGGAATTAATGTAGTACCGTGGCTCCTCGTTCTACTATGCTCATGGACAGACAGAAATCAGAAATGTGTTTCATATCTTGCTGAAGAAGACCAATCAAAGTCTTTCTGCTCTCTTGAAAGCAGCAAGAAAGGGGGTTTCTGACAGAGGTTGGGACTTTTCCTGCATTTTCCCTTTCCTATAGGCTGTCCTTTCAGCTGAAAGCCTCTCCACACAAAAGGTATCAGCCAACTGAAGGTTTTATTCTGCAAAACACAGAATGCTGGCAAACTAAAAACAAAGCAAAGCAAGTTACTATGGTATTTATTGTTAAATGAAAAATCGAAAACTTGCTATTGATATTCTATACTGTGCATACTGAAATATTGTTATTAATTATTTGTACTACAGTTGCAACTTGATGTCTCGTATATCGTTGTATAGCACAGTGGAGTTCCAAACCAAGTCCCTGCTCTGAGGAGCTTACAGTCTACATGGATAAAACAAACATGGCAAGAAAGAAAGTGTTGCTCTCCCCCTTTTAAAGGTGAGAAACTGAAACCAAAAAGGAGTCTGGCAGACTCAGGAACTGACCTAGCCTACTACCATAACCACAAGACCAGCATTCACCTTAAGAAATAAAGTCTATGATAGAAGACATTTTTCCCTGAACCTTCCATCTCCCTGTGTTTTCAGTTTCACATCACTGAAAAATTGGAAAGCATTTAGCTTAAGAAATCACAGGCATTTCTGATATAGAATTTGCATGACTCTCCTTAACTGAATTTCAACACCAATATGCATAAATCAAAATGCTTGTAAAGAGACAATCTGGAACTCTTTGAGTTTTGGAGTATGTATACCAGCTAACCAATTGGTTAAGGCTTTCCTCCCAACAAAATTACCCTGAAAGGTCAACTTAACAGAGCAAAACAACAAGTTTGATGGGTTTGTAGAAAAAGCAGGGGAAAGAATAGGAGGAAACAGTATAGGAGCTACTAAAAGGCACAAGAAACCTTCAATTTGTGTAGGAGATTAGGATCTAAAACAGGGGTGTCAAACTCATCTGGCCCTATAGTCTGGATGGGTAGTGCAAGGCTGGGCAACATTAGACTCATGGACCCAACCCACTGCCTGCATTCCTGATCCAGCACAGCTGGCATCCACCCGGCTGGTCCACGACACCAGCCTGAGTCAGTGCCACGTGCACTACAGCCTGGCGCTGGTCTGACTACAGCCCAGAACCCAGCCCAAGTGAGTGCCACAGGCAACACAGCCCGAGACCAGCCCTAGCATGTTCCATGGGCAGCACAGCCTGGGACCCAGCCCCAGAATGCTGTGTATGGCACATGTCCTAGATACTGTGCACAGGGATGGTCTGGCTCAGCAAAAGGGGCATCACTAGCAGCTGGATTATGGATCTCCATGGGCCAGATTTGGCCTGCAAGCCATATGTTTGACATCCTTGGTCTAGAAGTTATCAGGAACAGAGCCAATGAATGGCAAGCTGGGCAGCTAGGAAGAAATGTAGGACCTAATAGATTGGATGGTATATTACCATAAATACATATACCTAACACATGGCAGGGGGAGGGTCAATGTTTCAGCGTCAGTTCTGTCCTTTTGTTTTTTGGGGGTTTTTTTTGCTTTATTGGACCACTTTGGCCACATACAAGTGTTTGAATGAACCACAGGAAGTCTTGTAGTCTTGTTCTCCCAATCGAAAAACCTACCAGGAGAGCATGGGATAAACAGCAGAGGGGTCAGGTGGGTGTTGGTGTTGCCAGTGGTACACAGCCAGGGGGCTCCCAGCATCCCACCATGCTCTCAGGTCCCCTGGCTTCCAGAGAGCACTGAGAGCAGTGCACAAGCCAATAGTACACAGGCCAACAGTGTCTGGCTGTTGGCACTCCCCTAGGGATGTCCTGCTTACATCCCCCCCCCTCCCACCCTGTTGTGAGGCTTTTGGAGGAAACCCAGAGTATGTCTCCTCTCTTCTCAGTTGCAGAAGTGTCAATTTCTGGGCCTGGATTTGGGTCCTGGTCTGGATATTTAGGTCTCAAGGATGTGGGGATCTAGAGCAGTGGTCTCCAAAGTGGAGTGCACAAGACGATCCACTGGGGTGCGGGAATAAAATATTAGAACTTCTATTTATATTTATATAAATATACATATATTGAGGGTGCATTCTCAAAATTTTTTTACTGATGGGGTACGCTAATATACATATACTGAGGGTGCGTACTCAAAAATTTTTTACTGAGAGGGGTGCGCGATCAAAAAAGTTTGGAGACCACTGATCTAGAGGGGTGTACATGTCGGCGTTGTGGGGGTCTGAGTGTGGGGGGTCTAGGTCTCATGGTTCTGGCAGTCTGGATCAAGTGCAGAGGACACAGATATCTCAGCAGCCTTTGTCTCTCTGCAGGCCTAGTGCACAATCGCAGAGCTGGTGAAAGGGGATGGGCTTTCCTGGCCCTGGGGCAGTTAGAGGGAGGGGTCTGCTCCATGACTGGCTGGAGCAGCAGATAGAACAGTGAATTCCAGCCTGAGTGACAAAATGTCCCCCTGGAGTTGGGATGGATGGAGGGAAGTAGATGCTGAAAGACAGAGCTGTGCCTTCTATCTCAATAGTAAGTGTACACATGCACTCCTTCTCCTGGGAGAAATTCTCAGGAGCCATTTCTACTGGGTTGCAATTGGGTTAATTTTCTTCTGGAACTGACATTTTTAGTCAGGGAGAAAACATGTTTGTACACTTCGGGTTTCTAAACAAAAACTGAGATTCTCCCAGTAGAAACATAACACTTGCACATAGTCTTTACTATTTGTTTTCTTTTAGTGGCTTTGATCAATTGATATGATCTTCATACTTTTCTGAAGTCAGTCATTCAGGTTTATTTTCCATTGAAACTGGAAAAATATCTGGAACCTAGTCCCTGATGTACTATACTATAGAAACATCCCTGAAGCCCATATTACATCAAAAAACCCATATTACATCACTTTTCAGGCTTTTTAAGACAACTAGTCAACAGGCTCATTTACTTCTAGATGCTTAACTGATGTGGGCCTCATTAAAAATGGATAGTCACCATAGAGTGGTATTCCCTATATTTAGAATATGAAATACCTCAAATACTACAAGTAAATTTAACTACTGTGGGAGGTAAACATCCAATTTAATGGTCATCACTGCATTTGTGTGAAAAAAAAAGAATCTACCAAATGAGTTGTTTTAAATCCTGCTTAACACAATGAGTCAGAGACATTTTGAGATGAAATCCCCCTTCTGCCATTTCTTCCCAAAAAATCATCACTAAGACTAAATTTTCTATACTGAGCACTCTCTGAGAAAAAGTAATTCTGGCCTGGTTTTAAATGATCAAAGGATAATAGGCTTACTTACAGCTTGCCTGAAATTATCAGGATTTCTCTAGTACTTTTGCATATTTAATTGGAAATCTCTAGCATCTTTTTTCTGAGATTGTGAGAAGTTCAGAAATTTGGAAACACAGGAGCTGCCATACTGGAGCAGAGCAATGCATTACCAAACCCTGTACCCTGTTTCCAGTGGCCAATATCAAGCTGGGGTAACAAGCCATGAACCTGACTCCTACTTAGAGAGGTTTTCTCAAGCCCATACATCAAGGGTGGCTTATACACCAAAGCAGAAGGAATTCTGTCCCTTCCAAAAGCTATTGGCAGTTACTGGGAGTATGCTCTTCTTGACAGAAGCTTAGAAATGAAGCTTAACTGGCACAGAAGAAGGGCAAAGGGCCTTGACTATTTACAGAAAAAGAAAGAATGCTACCATACTTCTCCCAGTGTCAAAGAGTCTGCACGTGGCTAAGCTTTAGAAAGAATCCCTTTACATTTTGTTTTACATGAACTTGTTGGCACATGTATGTTATAAATCCACAGGATTTGGGCATGCACTGCAGAAGGCAATTCAATGATAGCAGTATCATTATACTAGCATAATAGTAAGATGCAAACGTTATCAATCTTAGTCAGAGGGCCACCCCCCTTCCTTTTCTCCTGCAGCCTTCTAAATTAGACTTACTTTATCCTTGGAAACAGAACTTGTTCTGTTTTGTTCTTAGAAATATCAAAAAAATTAGGATTCATATTCACCAATGTGTGCATTTAATATGGACCTATTTTTAGAAGCTGAGGATATTCACGGCTCCAAGAAATAGGAGATGCATGTGCTCAGCAACATATACCAAAGCCTGTATTCTGTACTCTGAAGCCTTAAACTACTTCCTTCAAACCCCATCCAAACCCTCCCCTATGTCAGTGAATAACACTTTTTTCTAATAATAATCAGTTTTCACCTACTAAAACCATTCAAGATAACTTTGTATGTTGTTGTTATAAATGTTGAAGGAAAAGTCCTTCCTGCTTCATTTATGCTGCGTCAAAGCAAAATGTTTATTCATTTCACCCACAGGCAGTAAAGTCATCTCCTGTGAAAAGAATGTGTGACATAATTTACAGTAATATATTTATGCACATCTCTATTAAACAGCTTTCTCAGCATAATAGCTCATTTTTGGACTTTAGAATGAAGGGATTTGTACCCTTTGTTCTCTCTACACCTTTAGCACTAATAACTAATTCTCACAAAACTTCTGAGGAGCAATACACAAAGATGTCCAAACCCATGAGGCTATGATTCCCTGTGTGTAACATCTAATGGAGTCTGACAAAGAGCCATGGAGTGTCCTGCCCCACATCCAATTAAGAACAGTTCTGCAGAACCAAAAGCTGGGATTGGCTTCGGGGCATAAATATTTGCTTCTGTACCATCTCCGCACATGCCATGTTCATTCCATCCCCATGAGAAACATTGGCTACCTAAAGAGAGAGGAAACAAGAGTTGAAATGAGTGTACTGGTCATAAACAGACATGGATAAGCAAAAACAGTTATTTTATTGAAGTCTATGTGATCAAACTGTCTTTTAATTGGGTTCTAAGAAGTTCTGCCTGGCTGGGGAAGACCTTTGGTGATTTCATGGAACTGTAATGCAAGAGAAAAAGTCATGGTCAGCTTGTTCCATCCTGCTTCTTAACAAGTAAAAAGAAAGAAGGAAGTTAAAATAACACAGAGATCTGGAAGTAAAATTTAGCAAGATGGTTACTGATTATTTGTACAGGACCATAAAAGTATGCTGGACATTCAATAAGCAAAGGAAAATGCTTCCAAAAAGCTTACAATGTAGGTTCCTCATTCAGTAAGCTTCTCCAAGCAGGTGGCACCTTGTTATATGCACTGAACTGCAGTGCATACAGGGACTGCAAAATGAGGGCCTTTGTAGACAAAGCAGCAGAGGAAGGAAGCAATACTTAAGTACCATCATATTTTTATTTTGATTTTCACTCTACACCTTGCTGCTTTAACTTCCTTTTCTGCTTACCCAAGTTCTTGATAACTTGGCATAGTAGTTATTTATGACACTTTCCTTATCTGCCATAACATACTTGACTAATTGGCTTTATATTTCCCTGCTTTCTATTATTACTATTTATTTCTTACTTCTTACTCTTTTTGAACCAAATGAAGGTCTATGAATGATTCTTATCCTATACTACCTAAAAATCACACTATGGATTTGAGCCTTTTCCTATAAAAGGCTGGGACAAGAGAAAAATCTTTTACACTGAATGACCAGTATATCCCCTTTTTTTTCCTTTTCTCTCTCTCTCTCTATCATGTTTCATGCTAACCCCCTGGGAGGGCCACATACTTTTGCACCTTCACCATTTGTTTTAATGTGTACAAAAAAGGGTTTGTTTTTTTTTTAAAAAAGTTTCTCTCATTCTCTTTTGCATTTCTGCAATAAAACAGAAATCTACTTTATACTGTATACTGGTTCTGTGCATACTTCAGCTACATTCTATTAGCCTGGTATTACAGTTTTCTCTTTTTTGTAAGTGCTTACTAAAATTAAAATTCTATTAAAATCAGATACATTTAAACTCCAAACGTTACTACATTATGTAAATTGGTTTTCCAGTAACCCTTAAATGAGATGACTAAGAGGACAGACACGTTTCTTTGGGCAAATCTGATATCTTTTATTAGACCAACTAAAATTTTTGGAAAAATTGTTCTTTACAAACACTGACAACCCTGATGACTAAGAGGAAGCATTCATAATCTCAGAAGGAATAAGCATTGTCAAAGCTGAATATGTGTTTTACTAACAACCTGAGCTCTAGTACAAGTGCACATTTGGGGTCCATCCATTTTGATGCAGTGTCTGCTCTGATGCAGAAAAATACAGAATAAGCAACAAATGTATAACATCCAGCCATAAGCAAAGATCATCGCCTGACTGGGCAACTAAGGGTACATAGGAATTTATTTGTAAGGATGAGGGACAGGTTATAATCCATCAACAAATGAAAATCAACTTATACAAGCTAGAAGGAGACATTACTAACGATGACAAACTGAGGATTTTATTACAGGACACTCATAGCAAACCCCCTTCCCCCAAAATACTCACCATAGCACCACAAACAACTCCTTTTAGATAACAGTGAAAAAAAAATATCTCCATCCCACCAAATACATATATTTTGCCGGTGCATGCTCAAAATTTTTTTACTGATAGGGGTACGCGAATATACATATACATATATTGAGGGTGCATACTGCACAGGCTGTTTGCATTTACATTTGCATGCCATCCTTCTTTTGATATCTACTTCAGCCTGCATCTGCTTCCCCTGACCTGAGGAAGGGCACCCAATGCCTGAGAGCTTGTCCAACAGCTATCCCAATAAAAGTTGGTAAAATAAAAGATATCATAAAAAAGCCTTGCCTCTTGACATTTCCTGGACCATCAGGATTACAACACTCCAGCCCTAAAAAAGGTTCATGCAATGTTGACACTATATGCATTCACTCTCATTTCCTCCTAATGCCTTTATAGCTCTCCATAATGGTCCCTTGTTTCCTACCTAGTGGCTTCAGGATACTCCCCTTTTTTGTCCATCTCACATTCTTCCTCTCTCTACTTCTCCAAATCCATATCTTCCGAAAAATCAGCCCAAGTTGATCATCTCCCCGTTAATTTCTTCATATCATCCCTGACCAGAACTATGACTGGACTTGTTTGTGCCTGTTTGGCTTAGAGCCAGATTCTGAAACCCTCACTCAAGATTAGTAATAAATACTCTTTGCTCTATGAAAATACAATTGATTTCAGCAAGACTGCTCATGGTTGAAGGCACTACTCAGTGAGTGCATCTACACATGCAATTAGCATGTAGCAATAAACTCCAGTGCAGTTTGCATTGGAGTTTATTGCTCCCAGGTGCAGTGTTTACACAAGCACCTGGGACTCCAGCATGTAGAGCAAAAGCAGAGCAGCCCTGGCTGGCAGAGGGTCTGGGGTGAGGTCAGCCTGCCAGCCTAGGGCTGCTCCACCCTGACTCAATGTGTTGTAGAGGAGCTGGCAGGGGCATGAGGGTGCTACAGTTTGGGGCTAGCTGGCAGGCAGCCCCCACACTGCAGCACCCTTATGCCCCACCAGCCCTGGTCACCATTTACACGTGTTTTGGTGCACGTAACTACTCCACTGTAGGACAGTACTTGTCCCGGACTACAGCTGAGTTAATTAATTGACTGCACCCTAATTCAGGCACACACATAGATGGTGACACTTTACTGGGGAGCTAACAAGTCAGGTGAGTAAAGTCAGCTGCAGTAAAGTGCATGTGTAGATGCACCCAGTGTAAACCACAGTATCTGAATCTGGCCCTTACTGTATAGGTTTCAGAGCAGGGATTATTTCTGGCCTTCCCTGTAGCCCAGTCCTCAGATGCACTTAACAACTTCAACAACAGGAGTCGCAGTTGCTCAACAACTCATATAAACAGACTTCAGGAGCATAAAAACTGTAAATTAATGTCATTGTACACATTAAGGAAGCAGGCTGTACAGTATCAGCCAAAAACACAGTTCATATGGAAAAATGGACTTAAACCAAAGCCATCTTACTGGACTGCCAGCTGCCCAGCTTTTAATGGGTTCAGGATTAAATTTGTATGTCTAGCTCAGCCTCTCCAAATCAATTATACAGCTCCTGCAGTACAATGAATATTCAGACATCGCTTTGGACTTGTTCTGAGCTTCTTCAATAGCAACACTGAAAATCAGAAGCTACTGGACCCTCATATCGATTAGTCCCTCTTAAGACATTCAAAATAATACTAAAAGACTAAGGCCATGTGTAGATGAAAGGAGGGGCATGCGTGCACAACACTTTAAAGTGGGTTAAATGCTTTTGCACCACTTTAATGGTGTTGTTGTTTGCACGTGTCGGCAACGTATAGCACAGTAATTCTAGCCGTTGTAGCAAATTCAGTGGCATAACGTGCCTTAAATGACTTGGGATGCAGCAAACTAAAACTCCTCCGAGAAGTTTTAGTTTGCTGCCCTACAGCTGTGAAGCGAAGCACCAGGCTCTGTGCACGTCAGGGGCCATGCAGGAAGCCCATACAGGCAGCCTGGCAGGAGCCCAGGAAGGCAAGTTCTGCTCAAAAAAAGTGGTGAGCCTGATCTTTTTTTCCCCTGGAGCCTGCCTGCCTGCCTGAGCTGCGCAGGGGCCTGGTGGTTCCCTCCGTGGCTGCAATGCCCCCCAGGACTGCCCAAGCCGGGTGCATGTGGGCAGGTGCTGCCTGGGGGGTGGCCACCACTGCTGTGGAGGGAAGCACCAGCCTCTCGCGCAACCCAAGGACTGCCATGAGTGCAGCTGGGGGAGCAGGGCGGGGGGCCGGGGGGCTTGTGCAAAGCCCCCCACACAGTGTGGGGCAGTGGGGGGCAACAGGGATTGCCCCCCACCTGGCAGCACCTGCTGAGTCGGGGCTTTTTCTTTCAAAGTGCTGGGAGCTGGGGCAGGCAGGGCAGCCTTTGCCAAGCTGGGAGACCACGCTGGGGATGGGCCTGGGTGATTCAGTTTACAGACACAAGAGAATCATATTGAATGAATGAATTAATTAATATGTGGATATTTTTCCACAAGCAACTGAGCCTCTGTACTAAGAGAGGTCAGTTAAACTTCCCTGTGCCTCTGTTTTGTCATCTGTAAAATGGGAAACAAAGTCACTCCACAGCTTGTACTATCAGGTAATGAATACTGAGGTTAGTGGTATCCAGCCAATCCAACTGAAGTAGAGGTGGCACCAAATAGCTGCATTTAAAAAGTTCTCTGACTCCTGGATGAAATCATGAGGAATGAGTTTGCAATTGTGTGTAGGTCACAAACAAATCTGAGATGCAAAGGCTGTCCCCAAACTTCTGCTGTTGTATGGTGGTCACAGTCTGGCAAAGGTTGTGACTCACAGTTATGAGTGCATTATATTGCAAGCTTACACTTTCCTCAAAGGAAATAATTACAATAAATAAGTCAATTGAAAAAAAAAATAGTCAGCATGCCTCCAATTAAGAGTAACTAATTAATGGTAGAAATGCAGATGAGAGGGAAGCATAATTAAGAATCACCAGTGCTTATTTTTTTTTAATTAACAATTGAAAGTCTATTGAATTTAAGATTCTGGAGAGATTAGAACAAGCAGCTTCATTTTGCTTGTGAGTTTAAATAAGAGCATTTGTTGCTCTCTTGGCAGGTTTTCATGGTAAGGGAAAGATTTTAAGATAAGCATTTTTCAAACTACTGTTTTTCTTCTTTCCTTCCTCCCTATTACACTATCCCAGTCAAAGCAAGGGTTACAGGTTTTCAAGATTTACAAGATTTCACTGACTATAGCAGTTTCCTGGAAACACTGATAGGGAGAAGACCGATGGAGGTAACTAATTCTGACTGATCTGTTTGAAGCAGGACTTTTCTCCCTTTACAACACACTAACAACACTTTTGCCTTTCTAGGACTAACTCTGTCTCTCAAGGATCAAGCCGTTCAAACAATGTGAGAAAGTTAGGAAGATAATGATTTCTTAAGCACCAGTCTGTGATCCCTAGATTGGGAGATCATTATCCTTTAGGCTAGGGACAGAAATTACACTGGTGTAAATTACTGGAAACAGGTTCAAATCTGTAACAGAACAGAAGTGCAGGGCACCTATACATGAGCACTGAGGCTGCTTTGACGTGCTGGAATCAATTAATTGCCTCCTGCACCTTGTGTATCAGTGTCCTGGTGCTTCAAAATGGTGACGGGGCACTTGAATTAAAGCTTGTCGAATGAGCTTTAGTTCAAGTGCCCCCACTGCCATTTTTAAGCATGGGAATGCTAACACAGGAGATACGGTGGCATTTTAATTAAAGCAGCAATCAGAGCCACTAGAATTAAAGCACTGCCTCCCCCAGCCCCAGAGCACACGTAAAAGTGCCCTCGGGGTACATAAACTACTTTCAAAGTGGCTGAAACTAGTTTATATAAACCTGGATGGATATAGCATCAGACTTAGCTGATTTAGGTTAAATCAGTTTATTGAACTTCTGTTCCAGACCCCCTCAAGATTCAAGTTAACTCACAGTCCCTCAGCATCCCAGGATGCTTTGCACATCCCCCACAAACCTCCCCTCACAGGGTGGGCAGGCTAGCCTTGGCTCAAGCTGTCTGCTCCAGTTGAGCAGGGAGGCATGATCCTGTGCCCCGTGACTTCTGACCTAGGCCACTGTAGGCATGTGGCTACACTTTTGGAATCAGTAGTGAATGCCTGTTCACTGGCTTAGCATTTCAATCTAAGTATCTTAGACTAACCTGTGAAGACTGAATTAATTCATCCTCAGGCTTTTTGACTATCTGTACTTAGCCCTAGTGATGGTGTACTGGGGTCACGCTTAACCAGCAGTTAGCTTAGTTTTCATAAGAGCTTTCCACTCTGCATTTCATTGTATGCAAAAGAATGTACAATGCATTATACAATCACTTACAAGAACCATTACTAGGCATGTTGTGAACATGCAGAAGTCAACATTCAGGAGTTAGTATTAAGTAAATACAATGTAGCACACAAAATATAGCGCTTTCACCTTACAGGGCAAGAAAAGCAAGTCCTATTTATAGGGAATATAATTTTGGTAATTTAACATTTTTGCAACAATTTACTCCTGCCACACTTGTTGCTTTTGCTGTGAGCTTTGTTACTACACATTCTAAGTGATTAGTCCAACGCACAAATGTCATTTTTTGTATTGGGACTCCCTATTTATTTAACTGGAGGAGTTTCACTCAGCTCCAGCAAAGCCAAATGAGCTGAGACCATTAAGTTTTGAGCTATCTGGAATAATTCACTGCTAAATGGAATTATTAGTGAGACAGTAAATATTTAAAAAGAGATAAGAAATGGAAAAATAGGTGATTTACCATTTGGACTGATTATATAATGTCTAACTAGATTGTTTTTAGAATGTCACTGAGGGGTTTAAACACATCTTCCTGAGGCTAAAGAATGTCTGACAAATCTCTTATTGCCTTTATTAGTAAGAGTAAGAAGAAAAGCTGACCAAAAAAAGGATTTTTATACATAATAGGCTATTATGTATACCTGCAGCATACCTTAAGTCAACAGAAGTAGATAACAGACAATAAAGCCTGGGGGAAAAAGTACAAAAGTGGACAAGTATGAAGGAACTAATTTGTGAATGGTTACTGAGAGCAATAATTAAGAACTGGAAGGGAGAGCCAGTGAAGGAAATAAAAAAGGGATGGGATATAGGAAATGGTCAGAACAACAGGCCAAAAAGATGATATTGGCAGCAGTGTTTTGAATGGACTGGAGGGAAGGGAGTTTGATGTTGGAAAGTCAAGGGAGCAGAACCTGTGATAATCAAAAGGAGAGCTGATGACTGCTTGACCATTTGGACAAGAATTTAAGTGGTGCAAACCAAAAAAAAAAAGGCAGGGGTGCTACATCTTAGAAATGTCAGGAAGGAAGCAGTAGAATTCTTCTGTTTCAGTCTGGCATAGCCAAACACCAGAAGCATATCTAAGGGGGGAGAAGTGGTGCAGTTGTACCCCACTTTGATTCATGCTCTACCCAAAGTTTAAAAATAACTGTGGCAGTGGCAGCAGCATTTCTATTCAGGCAGAAGTGAGGGAGTCAGTTAAGGTTCATTATAATACACCTGATTTTTTCTAAACACTCCACTCAACATGTGTTAACAACCCTCTCTCCTTTTAATGGTCTTCAGTGGTTCCACTAATCAAGCTATCCTTTGCTCTGTGGCTCTGCTGTTTTTTAGCTTCTCTTATTGTAACATTTATATTATAGCCCTGAAGGCTGCTTTTAATGCTACCTAAAAGCATAACTCAGTTGTGGAAATAACTTTCAATGAGGTACTGGATATACCATCAAAATGCTGATGACAGCTAGATTTTGTTTTATCAATCTGAAAGAGATGTTAATTAAATTTTAATGACTGTAAGACTAATGAAATCTCTTTAGATTACTTTTTGCCCAATTTGTTGCGGTTTTATACATAATATATAATATAGCAAGTAAATGCACATCCTAATAAAGTTTTATTTGTTTTTGCTTCTATCTTAAACAGAATAATGTAGCCCAAGATGCCTTGCCTATTAGTAAAGCATCTCATTTCTTTTTAACTGGAGAAAAATGTATGTTCTGGTATATGTGATGGTACACCACCCCATCTGCACCCCCTTTCCAAAAGCCTCAATCCACACATGCCCAGACCTTGTTCCTGAGTAACATGGAGGATGGCATAGTTTCCTAAACTAGGGAAAACAGGAGAATGAAGGAAAAGACAAGAAATTCAGTTTGTGCTGAATTATGTTCCGGTGGATGGAGTGGCTTGCAGGAGAAGACCATCAAACAGACAGGACAAGAGACAGCAGTGTATGCCAGGAGTTGAGAGGCAGGTTTGTGAATCTTTAGTGGGGGCACTGAAGTTCAAGTTACATGAATAGTTGATGCACTTACAGAAGGGACACTGAGGAAGACAGAAGTGAGCCAAGGGCAATGTCTTTTTCAAGAGTACTTAGTTACAAATCACCAGACCAAGCAAGTGCCTTTTACTCTGATTTCCTTTTTATATATGTATATATTTAGTTTGTTTTCTGTTTGATCCTGCCTGTTCCAAGTTCTTACTGTTAAAGTCTCGAAGCTGCCAGAGCAGACCCACATGCTTTCAGGAGGAAATTCAGGTTTTATGAACATGACAACCAACAACAAGGCTATGTGCCATCTCCCTCCGAGATGAAACACCATTACAGTGATATGCATTAGTACAGCTACAAATTGTTTGTAACTGGATTTACAACAACCACTACTACATATGCTTACATCTAGTGACTTGTGCATGTGGTAGGGAGGGAGGCAGAAAATTGTTCCATCTCAGTGAGTTAAATAGAATAACCTTTTTGCACAGACTTATTACATTGCTATCTCCCACTTCCCGTGTAAAGAATAAATATTCAAAGCATTAATGAAACCAGAGGATTCAACAGACCAATCCAATACATATGCAGAACTTCACTTAGCATGCCAGATATAACCCAGTATACCAGAGATCTGCATTTGTCCCTAAAATCCCAAATACTGAAAAATGGCAAATGGGAGGCCTGTCTCCACAGTGCAGGTACAGTTTGCTTAGGTCTGAAACTTTATCACCTAAACCCAGGCAGAAATCTGGCTGAATCTATTTACTTCAGTCACATGAGTCTGAGGAATAAGCCCTTAGATTTTGTGTCTAGGAGGAAAAAAACACACTTGTATTTAAAAAGAAAAGTGCACCACATTGCATTGCAATGTGCTATATAAAAATCATATTATTGTTCTAATATCTAAGACACCATAACTGTTTAGATAGTCCTCATATTTGAGGATTTTATGCTACAGGCAAGAAGTACTACTACAAGCAAATAGGATACTTGCAATAAATGCAGGTTAGTTTGGGGATTTTATTAAGAAAAAACCTTGAAAAGCAGGTAAGCTGAAAATTCTTGTATCTTGTCAGATTCATTTTAGTCAGTTCTTACTTTCATTCATTATGGAATCACAATGATTTTTGCAGTTTTGCTTTGAAGTGGATAGGTACATTTTCTTGTACATTCCTTTTCACTCTTGTTTGAAAGTATCCAAAACTAAAAAAAGCAAAACACAGCCAAAACTTCAGTTTTTGCAGGTTTCTAGTTAGTAGGCACAGATTGTTTTCAGATGACCAGAGTCCGTAAGATCACCAGCGGAAATTATGAATAGACCACCAAGGGTTGCTTTAAACCCAGCTCAGGTTTACTATAGTCACACGGGCCGCTTGTACACGTGACGACAATTAAAAACCCACCATTTCAATTTAGGGGCTTCCATCACTGTTACGATGAGAGGTCCTTTTTCTTTTTTACCATGGAGCCTGCCCACATCTGTAGCCAGGGGGCAAGCTGCTGGTGGGCCTAGAGGCCCCTGAGCTGCATGGGGGCCCCAGTCCTTCCCTCCATAGTGGTGGCGCCCCCTGGGACCACCTGGGTGGGCTGCTAGTGGGTGGATATAACCGAGGGGGAGGGGGGTACTGCCACCATGGAGGGAAGGTCCAGGGCCCCCTGCAGCTCAGGGGCCAGTGCCAGCTCACACCCTGGCAGGGGGAGAGGTGGGCAGGCTCTGCGCAACAAAAAAAGGAGCAGGCCCCTTGCTGCTTTTTTTTTTTTCCTCCTCAGCAGAGCCTGCTCATGCCAGCTGCCAGGGCCATGCAGCCCCTGAGGTGCAGGGGCACCCACTCCTTCCCTCCACAGCAGCGGCACCCCCCAGGGCTGCCTGGGTGGGGTGCTAGCTGTGCGGGTGCTGCTCCAGCTCACAGGGAGCACCTGCCAGATCCAACTCTCCCCCCGAGCCTGCATGGGGAGCACCTAATTTGAAAGCCAGCTTACAGATCTTTATACAGTCCAGTATTTCTCCTTTACATTATATATATGAAGTCTCTTAGTCTACTGGGGCAATGATTTTACACCAGTAGGACTCAACTAGTTCTAATGTATTCACTTCTAGTTTGTGGTAGGAAAGCAAAATTGCACACACTAACCATGAAAAATTGCTAAGCAATTGCTAAGCAAAGATTTAAGTGTTCAGTAAGCTTTAAACTTATGGCCTGAAAATGGCTAGATGGTATGAGTCAGAGATATCAAACTTACCAAGCCTTGCCAGGCATATGACTGGAATGGAGACAGTCCACGGCTCAGACTGGGCCCACAGACTGGCTCTGCATGCCACATCCAGCAAGTAGGGCCACTGAGTACTGCATATGGTGTACAGGCCCAATCCAGGGCACACCTGGATTCTAAGGTATCACTGCACACCAAATCCAGCTTACAGACTGTATCTTTGACATCCCTGGTATAAGCATCATTTTAGAACAGTCGCCATCTAGAAGGTGGACTGACTCTCAGTATATGTATTGTACCCTGCATAACATGGCTTTGAATCTTGGACAGAATCTGTGAACCCTACTGTAAACAAATCAATATGAATGACCTCCTTATCACAAGTTATGAGAAAAAAGATGATCATAATGACATATTTGAGTATATAGGTATTATGTGAACATGAATTAGTGCTTGGAGTAGGCTAAATGGACAATTAGACTATAGTATATGTAATTTGGAATCCATCCACTTAGTTTTGCAACCATCAAAGTCAATGTCTTTCCTATGCAGCCAAGGTAGGAAATGGGAGCAGGACGGATGTACAAAGTATCTAATCTCTCAGGTTGCTCTCACTGTTGTAGTATCCAAGCTCTAATTCAGAATGCTAAGTGTCCAGTTTCTGAAGAAAAAAAATAGCAGTAGGAAGAACATCCTGTTTACAATAATGGAATTATATATACAGTAGTGGATGAGGCCTGAAGCAGCAGCTAGGAACAAGGATGGAATGAGGCACGTGTATAATGTATATACACAAGGTGTCCATAAATTAGCAATTTATTTAGCAATGAATGAAGACAGAGAAACAACACCTGGGCTAGGGACAGACATTCAAAAGGCCCAAGCCTGAATTTATTCACTCTTCGCAGGTTAGTTTATGCTGTGCAGCTTAAACTGATTAATAGCTGGACAGACATGCTCTGTTAAACCAGGAAATGCAGGCACACGCCTGCAGTGCCTCAAGCCAGAAGCCAGGCAGCACTAGAGCATGCCTGCCACTCACTGCCAAAGGGGAGGGAGGAGAGAAGCCCTCCAAGACTCTCACCCATCCCTGCTGAAGCGGAGCGGGTGTGGCCAGGCACCAGCCCCGGCTGGCATACAGGGTTTGAGGAAAAAGTCCTTTCTCTGAAGCAAGATACTTAACACAGTAATTTGCAAAGCAGATAACCGGAAACTATCAAAAACCTTTGTCTAAGCTAATATACAGCCCAGTAAAACACAGCATACACAACTTAATCTAATTTAAAAAGTAAACCAGAAAGACAAGAGTTAATCTTACTAATCCTGAGGGCAGAGTGTCTCCTTACACTACAGTAAGGCATTCAGAAAGGCTTTGTTTACATGTTCTGCTTCATAATATAAATGTAGCTTTCTGCATTATTTGGTGCAACTTCTCTTAACTAAATCTCCAGCATGTGTTTTCATCACTGATGATTGTCAGGTCTTTGCCAACACTTTCCACCTCTCAGTCTGGTCCTGCAAGTCTTAGCTCTGGGCTCAGAGCTGCAGCAGGGCTTGGATCTGCATGAAGATCTGCTTGCTTCTCTCCCCTGCTCAGGGACCACTGTGCAAGCCACACAGACTGCAGCCAAAACCCTGGCATTCGGGGGAGAGAGGAACAGAGGAAGTGATTAACTCCATCCCTGCCTGTTTGAAGGCAGGCCAGAGAGGTACGGCTGGGGCTGGCAAACTGCAGCTGCAGTCCCCAGGGTTTGCCAGCCGAGGGAGAGGCAGGCAGGGGGAGAGGGGTCAGCATTTGGCCACACCCTGCCCCTGTTCTGGCTAGAGAGCAGAGGGGAGGGGCCAGTTCTGCTGTAGAGCAGAGAGCCCTGCCCAGCCCAAGAGCATGCTGGGATGCTGGGAGAGTGTGATTTATCTTAAACCAGCAAGGGGTCTGGGACAGACATTGCATAAACTGGTTTGAACCGAATCAGTTAAGTTTGATACTACATTTAACCAGGTTTATTTCAAACCGGTTTATGTGCACTGAACGCCTGTTCTATTACAGATTTAAACCAGTTTCTGATCACTTAAGCAGTTTATGTGTAATGTCTGTCCCTAGTCCTGAGGTACATATAAAAAGGCTAGCAGATGAAGAGAATAGTGGCTGGGGGGAAAAAACAGTTCTCTGTTTCGTACAACCAGATACATCATATTCTGCATTCTTTATCACATAAAGGAAGTTTTGAACATCATGCTAATAATGGTGCACACTCACAAATGCAAACTTTGCAGACAGGCATAAGTAGTAAAGATATTCTGCTGTTCTGGCAGGGCATTCCCAAATCACGATGTGCCTCAGTCATTACAAAAGTCCTGGCATACTTATTCTGAACAAGTGTTTCACATTTTTACATGGAACAGACTTGGTATGTGTTACTATTCAAGGTACTTCATGCATGGTTATTTTTCCCCCTTATTTATATATTGCCATGGATGTTAAAAGGAAACCCATTGAAATTAAATCCATTAAAAAAAAATCTGAATATTCCTTGGTGCAGCATAACCTCATAAATCCAGCATGCTCAGGACCAAGCACCTGCCAGAAATTTAAAAATTACAGATTTTTTAGGAGTGGCAGCCACACGTGAAGCAGGGACACAGGGTGGTGGATGGCAGTGGCGTGCAAGCTTCCCCCTTTGCTGCTCTGGGACTGGCCGTTGCTATTCCCCAATGTACTGTATTTTTAAAAAGTACTGAATTTTTGAGAATTTTGGATTTTTGATATCCGGATTTATGAGGTTATACTGTACCTGCAAAAGCTGGACCCTAAATTTATGTTTCCCTACTGAAGTCTGAATATCATTTTAATATCACCATTAAAATGCTATCTCTGCAGGGCTTTTAAGGCTGGTGGGAAAGAGCTATTGTCCAAGGGTTAATGGTTCACATTTTGGATTTCAGTTTGTTTTTACAAAGCTAAGACAAACCTGGAAGCACTTATTAAGGCTACGCACAGAACATAGGAGTGATGTGTAAGCTATCTTCCAGGTAGTTTCAAAAGCCCACTTCAGTTCACTCTTCACTGGAAAACACCTCTAACTTAACACAAAGCCTAACATAAGCTCAAAATTTCAGTTGTGCAGGGAAAGAATTGATCTTCCTCATTGACAAAACACGAAGGTCACAGTGCACATGAAACACAGCAGCTGCCGTGCCAACAGGATTACTCATTAAAAAAGACCTTGTTTTCAATGTCTGTAATAAAAGAACTAATCTTTCAGCTAGGCTCTCTGGAGTATAAGGCAAAACTCCTGACAAAGAAATTATCCACTAGGAAGATTTATCTCAAGATTCTGCAGATGACTCAATAGCATGTGGTCCATTGGGATACTGGGCATGGCAGAAAGTGACATTCATGTTCAGAAGTTATATTCCTACCCCTAAACATTCTGATGAATAAATATACCAGAACTTTGCTTGAATGGTGCAAATAGTGAAAATAACATGACTTTTTCATCATGGCTAGGGATGTATCTTACACATAAACTGGTTTAAGTCATCAAAAACTGGTTTAAACCTGTAACAGAACAGCAACTCAGTGCACAGAAACCAGTTACAAAATGGCTGAAACTGGTTTAAGATAAACCTGGTTGAATGTAGTATCAGATTTAACTGATTTGGGTCAAACCGGTTTATGAAACTTCTGTCCCAGACCCCTCCCTGGTTCAAGTTAAATGGTTCACAGTCCCCCAGCATCCCAGCATGTTTTTCAGCCCTGGGTTGGGTTACGCTGTCTGCTCCAGACAGCAGGGCTGGTCCCACCCCTCTACTCTGAAGCAGTGAGGGCTGGCTGACAAGGGAGTGGGAGGGCAAGTCCGACTGGGGATGCAGTCCAGTCTCCAGGACCGAGGGGGACCTGCCCCCCCAGGCAAACCGTGGCTGGGATCTGAGACCATGGAGGGGGATTAAACACACCTTCCCCTGCTCAACCTTACTGCTGGCTGCAACTGTGGTCTACAAATCCCAGAGGCACCTGGAACCAGGAAAAGGAAGTGATAAGCAACCCTGCAGAGTCCTGCTGTTGTGATTTTGGACTACAAATCCCAGAGACCTCAGGGGCAGTAGGAAGAAGAAGTGAACACACAGCCCATGCTGGCTACATGCCAGAGAGCAGTGCTGTAGTGCCCCCCTGCCCTGGCCTGAGCCACTGCAGGCATGTGGCTGCATTTCCTGAATCAAAGGTAAATGTTTACTTCTGTTTCAATTGAATCTTTACAGCTTAGACTAACCTGCAAAAAAGGAATCAATTCAGCCTTGGGCTTTTTGAACATCTGTACTTAGCTTATACGTTCAAGTTAAGATCTGTTATCCTTACTCATGCTATTATCAGATTGTTGATTTCAGTGAAGTTGTATGATAAAAAACTGCCTGTGAAGGACAGTACAACTCAGTCTGAGTAAGGGTAACAGAAGTTGGCTGCTAAGTGGAAGATCCTTTCACAGAAGTAACGTGGCCAAAGTGAGCTGTAGAAATACAGCTACCAGGGACGTGGGCCGTAATGGAACCAATCGTCCATTGCTTGCACTGGTGTGGAGTCATTTACACAAGTGTGATGTGGGTGTATACTACCAAATCAGTATGGTAGGACTTTAAACCCAATCTGAACTGATATAAATGAATAAGCAAGGTTTGGGCAACAGGGTCAAAGCTCTTGGTTTTAGTTACTTAAAATCTAGTGCACTGACTCTAAATCCTGAGATAGCACTTTGAATCTGATGCCATCTTGCAAACACTGTCAGGTAAGGGTCTAGATACCATGGTGATGAGTGCAGCATAAAAACAGTCAGACAGAATCATCCAGACTGCATTATTATTACCTGCTGAGTGCAGACAGCACATACATTATACAGAACAGAAAGCAAAACAGGTTTGTCTATGCTTTACCAGGGTTCATAATGCTAGTATTGCAGTATTTTTCTGCTTCACTGGTTGAAATTAGAAACAAAATACTCAATATGAAGCTTTATGCTTCTTGCCCTTGAATATAGTCCAGGGAAGGGATGACTTGACAAAAAAAAATGGTCAAAGAACCATAGGTTTGTTTTTTTTCCTTTTGCATTGTATTGACATATGAGATTTTTAGGTGCTGCTAATGTGCTCGCAGTGCTATATGAAACAGTCCCTTCAAAAAAAACAAAAACCAAAAAATAATAGATAAAAGAATATACGGTATGATCACATCTACTTAAAAATTCTCTTTTTTCTGCAGCTATTTCTTGCCCTAGAGGTTGATTTCCACTGAATAATGAGGAGCTTCTGTTTAAAAAAAAAAATTATAACAACCTTTTTAACAGGAGTATATATGGAATCCTACATAATTCCAATTTATTCTTTCCAAGGTAAAAGGAAAAGCTTGCATTTTAAATTCTGGGATGCATATAAGAATGGGAGGTGTGATCATATGCGACTGAATGAAATCTAAAAATAAAATTGCTTGTTGTATTAAACAAAGGAGGGATTTTTGCAATGAGTCACAAGAAATCTGAGGTGAATTCCAGGGCTCACTTCAGGAAGAGAAACACATCCGAAGTCAAAGGCAGACAGGGCAAATGCTGGGTAAGTTTCCACTTTTCCCATTGATACAATGAGATTTTTATGCAGTCAGTTGTTTATGCAAACATTGCCTCAGCAGTTAAAAATAGTTGCAGCTCAATGGAGAACAGGGAGGCAGTCAGGAATTCTGATTTAACAGGTTTCAAGTGCTACTGAACAGCCTGAAATCCTGGACCCATGGATTTAGTTGGGATGTCCCCAAACCAGTCAGAGGGCTCACTGTGGGCTAGTTTACCCACTACTGTGGAAGACTGCAGCCTATGGTGAGTCTGCACTTTCACAGCTCAGTTGCTTCCAATACCTAAGGTAACTAGTTTAAAGTTACCTTGGGCATGCCTATAATATACCATAGTTACTGCTTCTCCTCCCCATCACCAGTGTGAATGAAGTATAGATGTACCTAATGGCAAAATCCCTCCCTAACATCTGTGGGCCAGAATTTCACCCACTATCTCAGTCTTAGCTTTTTTGTCCAAAAATTCTACTGCCACAGGAGAGATTTAGGAAAGAAGGCAGGTGGGTAATTTTACTTTGTCACCTTTACTATTACAAATAACATTTTCTTGGTCTCAGATCGTGGTTCAGAGGGAAAAACCACTAATGTGAGCAGGAGTGGGAAAAGCTACAATACTGTATCCAGCCAAGGCTGAGATTCCTTAGCATAAAACCTATTCATCCTGGGAGTAGTCTCAACTTCCTCATCGCTAAAACGTGCTGACCTCAAGCAAGTCACTCAATTTCCCACCTCCTGTAAAATAAAAATAATGGCACCTCCATGACTCACTATAGTTAGTAGGATAAGTTCCTTAATTCTCAAGAGTTGCTCAGATACTTCAGTGATATTTACTCAAATCCAAGGTGAAGTTCCCCACTTCCTCCTACCCCCCAAGTCAGCATGGGAAGAAAACAGTCTCATCTTGTATTTGAGTACCAGCCCAGGACCAGGCAGCAGGTCAGCTACACTTTGGCCCCAGGGCTGAAGCCGGAGCAGAACCATGGCCTGCCCTGGGCCAGGATGGCTGGTTTGGTTAGGGAGGGGGCATGCAGCTGGAGGGTGGCAAGGGAGAGTGCTAGGGTGGCCATCATATAGGACATTCCAGTTTTCTGCTACTCTGTCCTCTTTTGATACAAAATCCAACACCTTTATGTCCCAAGAGAAAAAAAGAAGACATAAAGGTGTCCGGTTCTGTATTAATAGAGGACAACCAAACTGTCCTCTATGATGGCCACCCTAGAGAGTGCAGTGGGGAGGGCAGGAACCTGCATCCTACCCCCATGCCTGTCCCTGCCCCCCACCCACTGACTTCCCCGCCTGCCTCCAATCTCTTTAAAAAAAAAATAGCTTGAAAAGCTACTTCTGTTTT
>NW_017729025.1:143145834-143171930 GCF_001723915.1 Gavialis gangeticus
TTTGCCTTCTGCTCTGGCTCAGGTGCCCCCAGCCCTGACCCGTCCCAGCACAGAATCTAATTATCAAGGAGGGAGGGGAGGTAGTATTCTAAAATTCAAAGTCGTTTGGGATTCAGGTAAATACAGTAAGAAACTTAAAAGGCAGTAAAAAACATATGAACTACTAATATTCCCAAATTAACTTAAATCAGGACTCTACTCTCAATCATGTATCACATTTTAATGGACTGATTAGCATCTCTTAAAGAAGGAATACAAAAATCAAGGAGAAAAGCCTAGGGAGTACTATATAAAATATTAGCAACAAAAGATGAAAAGTGAAAACAACCAATTTCCTTACTTAACTCAAAATTCAGACCTACCACACTCCTTTGGAGGTTTGTTGAAATTCAGCAGCATTTCTGAAATGAAACTGTGCTTTGTTTTTTCAAATGGCACCAAAAGCATGTGAGTTCAGATAAAGCCTGGAGCTTTTAACTTAAAAGCTGGCTCCAAAAGAGTGGAGCAAATCATTGGGCAAATCAGCCAGTACTTTTGGTGAAATGGCAGACTTCAGCATATAAAGCTTCAGGCCCTTTTAGCTTTATCTACAATGCCTATATGTAGAAGTATATATATTAACCTAGGATCCAAAGTGAAACCATGGGAGTGGAAAGCCATATGGATGGATCAACACTGAGAAAAAGCTCTACAACAAAGCCATGAAAAACAAAGTCACCACTGCCTACAGCCTCAATATTGATTATGCAGCTTCAATGACCACCTGGCTTATCTGAATCAGAGTCATGGTCCACTGCAAAGGAGAACGCAAGATGTTCTGTCTCTTCCTCTTTTCTGTGGTCAACTGAATGAACAAAGATTTTTCTTTTCACCCCCAAATGATCTAATTCCAGCTGGTGTTATTACAGTTTGCCCATCAAATGTTCCCTTTTAGTTTTTATCATTTGAATTAGTTATGCTTCATTTTTACCAGTTCTGACACAGAATGATTGGCATACTTTGATACAGAGCTAGCCAGATGTTAGCCAGCAGTAAGCTTACATTCTACTAACATGTGATCAGTCCTGGACCAGGGGGAATTCATTGCTTCAAAATGTCAAGCCAGGGACTCCAGCTGATGCACAGCTTCTCTTCAACCCTCAGTGTGTATTACATTCAGTTTCCTTTGCTGGTTGAGGGAAATTATTGTCACTTTTCTGTCTGTTTACCTATATTCCTCTCATAGTGAATGATATTTGGGGAGCAATGCTGATAGATTTGTTAATCAATCAAGATGGAAATCAGAGTGCTGCAAGTCAACGATTTGAGACATCACATACAGTTTATAAGCCAAGTGTTCCTAGATTTCAGATGTCATCTCCATGTCTTTTCCATGGCAGATGGTACTAATGATGTCCAATCAATTTGGCTCTACCAGTTTAGCACCACACTTAGGTCCACACTTAGGATGGAGCACTGGAGTAGCACTAGGAGATGAACAGCACATAATACGGTCCTTTTTTTCTTTCCCTACTGAAACCCACTTCCACCAGACACAGGAAAGAATTATGGTGGAAGGGTCCCACTCCAACAAATTTTCCTAAATTTTGACAGGATCACCACAAATCAAAACTGCTCATCTAGCCAGGATCCAGATTCAAGGACCTAAGACTAGGAAGGTAAATCTCTTATTGGGCTTGAAACAGATAAGACAGCAGAATAGACAGAAGAACTAAGAGGGCCAGTGCCAGGTCCAGAAGATCAAAGCACCATAACTGAAAGCCAAAGCTGGGGCTGTGAACAACTATTTAGCGTTCTGCAGAACTCAAGGGAGGAAAGGAAATAATCTGAAATCCTGATCCTAAAAGGAATGCATCTGTCAGAGATGTTGGGTAGTTCCCACCAAGGTATTCTTCATAATTAGAAACAATTTACAACCTTGCTTCATCAAGATAATAATGGTCAAAATTAAAGATCAAGGCTTTTTGCTCACTTTGGAAAAGGCACACAGGGAGTATGCAGGGAAGACAAAGTCTATGGGTGATTGCCAGCCCCATCCCTATTACCTTTCTCCTTCCCCCTTTCTGGCTCTAGGACTGACAACTCTTTTATAAATCTGTACCAAAAATTAAAATAAATCCTAATATAGCTGGGCCCCAATAGGCAGCACAGCAGAAGGGGAGAAGAAGTTTCCAGAACATTTTCTTATCACATTTTGATTCTTGATTCAAGTGCAGCAATACTCCCTAAGGGTCCAATTGTTTATGTTTTGTCCATATGTGGCTTTATTTAACAAATGTATTTTCATTAGTACTCAAAGAGACTGTGGAAAGGTTGGATTTAAGCTACAGCCTTGCTGTCACTCAAGATTGGGAAGGTCGTTCCAGGTTATGGTGATTATTACTGACAGGCTAGCTCAGAAAGCTAACATCAAATCAGCCAGCACTTCTGATGAAATGGCAGATTTCTGCATATAAGGCTTCAGGCCCTTTTAGCTTTATCTACAATGTCTATATGTAGAAGTATATATATTATATCTACCTACCCACTTGTTTGCTGTCAGTCTAGGTATATTTTCAGAGTCTGCAGGGTAAGCTTACGATATGCTGAATCTTTTCTTCAACAAATTGTCTTTATATTTGGAAATAGAAATGACAGTATTTGAAGTTATTAAGCAAAGGAATGCTGGCCTGTTTAATTAAACAATTCTAAAATGTTTCTTTCTCTTGACTCCTCATCACTCTCTATGAAAACTAAAACTCCTTTGAATATCAATAATAAAAAATACATTTCTTATCACTATATGGAACAGTAAGAATTTTCCACTTTAGGATTACCTTCTCATAGAATTGGCCATACCTTGGATGAGCCTAAATGCCTTGCTCTTCCTGGCTTCTCAGACAAAGTATATTCAGGGGACAGAGGGAGTAAGAATGGAGTTCTCCATTCTTTTTTAGGAATATAAATCCTTCTGACAGTGATTGGAACTTACGATCCCAAATTATATATGCGTTTTTGAAAGTTTCACTTTGCCTGTTATAAATTATTATTACGATTATAAATAACGCTGACTGAGGGTAATTTAAACTGCATATCAGCTGGGTTTTTTTAGAGAAAATGTAGGCAAATGCTCTACAGAAGACTAATATGGCAGCCATACACCTGGGGTTTTGAACTTGCCAGATCTGATCAGTTCAGATGAGTCAGAACTCTTTTGGAGAACATAAAGGAAAACTCTGAAACAATAAAAAGTGGTGCTGGAGATGCACTGTGCAGCAATCTTCCTTCTGAGCTAAAGGCTAACCAGTGTCCCAGCAGGAAGTCAACGACTCCTCTGTTAACAGAATTCTTCTCTCTAAGCTACATTAAAATAACAAATTTTACTATGTGTAACCATAAAATATTCTGTGACACTTGTTCAAAGAATATAGATGTGTTAAACCATGTGGCCTGTCTAAATTTTAAACCTAGATTCAGCCTACCTAAAATTTACCCAATAGTTTTAATCACTGAAATTTCTTTTCATTTCCTGGCCTAAGCTTCTGAGTACTGCTGTTGGACTCTGTTAAATAACTGCTTCACCTCAAAAGAAGTTTGGAGAAATGACCCCTCTGTAGAAAAAAATGAAGCACTGGAGTCCTGCAAATAAAGTGACATGGAAAAGTTAATGATCATGGAATGATGAGAAAGCACCATAGACTATATGGACAACTTCTGAGGTCCGTGCTATATTAGGATGACACCATTCAACTGTATTTTGCTCATCATTTTAACAGAAAAAAATTAAATCCCCCATCCCCCAGAAATATCCTGATGAGAAGAATACATCAACTTAGTAAAAGGGAAAGGAAAACCTGACATTGCCAGAACCACGCTTTGCCTAAAGAATTTGTCATATGTATTTATGAAACTCTTGCATTTACACATCAGCTCTGGACAAACTTATACACAAAAACCTGCTTATATATGTAATTATTCACACTTCATAAGTAAATACACATGTTCAAGACAAGTAAGAGGCTCTTGCCGGTGCAATGGCAGCCATCTTGGCCATCTATAGGAACTGAAGTAGAGGTACTGAGACTTGAAATGTCTTTACTACTGCAGCTCCACAGTCAACTGTAAGGAAGGCTGCAGCAGACACACAGGTGTGTATGAGGCCAACACAGACTAATCAGTGGATTATATACACACTGGTTGTCTACTCGCACCTCCTTAGCCAGCAGTGTACCTTTTCTCTTTGGGCCTCATTACCTTCCTGTGTAACCTCAACCAGAAGCAAGTCTCGTGGCACTTCCTGCCACTTCACCCTTTCCTCTATACAGATTCATAACTCTTGGCCTTGCAGTACAATGGCATTCCATTACACAAACTTCTCTTCAGATGTTTAAGACTATGTTGACCAGTAAATTACTAGTAATTTGGAGGTATCTCAATTTCTGAGTGACCAACCTGAGATACCTTAAAGACATCTTATATTCATAAACTGTCAAGTACTTTCCTTCAGAAGTTAACGTGTTGTCAAAGCCCTGGGCACCCAAAAACACTAGACACTTCTGAAAATTTAGGATTTTCTAATTAGTCTTTTAAAATGCAATTTATCCAAACAAAAATAGCATCTAAATGCATTTTTGAGTTACTAGGAAGCTGGACTTCTAAGATCATAGAAAGCATTATATGACTTTTCAGGATAGGATTGGCACCTTACCAGGTGGCATCAGGTCTTATATTTTTATAGCATCTGTGGCAACTAATTGGTTCAATATACAAGACAGGGAAAGCAAGAAAGTAAAGGCTCAGTTCAGAAGATGGCAAATTGTGGATGGTTTAATGTAGAAAGACCCTTTTATCATCTTATTCAATTGCCTGATGGATGGGATTTTTAAGGATTTGTGCATGCTATTAGTATGAAGGGAAACCAGCATATCTCAGTAGTTTTCTTAAGAAGCAAGAATTATGTCTTTTATGCAGGAGAAAGAAGAAAGCTTTCTTGTTTACAATGGTCTTCAGTCCTTAAGTCAGTTTATTAAACAATGGTTCAGCTAATTGCATAAGCTCTGATATTCAACACCTTCTTTCCTTGCCAATCTGTCTTGCTGAAAGGTTACTGATTAAGCTAAGTGTTTACTTTCCAACATGAAAGGCAACATCATTCAGAATTTTGTAATAAGGAGATATTGCTAATTAATTAGTCCACAGCTCCCATATCACTATAAGTATGTTTTCCCTTGGCCTTTAAAAGATGCTTCACCTTTTATGACAGAATTGCAAACTAATTTCTGTTCTCTGGCAGCTGGACACCTTTGCTACCATGAAATTTTCTGGGTCTGCAGAAGACAATTATATGATGGGCTTTTATTCACTATAAAGTGCAATTCTCACAGCACATGTTCAAGGATTTAAGTTAATTAATACAGTGCTGGCCATTATTTTTCAGCCAAGGTAGAAAAGAATAAATCATGTTCAGATTGTCTGCAAGCTGTGGTTAAGCCCTGGTCTCAGTAGGGTACAAGCAGCAATAGTCAATATGATGGTTTAACACCTGTTCTTGTTCACACAGACTGCAAAGATGCACAGAACCTTGTTGTTTTCTAACTGGTAATAGTCAAGGCCAGGTTCTAACAAGATGACATATTGTAATAAGTTCAAATCCTTAGAATGGGACTAGAAGACAAGTTCTGTCTTCTTAAAACAGGAAAAAGAGACACTGAATAATGGACTCTTCTCATGTATCCTAGATGGAAGGACCTTCTCAGTAAATCCTGAGCCACCAGCCCCCTTTTTTTTTTTCTTAGAGCTGGGTTTCTTCAATATTGCGTTGCAAACGTATGAAAGCAATTTTGTTTCCTGGCTTTCAGAAGCAATTCCCATCAACTCTCCCAGTTTCTGAGATAGGAAGAGTTTCTGCTACTTCAATGGACAGGACCCTCAAACTGAGACACATAAGGCCCAGTCTTTATTCCTGGCCCTACCAGAGTTACTTTGAGCCAGCCACTTCATCTCTTTGTATCTGTATTTCCACTTCAAATCCCCCTCTGTATTATCTAGTTAAGCTGTAAGCTTTTTGAGGCAGGGCTCTGGTTTACCGTGCCTGAACAGGGGTGGCCAAAATATAGCCCATGGGCTGTATCCAGCCTGCCAACTGATCCTATCTGGCCCACTGGCTGCTGCCAAGAGCCTGAGGAGGCCGTAGTGAGCTCTGCACTGCTCTGCTCTGGTCCAGCTGGGCCTGGGCTGCACAGTGCACAGAATCCTTGCCCACCCCCCCAATCCATCCTTCCCACCCAGCTTCCTGTTGGCACTGCAGCTGCACTGTCCTGGCTGCCACCAGGCTGCCACCAGGTGGGGCCTGATGCAGTACAATGAGTAGCTGCCCCATCCCTGCCCACACATTGCAACGAGCCACTGCCTCCACGGGGGGTGTGGACTCAGTCTAGGGCAGCTGCCCCTGACTTTTTTGGCGTGGTGTTGCAGCAGAATGGGTGGGTGGGTGAGATGACTACCTGGCACGCTGCATCGTACCCCATCCTGTGTGGGCCTGGCTGCCAGAAGGGCAGAGAAATGTGTGTGCTGCACAGCCCAGCCCCAGGTGCAGCACAGCGGCATGGCACAGAGCTCAGCCTTCCCTCCTCAGGCTCCTGGTTACAACTGGCAAGCTGGATAGGATCAATTACCCCTCTCCCCTCCTCCCCAACAGTTCACCAAAACCCGTTAAGTGGCCCCCAGCCCAAATAGTTGTCTACCCCTGCTGTAGAACATCTGATACTATGGTGCCCTGGCATTATCATAAGGCAAATAAATAATAAAACTGCCTGCTAAATTATTGTTAGCCAGCTAAACTCATCTTACTGTTACAAATATGATTTTTTTTTTAAAAAGCCATGAGGTTCTTTTCTGAAGTATTAGGTCAGTTGAACCTTTGGCCCTGTCTTGTATCATGTTTATGAAAATTTACCATATATTGGCTCAGTAATGAATTACTTGTTCTCTATTATAATGAAATGGACTGCTTTATTTTTCTACTCTGATAAGCAGAAAAGAGAAGTAACCCTGCCCCATGTTATATTTAAGACATGATTAACCAGTTAATTACGTCTTAAGTCGTTACACGGCCACACGTTAATGCAATTAATGGCGTGATAAAACAAAGAATAAGCCACACAGTTATTATACAAAACATGTGCAAAAACTTTGTGGCTGGTTCCTATGACACCATTAACTATTCAGTTATCCCCAAGGCTGGTGTGACAGCCAGAACCAAATAAATTAATAAGCAATAACTATGTGCTTCTTAGAGGCATTTGGAATTTTTTGTCTAATATAAAGCTTGTATTTTTGTAACTCGCAAATGTAACTTGTAACTGTTTGTAAAACTGACTAGGCCTTAAAGACAAAGCTATAGCTGTGAAATTAGCTGACCTAATGGTTCTTTTTTTGCACAGAATTTAGCCTTGATGATGATAAAAACTGGATTCAACCACCTGGCCTACCCAGCACATTCCAGAAAAGCACATCTCAAAAAAGCATAGTCAGAGAGTTCTGAAGGGGTTGGATTTAAGCAGAGTAATGTTAATTTCAAACCTGAAGATGCTGCGTTGCAATTTGCTTATTGAATAAACCCAAGTCTGGGTAGTAACCTTTTATAATAATTTTTAACATCTTTTAATTCCATAGGGTAATAGCTATAAAACAACATTGTGAGTGGCTCCAAGCCAACAAATTAACATAAAACTAAATATAAAAAACACGTAAATCAAGTAACCAGTACAAAAAACAAAACAAAACAGTAATTGCTATTCCAAGGCCAAACTCCCAGTGTAAGTAAAAATCAAATCCTAATTTAAAAACCTTCCCCAGTAATCCCTCAAACAGCGTCAATCAAAAACGCCTGACTTCGCTAGAATCACCTGGCGTGCACCTGGCATTAAAAGACTGCCAATAAGTTGCCAGCCCATGTCTGTCTGTCTGTTGTTTTCAACAGCCAGTACCTAATACCCTCGCAGTGCTCAACTAGCCTGAAACAAATTAATCTATCTATCTGTTATTATCTATTGTTATTATTTACTATTAACTCTTTAATACTGCATTATCAGCTTATCTCATTTATCTTTCTGTTAACTGTTGTATGTGTGTATTATAATAAACTTACCGCTACTTTACTCCCAACTCTGCCTCCTCAATCCCAAACCAAACAGCCTAATAGCTAAATTAATATACTCACAGTGCCCAGATAGCCTGTAACAGTTGGGAGCCCCATTAGCTGACAGGGCTCCCAGCCACAAAAGCTTGCTACTTGACAGAGCAGGGGGAGCACAGAGCTGGCCAGGGGGATCCTGGGCTCCCCCTGATGGGATCTGATGCTTTCTCCCACAATGATGCCTCTTGCTATGCATGTGTGGCATGGCAGGAAGCATGATTGTGGGGAACTGTCAGATGCCATTGATTCTTTTTTTGCACATCTGCCAGGGGCCTTACCCACACACAGATGCACATATTTGACCTCAATGTCTTTCCTCAGGATCAAATATGATTATTTCAAGATTTTTGCTGTACAAAAATTAAATCCAGTGCTCCATAATTAGAAAAGGGTACCTCATTCTCCATCACAGCAAGGCTGCCCAGACTGTTTTAGAGGTTTGTCAATTCTGACAGTGCATTTCTCTAGCAAAGACTGCCATAAGTGGCACTACTATTATAGTATCATTCAGCACCACAACACCCCAGTATTTCAGTCACTATAGCAGGGGTGGGCAAAATGCAGCCCAGGGGCTGGATATGGCCTGCCAGGCCATTCTATCTGGCCTGCAGGGCCCCTAAAAATTTTATAAAATTAATATTTATCTGTACTGGGCTGCCTGTCATGCAGCCCTCGATGGCTTGCCAAAACTCAGATAGCAGCCTTCTGCCCAAAATAACTGCCCACCCCTGCACTATAGCTTTCCTTGGGATGCTTTAGGAACTGAAACTTTTAGGCTCATCTTAGTGCTTAGCTTTTTCTTTATCTTCTGACTCCTCAGAAATTGCAGAGACCATTTCTATCAGAAGCAGAAGGCATCCAGCACATTTTGGAACTGATCTTTTTCCTTTTCTCCCTCCACAAGTTATTTTTCTTGACCACCGGGGTGGAGAGGGGACGAGCAGCAAGAAGACTAGGGAGACCAAGACCTCTAATGCTTGCTCTACATCTGTGAATCAGCATTTTGTCTTTTTACCTTATGCTGCAAATCAGGGTTTTTAAGGAATTGCAGGTGTTTTATTTACTGTGCAGGAGACTAAGAGCTGCTCTGTGTAACTATAGCAACAGCTACTAGGAAAGCTCTTGCTTTTTATTGACAGACCTCAATACATTTCAAATAACTTCAATGGAAAAATTTATACAAAAGGAGAACAGAAAATGAAACATTTTCAGGCCAGGAGGAAAATATTGTGGAGTCCTATATCTTTATGCATCATTTAAATACCTCTCATTGTAAAAGTATTTTACAATTTATCATTCAAATAATGATTTTATCACTTTAATTCTGAAAAAGAAAGTATAGAGTTAATTGGCCTGGTTGATACTTAAGGACCACAATGTACTGAGGGTTAGAGAGATCTGACAAGTAGAAGCTGAAGTTAGACAAATTTGACCTGTAAATATGCTACACTTATCTAAGATGGAGGATATGGACAACATGACCAACTTCTCTAGGAATTTGGTAGATTCACTACTACTTGCAGTCTTTAAGTCAAGACTGGGTATTTCTAAAAGAGATGTTAGAGCTCAAACAAAAGTTCTGGGCCAGATGCATAAACTGTTTGTAAAATCTTTGGCTTGTGTCATGCAAGCAGTAGCACTAGACTAGGGGTGATAACTCCCACCCCGTGGACCAGATCTGGCTCTTGGTGCCATGTCATCTGGCCTATGGGGCTCTCCATGGGTCTGTGGTGAGCCTCATGGGCTGTGGCCCTGTGCACTACATGGGGTATGCAGGGCCAGTACAGGGCCCCTGGAACCCAATCCTGGCTGGACAGGGGTGATGTGAGGCCCCTGGAGCCCAGTCCCTGGCAGGACAGTGTCTGTGTAGAGCCCCAAGAACCATCCCATTCGGTAAAAGGTAGTGTTGAATAGACAGCTTTATATGGGCAAGGAAATACCCAATGGGTAGACGGAAGTCTCACATTATATCTCTGCTGGTAACCAGGGGTGAAGAAGCTATTGTGTGTTTTGTGGCCAAAAATGATATCCCTGAGGAGCAGCACAACTGTATGCTTCCAGAGTGCTGGACCATTAGCCATAACCAATGTCTGTCATGTATAAGTTTGTCCTTTGTCTAGTTACTTCATTTTTTCCCCATCATCCCTACACTTAACATAGTCTTCATGGCAATTGTAAAGATTCTGATAGTGTTCACTGTACTAGGAACTATGTCCGTTAAAAGGCTGATTTGAGCGATCAAGTAATTTACATTGCAATAGGAGCAGGCAACAGTTTTGCAACTCTGATCACCTGATCAAAAATCTACTGTCCCAATGTAAAATATTCCTTACTTCCAATGAAACTGCCATGACTTTACCTTTAAAACAGTACTGCAATCAAGAGGACAAGCCCCCATCCTTATTCTAATGAAATTAGCATCCAAAAAAGTCATTTAGTAACAAGATATATCTTTCACAAGAGGAGTTCCTGCTTTTGTTGCTTTAAGTTAAGTTCATTTTTTGCCACATAATTTAAGGTGCTGGGAAAGATACTGAGCTGTTAACATAGTTCTTCTGAATCTAATATCCTTGCAGTATATGATGCAAGCTAGGTTGTCTTGAAAGGATGAAAATGCTGTGTTGCTATGGAAACAGGAAAGCAAGTCTTTAGGTTGCTCATCCCTAAAGAGCTGCACTGCCAATATTTCTTTAAAGGCTGCTAATAAAATTTTAATCAACGATGAGAATAAAATGAAATGCCACCTACTGTTTGACACCAAAATCTTGGTTCAGATATTGTCAAGCTCTTTTAATGTTTGCTGTATCCAACAATGCCCACTAATATTAAAAATAAATGTATTCGCAAATAAAAACGGTCAACATGCAGTAATCTGGTTCAGCTACTTAAAATGATTATTCTGCTCAGCATCTGATACTGGTCTCCTGTTTTAAAAGCTTATACATGGAGTCATGTGCTTTTTTTTCTGAATTAGCTGTAGTGACAATCCCTCAGATCCCTAACCATGTCTCAGGTGATGTCTGCATAATAATTAGATTGCATTCAACACCAATCATGTCTGTTTCTGCAGATGAAATATATACTACGCTGTTTAAACTGAGGAAATAGACTTCATTATCAGACACCAAAGGGTGTTCCCGTGGTTAAGGCTTTACTTGGTAATATTTCAGTCATCATAAGTTACAGATATACTGAGATAAAAATGAACATGAGAAAAATAACCTGTTCTCAGAACCAGGCTCCAAGAAGGTGAGCTGGGAATTCCAAAGTCAGAACCTGTTTCTATCTGTTGGAATTAGACAGACTTTAGCCATCTGGGACAGATTACATTGCCAGTGAGAAACCCAAGTGTATGACTGAGATTTCAAATGATTTTACATGGACATTTTTACAATCCTTTCCTCTGCCCTTAGAGACTGTAATGTAAGAAATGGTGCCTTTCTATTTAGATATGCAGTAGGCATCCTTTATCTAAGTTCTGTTGTTTGTATGATTTTGACTTTAAAGAACTGTTCTTACCTGGGTTATAACTTGATATTTTTCCTGAAATCGGAAAACCCTGATGAGGTACTTACCACCCTCAGAAAATTAACACTGAAGCATTATTTTCCTTCTTCTGCCACTGGCACTGATTCTTGGTAACATGGTAATCAGGAATACTTTTAGGTGCAGGGGCAAGACATGAACAATGCTAAGAGGAAGAGTGTTCAAACTAAGCATGTATATCAATATTTCTGAAATAATGCAAGCATAAGCATGCACAGAGTGAGTTACATTAAATCAAAATGAGCCTAGATTGTGTGGCTCAGCATGCACAAAGAGAGAGCCTAAAGCTATCCAATTTAGTAGTGACATAAAGTTGCTATTGTTGTCTTGTGAGGCAGCCAGGAGCAGGGAGCCTACAGCAGCATATGTGCTGACCACAAGGTAAATGCTGCATTAGATGTAACCTGGAAGTGACCCAAACAGCCAGTATATATCCTTTTGGCCAGGTACAGACATTACACGTTGCTGGTATAAGTGATAGGAAACTATTTTATCTATACCTATAACAGAACAGAAGTTCAGCACACAAAACCAGCCTAGACCCATAACAGAATAGAAGTTCAGCACACACAGACTGGTTTCAAAATGGTGGAATCTAGTCTAAGATTTGCCCCCCTCCAACCAAAGGGCAAATGTATCTTCTGTTCACTACCGATCTAAACTACACCACTTGCAGAAAACTGTGCAACTTAGATAGATTCTGCCTCAGGCTTTTTGAATGTACCTAACCTGTAAGGGTGTTTAGCAGTCACAGCCTGTATGGTGATTCTAGCAATCAGATGCTCAAAACAAAAAAAATCAGTACATTTAACATTCTGCTAGCAGTCTCTGCCAACAGACCAAAGATCCAGGGCTCAATCCTGCAAGGTCCCAAGAATATGGGGAGAGAAGCTACAAGGATCAGAGACAAAAGAAGCTAAAATGAACCAGCTCCCCTAGCGATAGCTCCTGTCTCACTGTGCTTAGGCCCACACCTGAGCAAACTGCTCCTATCCATGCTGTACCTGTTCTGTGTATAAAAGTAGACTTCAGTCTCCAGACTTGTCCATTTCATAGTTTCCCCCCAAACACTGAAACCTGATATATGGAAATTAAATATTTTAAAAGGTAATCCCAGCATTGCTTCCAACATATTCTGTTTATGGGAAGCAATCTAGTGTTATGGGTATGGACAAACTGGATTCAGAAAGATAAGCTATTACATCATTCTGCAATACTGTACTTCTCCTCCTCTGACAGTAGGCATTTCTTTAATAATATAAGCAAGTGAAATATTTGTGGATAATGCAACATAAACTATTCCCTAGTATAATGCTTTATCATTATGCAATATATTAGCAAATGCATATTCATAAGTTTATAAATATTTATAGATGTAGACATTTCAAGGTCTGCAAATTTCTTGAATGATCACAAGTACACATATTTATAAAAGCAAATGTAGGGGGTGGGGAAGACAGAGTAGTGTAGAGACAAAAGGCATGATCCCTATTCAAAGCTAATAATCTACCATTCATTCAGCAAGGTGGGTTCAGGGTCAGTTAGGCATTCAAAACTAAGGAGATCTGTCAGACTCTTCAGAATCATAATTAGGCTCATCTTGCCAACAGAAAGATGATGATGTAGCACTTGCATTTCATAATTCCTTTCACTCAATAAAGATACTTTTGCCATTTTAAAAGCCTGTTAATTATGTTTATGCTATGTATATACTAGTATTATTAATAAAGGCATGAGAAGCTTAAAGCTACTTGTAAATGTAAAATGTTCCCTTTAATACATGCTATATTCTCATATTAATTATTATATTTAAGCTGAGATCGCAGAACCCAAAACACTGAAAAAGCCTTATGCAATATCCTGGACTCATTTGCAAAGTCAGAGCTTCAGTCTCCACAAATAATATATTTAAAGGAGAAAAACAGAAAAAGCAAGCTTGAGTTTGAATGAATATCTGCATGCAAATACAGGCAGTGAACCTTAGCAAAGGCTACACAATTTTTCTGCAAACCTTCATATGTCAAGATTTGACAGTAACACACTTCAGAGTAGTACACATACAATCTTTATTATTACTTATATGAAACACAGATAGTACTACATATATTGCAGCAGTGCCAAAAAGCACCTGTCAGGATTGAAAGGCACTGCTCTGGCCACGAAGAACTTTCCATGCAATCCAAATGAACATCTATAAAAGGGCTGGGGAAAGAAGTTATGCCTAAACTGGCTTAACTGATCAGAAACTGGTTTAAAGCTGTAACTGAACAGAAGCTCAGTGCACAGAAACCAGTTTCAAAATGGCTGAAACTGGTTTAAGATAAACCTGGTTAAACGTAGTATCAGACTTAACTGATTTAGGTCAAACTGGTTTATGAAACTTCTGTCCCAGACCCCTTCCTGGTTTAAGATAAATCAGAGTCCTTCAGCATCCCAGCATGCTTTTGAGCTCTAGGCTGAGCTGTCTACTCCAGAGAGCAGGGCTGTCACTGCCCCTCTGTTCCCTAGCTGGACCAGTGAGGGCTGACTCACTGGCACCCCAGGCAAACTTCTGCTGGTGTCTGGGGCCAGGGAGGGGAGCGTTAAACTCACCTTCCCCCAAGTATGGAGGTGCCCTGCTCTGCTACACTTAGTGCTGGCAGCAACTGTGGACTACAAATCCCAGAGGAACCTGGAAGCAAGAATAGGAAGTGACGAGCCACCCTGTGGCATCCGGCTATTCTGATGCTGGTCTGCAAATCCCACATACCTCAGGGGCAACAAGAAGAGTAAGCAAACACAGCTCCCATGCTCTGTTTATAGTTTTCAGATTATAGTTTTCCAGAAAAAAGAACTATTCTTGTTCAAGCTTTTATAAATTGAATGCTACTACCTTCCTCCTGCCCCCCTTGCTGAGGCCTGGCCATGCCCCCTCAGCTCTAGCAAGGAGTGGGGAAAAGTCTTTTTTTTTTCCCACCCTTTTGGCAGTGGCTGGCAGGTGTGCTCTAGCACTCGCCAGCTTCTGGTTTGAGCCACTGTAGGCATGTGGCTCCATTTCCTGAATCAAAAGTGAATGTGTATTCATTTGCTTATCAGTTCAATCTCTGCAGCTTAGACTAACCTGCCAAGACTGAATGAATTCAACCTTTTTGACTGGCGGTATTTAGCCAAGAAGAGTTATTGACTAGAAATGCTTACCCCATTCAAACATCAAATCTGGGTTGAAAATGACTACATTTCATGCTCACACACAATCCAACACATAGGATGTCCATATCAGCTAAAGACAAAAATTAAACATAAACCAGTATAAGTGATCAGAAACCAGTTCAAATCTGTAACACAACAGTTCAGTGCACATAACCCACTCTCAAAATGGCTGACACCGGTGTAAGATAAACCGGGATGGATGTAGTATCAGATGTAACTGATTTAGTTTAAATCAGTTTATTGAACTTCTGTCCCAAATACCCTCCAGGTTCAAGTTAACTCACAGTCCCCCAGAATCCCAGAATGCTTTTCACAAGGCCCACCTTGCAGGTGGGCAGGCTAACCTTAGCTCAAGCTGTCTACTCCAGCTGAGCAGGGAGGCATGCTCTAGCACCTCATAGCTTCAGGCCTGGGCCTCTGCAGGCATGTGGCTGCATTTCCAGAATCAAAAGTGAATATCTGTTCACTTGCTTATCAGTTCAACCTACACAGCTTAGACTAACCTGTGGAGACTGAATTGATTCAGCTTTGGTTTTTTTGACTTCCTGCATTTAGTCAGGAAGAAAAGGTATTGTGTCAGGATACTTCTTACTGAATTAGAAGAAAAAAAGTATTTCAATGGTAACTTACTAGGAATTTGTATCAATACCCAATAGTCTGAGGCCTTGTCCTCTGAACTAGTAGTACAATACAAAGTCTACTATGTTATATGCTGTGCTGGCTAGATTCTCACCTTGATCTCTGTACAAATCTCCTATTGATATCAAGGGAATTCTGCAAGGGACTGAAGGCAGAAAAAAACTCCTCAACTAACACCCTGAGCCATGGTCTTATTAGGAACTGGAATGAATCCCTTAGAGTGAATTTGATACACCCAAACTAAACATCCTAACTAAAACTGGGGTCTAGCTACAAATGTTGGGCTATACATAGGAGAAAATGCAGGTGCACCTCAAGAACATCCAAAGGGGAGCAATCTGCTCTGCAGGTTTGGTGACCAGCCAAGCAAAAGCAAACAACTATGTGCACTCAACGAACAGGATGGGCTAGGGCAATGGCAGAATTCAACTTCCCAGGCTGGCAACAGGCAGACACAGGATTCAGAAGTAGCAAATGGAAACTCAACAAAATGACATCAGCTAAGAACAGAAGCAAATGACTTGACCTCTCCTACAGCAGGGTGTCAGAGATAATTTAGAGAAGAGGTGTAATTTGTAGAAATGTAAAATGAAAGTAAAGGCAACACAAGAGAAAATGGGATTCGCTTAGCTCACCCACGGGTGCTAAACAGCCCCTCTAGCATTGCTAGCATGCTTACACACCCAGATGTTCAATAACTGATGCTGGGTGTATAGAACCACTGACAACCTGGCCTCTTCACAGAGGAGCCTAAGCCCCTTGGAAAAACCTGGCAGTGTTCAATTCCCTCTAAACTCTAGGCGAGGGAAGGAAAGGTGATTGTGTATTCACAGCATGTGCTTTGCCCTTTTTCAAGTTTTGCCTGCTCGTTTGTGACTCCCATGCTGAAGTAAGATTCTTGCAGATTTCAGCAGTAATGTGTCAACAGCACATGTATAAAAGTCTGTAGCAATTCACCCTGAACTTTGGGGGGGGAGGGAAGCTACTACTTAAGGAAATGCAACAGCTACAAACTGCCTACAGAAGCATCTGAAAGTTCCTATGTTTCCTTTAACTGTTAAAAACTATTAAACTTAAAACCACTCCATCCCCTCACACTCCTCTTTGTATTCCCCCTCCCCTTGCCTGCTAGTTTTTTGCTTCTGAGTGGGAAATTACCACTCATATACATGCATGCATGTCACAGGCAGACATTTACCAGATGACACAAGCTATATTTGTAGATACAGGACCTGTGGGAATGGATCATACAAAATGATCATGCTTTTGCACAGCATAGCTATGACTGTTTCATAATCTGGACAGAGGCAACAAAAAGCTCAGTTGGAAATGGGAAATATTGTATGCGAGATAATGGCTTGAACAGCAGACTTACACATTTATTGATATACGTGAAATTATACTTTCCCTGCTGTGATAAGAACTCGTTAGATGTATCCTATTACTGCCCAATAAGGGAACCATTACCTGTCACCACTGGGTATTGAGCACCCAAATTCTAACCACTTAATTAAAAAAAGAAACAAGATATACCAGGAATGATGCCCACTGGTATCTGACATCCCTGGCTTAGCAAAGGCGCAGAGAAAAGAGACTTTTCAAGAGAAGAAATAAGTGCTAGCTAACAGTTTCATTGAAATGTACAAGAGAAGGAAAGCCTTGTTGAGAAGTGAAGGCACAAAAGATAAAGTCAATAACAGAGATGTAGAGAAAAGATAAAGAGGGATTGTGAAATACAGAAGGGGGAGAAAAGACCAAACCACTGGGAATGCAGAAAGAACCGGAAGACAGCACGCTAGTCACAACTGCATTTTCTTTAGTAAAGCTGCAAGATGCAGAGGCAGCATAGCAGCGCCACAACACTACTAAGGAGTGTTGCTATATGCACCCACTGCAGCAGACAGAAGTTATTTTTTCTCCATAGCAACAAGAAACTTCAAAACTGAACTAAAGATTGAAGACAAGCATTGAAACCAAACAAAAACTCCCACATTTATTGTTTCTATTGTAAGCCCCAGCTCTTGAGTACATGGAATAGCACTTGTTTCTGCTGGCATGGAATCTTCACAGCTAGGTCACTTCTGCACTGTTATACCCACAGCTCTCTGAGCTCTTCACATGAAAAACGGTGGTATTTACACATCTTCCTAATTCTTACATCATGCTAAATGCAGGTGAGTCTCTGACTAACATATGTAGCATTCGCTGCTTCCTTTTTTCCTTATCTCCTATTGGAGATCTACTAGTTCTTCCTTTAGTAAAGGTAGTCCTACATTCTGTGAAACTGTATCTTCAACCTACACATTCATGCTAGTTATGTGCACGCTACATGTATATTACTTGCTAAAGCCTGGTACTACCACACTACTCAGAGCACTGAGCAGTTTTATTCTTGTTCTGCTTCCCTGGCTCTTATTTTTAACTTTTCCTTTCAAGACTTGAGTGTCTGAAAGTTTATAACTTACAATAAACTGTTTCACAAAACTGAGTCACAAGCCCACAGTCACAGGTTTGCTCACATCTCCTGATGTTCTGCTTAAAATTACTGCAACCAGTGCTTTTCAGATACCTGAAGTGCTTCAGAAACAAAAACCAAAAAACTGAAGTGCCTTGGACAAAAGAGTAAACTGAAAGCAGTAATGAAATCAACATTTAACACTGATCACACAGTCCTTAGCTGTCTAGGTTAACTGCTGCATGTAATAATGCCACACTGAATCACTCCCTAAAAGCAAATAGCATAGATATTTCCAAGACAGTTAATGATGCAAAATCAAGTGAAAGTGCAGAGTTACATGCCAAATTTGCACTAGGAACAAATAAAATGATGAGCTTTTTCTGGTCTTCTTTCTACAATAATGAAGGATATTAAAATACAGAGTATGCACTTAATAATTATCAGCCAAATGGCTACTACTCAGCTAAATGCATCTGCAGATAGGATTTTTTGCTTTTTTTCTGACAAAGAATAAATACACACCAGTAACAGAGTTGTCTAGAACAAGCATAATTTGGTTCACTATAATGCAGAATGGCACTTTTGATTCTCAGCCAAGTGTTTTCCAAACAACTAATTGGTACTGTTAGTGAAGTGAAGGGACTGGATAGGTAAGGCACAGCACCTATTATACAGTCAATACATCTCTCAGGGTGCAACTCTGAAAGCTGCTGATGACAGAAAAGTGCCAAGTATTTATATAGTGCATAAGCAGGAAGGCTTGTACAGTGCAGACAAATGTGTTTAGGGCTCTGTTTTAAAAGAACATTTCCAAGCTGGCAATAAAGGGGGCACTGGGGAGCAGATAGGAAGGGGGCATGATGGGATGGAGTGATGACGCTACTGCAACTGGTGCCAACTAATGAGTTTCATAATGGTCATTTCGACAGTTCTGGAAGACCTGAAAGTGAGGAAAGCCTAGTGCAAGGATTAGTTACACATTTAAAAAAAGCCAATTAGCTGCTGTGAAACACCCTCTCTCAATGTCTTCATGAATGCTGGACACACTGCTAGCCCAGAATCATGCTCCTCTTAACAAACCATGATAGCAACGCACTGTACCCAGGAGCCTTCCAGGGCTAGGGACAGACATTTGAAAAGCCTGAGCAAGAATTGATTCAATCTTTGCAGGTTTGTCTAACCTGGCTAGGCTAAACCAGTTTGTAACCGCACAGACATCCCCCCTGCACTGAAGAAATGCAGGCACATGGCTCAGGCTAGAAGCCTGGGGGCGCTAGAGCAATCCTGCCTTCCCTTCCATAGTGCTGAGCTGAGGACCAGGCCTGGGCAAGAGGCTCTGATTAGGGAGGGGTTCCCCTCCCCTTTGCTGTTGATAACAGAGCACTGAGTTACACAGCAGGGAGTTACACAGGGAGTTGTTAGCATTTATCAGCCCATCAAAGAAAACAACAGTCTTCAAGTTCTTCTTAAACAACTTTGTTGAAGTACGAAATGGAGGAACATTACCAGCTACCTGTTGACTAACTCCAAAAAGCTCTAAGCTAACACTGTCCTGTCTGCCTTTGTCTTGTCTCCCACGGCATGAACCATACCCAGCATGTGGTATGCTAGCTAATACTGAGAGGTGTCTGTGTAAGGCAGAGGGGAGGGAGGAATCTCTGCTTGAGCAGGGAGTGGTAAGGGGAATGTAGGGGGGGAGCAGGAGGAAGCCAGGCAGACACTGTTGTACCTGCAGTCTCTGCCAGAGCTGCAGCTAGGGAGCAGAGGGGTGGGGCCAGCCCTGCTGGGCTGGAGCAGAGAACAGAGCCGTGCCCAGAGCTGCAAAGCATGCCAGGATGCTGGAGGAGTCTGGTTTAACTTAAACCAGGAAGGGGTCAGGGACAGACATTGCATAAATCAGTTTAACCCAAATCAGTTAAGCCTGATACTACATTCAGCCAGGATTTATCTCAAAGTGGTTTCAGCCATTTTCAAACTGGTTGATGTGCACTGAATATCTGTTCTGTTACAGGGTTAAATCAGTTTCTCATCACTTAAACCAGTTTATGTGTAATGTCTGTCCCTAGCCCAGGTGTCTCAGACATCCCCTGTGATAACCCCCTGCAGGATTTGATCCAAGACATCACTTCCATCTTTACAACCTTCTGTCTTTTCCCATAAATATCTTTTCTTCTTTTAAATCTGAAAAAGATATTTTTAATCATGAAATACATACTGTTATGGAGCTATTCCAGAGTAACAGAATGAAAAATGCACTGTTTAAAGTATACATAATATTCTTCTACAAGAACAAAAAACACAACTGGCCTGGTTTTCTGAAGTGATGGACATCCAGCAGCTTTCACAGAGCGAATCAAGTTGCTGTGTACTAAGTACTTAAAAATGACCCAAGGAAGTCAACAATAAAGTTTTTGTTTAGAATTCTGGATTAATTTATATGAACTATCTTGAATGCAGTTTTAGGAATTTTCCTCTTACTCTACCCAAAAATAATGACATCGATAGAATTGCACTTGCATGCAACTATGTGGGGGAGAGTTAAGCCCATATGCTTGAAAAGTTGACTTATATAATCATTTCTTCTATGGAAAATGTAATTCAGATGAAAAATTTGGATGTAAAATACAGAAACCTGCACACAGTAGCAGCCCACCCACAGTATTTACTAGTGTAAGATTCTTTATGCATAATTTTTTTTTTTACTTGCCTTGTGCTAAATTTAATTCAGGATTAAAATAAAATTTGCAAACCAACCACCAACAGATTAAACATGATTTTACAAAAACAGAAAAAACCCCCACATCTCTCTGCTTAGGGATGATGTCTTACAGAACTTCTCTGGAAATAAAGGGGAATTATAGAGTGGAAAGAAAGGATATCAGAACTTTGATATATGTTTCATAGTTACTAGGCTGGGAAGGGACCTGAGCATATCATCAAGTCCAACCCCTTGCCATGGCAAGAAAGAGTACTGGGGTCAAACAACCCCAGCAAGGTGATTGTCTAGCCTCCTCTTAAAGACCCCCAGGGTAGGAGCCAGCACCACTTCACTTGGAAGTTGGTTCCAGATCCTAGCCGCCCTGACAGTGAAGTAGCACCTCCTAATATCTAGCCTGAATTTACCCTGTGCCAGCTTGTGACTGTTATTCCTGGTCACTCCTGGCAGTGCTTAGGGGAACAGAGACTTCCCCAGTGCCTGCTGGTCCCCTCTGACTAGTTTGTAACACGCCACTAGATCCCCCCTCAGCCTTCTCTTGTGGAAGCTGAACAGGTTCAGGTCCCGTAACCTCTCCGCATAGGGTCTGCCCTGCTGCCCTCGATCATGCGAGTGGCCCTCCTCTGGACCCTCTCAATGTTGTCCACATCCCTCTTGAAGTGCGGCGCCCAGAACTGGACGCTGTACTCCAGCTGTGGCCTGACCAGTGCTGCATAGAGGGGGAGGATCACCTCCCTGGACCTGCTTGAGATGCATCTGTGGATGCATGACAAGGTGCGGTTGGCCTTCCTGACTGCTTCCCCACACTGCCAGCCTATGTTCATCTTGGCATCAACGATGACTCCATGATCCTTTTCTGCCTCTGCACTAATGAGAAGGGAGTTCCCCAGCCTGTAGGTATGGAGCTGGTTGTTCCTCCCCAGGTGCATCACCTTGCACTTGTCAGGATTGAATCCCATCCTATTCTCATCCGCCCACCCCTGTAACCTGTCTAGGTCCGATTGTAGCCTATTCCTCCCTTCTAGCATGCCCACATCCCCCCACATCTTAGTGTCATGTGTATGTGTATGGATATGGATATGCATATGGGTTTGCTAATAGAGCTTTTATACATAACAAGTTTTTATACATAACAGAGTGAATGTTCAAGACATTTGGAAGTGCTTTATTTAGTTAGCGATATCAAAATTTAAGCAGGTGCTATCTATTTTTGACTCACTAGCACGACAGTGGAATTTGCACAGAAGTTATTCTATTTTTATGTTATTCTATGCAGGTTCTTTGTCTAAGCTCATCACCAGGTGTCTTTTACCAGTGCATTAAGCAACAGAACTAAGGTGTTACTTGTTCCTTTTCTACATGGAGGGTAACTTGTACAGTGGAGTGGCTTGTTTTGGATGTTGTGATGAGGGGCATCCTGCAGAGAGAATTCTAAGCCCTGGAACTTGATTCAGCATCTCATGGGAAAGCACAGACAACAGAGACAGAAGGACAGGTTTCACATCAGCCTGTGCTGCCGGGCATTTACAGTGCAGGATGCTGCACCAAGTTGACATTCCCAAGCTCTTAAGGCTTTCTGCCCCAGTATATCACATTGTCCAGCCAAGGGGTGAGAAAGGCATGAATAACTTAGGCCCAATTGATACTTGACTTGAATGCTACAGAATCTCCTTATCAACTGGAGACTGAAAGGCCGCATCCAGACGAGCACGGCCATGAGTGCAGTATGTTGCACCGCAGACATGTCTGTTGCACCACGTACCGCACGTTCAGCTGCTCTCCATGCTGCAAGGGAGCGGCAGGGTGGGGTTTGACCCCTGGATATTCAGGGGTAAAAAAACCCCTGCTTGCAATAAAGAAGTGGAGTGGCACACACAGGGGCAGCATGCACCACTCAAAATTGGAGCCCAGCCGGCCAGAGCTGCACTGCGGCTGCCGGCCAGGCTTCAAGCAGCAGGATCGCTGCTGCTGCAGCCCCAGTATAAGCTGCAATCTTGTATCCCCTGCCTCACCTTTGTTACCATTATGTTATGCTAGCTGCATATTTTAAGTAAATTCAGGAGTGAATGAGTATGAGGTAAGCTGTGTGCGTGCTGCCCCCTGCGTGCCCCCTTTCTGCAAATAGGTCACTGGCACAGGCACAGTGAACCGAGAAGGTGCTGGACACCCTGAACTTGGGACCTCTGGTGTGAACATGCATGCATGACTGAGGAGAGCGTGCTAGAAGGTGTTCATGAGCATGTGCGCACGAAGTATCAGCTACCCTGTCAATCACCCGTGGGTTCTAGAACCTTCCTGAGAGACGTCCTAAACAGCCAGGGTGAGGGGCGCAGCGTGTCTTTTGGTTGGTCGGTGGGCGTTAGAGTCTGAGTTTGAGTGAGGAGGTCATGAGGTGGACTTGTGAGACGGCTGTGACAAGCAAGGAGATCAAGGAATCGCTAAGCTGTGACCTTTCTCACATTGCTGCTCCTAGAGAGCTGAAGCCAGCTGGCTCCCAAGGATTCCTCCCCCTCTGCTGAGCGGCTCCCAGCCTCTGTGGTGAGTATCGCCCGAGTCAGACCTTCACCCTCCACTTGTATAGATTTGTGTATGGTGGTTCTAGTTCCAGTGTGTTGTTAGTTTTGTTAAGAAATTAATAAACCGTATAGACACTCGCTTTAATTAATTTAGTCTGAGTGATCAATTTATGCAAGTCTGTCAACTACCTCAGAGTAGCACAGCAACAAAACCTGTGACTGCTCTGCAGGTGGTAATTGTGCCCATCCCCTCATCTGGAGTACTGAGGCTAATTAGACCAATTAGGTGTGTCCCTAATCAGCCCTCAAAGTCTCCACCCTACACTGGGAGGCCCCCAGGACCCCAGGTACAGCTGCTGGGGCCAGCCTAGTGCTAGCCCCAGCCTCTCCTACCGCAGCCAGGGTAACCAGCTGCGTGCTAGAGCGTGAATGGCATGCGCGTTCCCCAGGGACAACTACCAGCGGCACAAGGTCCACTGCTGCTAGTTGTCCCCAGGGAACCAAACGTCCACACTCATCTGGATGTGGTCAAAGATGTTATACCTGGGTGCTGCAAGGCAAGAACAAAGTATCAGTGAGGAATCCAAGAGTACTCCTCAGATACAGACTCAATGCACTAGCCAGCAGGTATGTACCTTCAACCAAACAGGCCTATGCTGTGATTGGGAATTCTTCAGAATACTTTGCCTGCCAGCATCACCTGTCTTGCTTCATGTTGGGGCAGCTATTCAAGCCCAGGAATGAGGCTACTTTGGCACTACAAGTATAATCATGTGTGGTAAAGTTCATGCTGAGCTGCGTCTCATTTGCATATTGTTGGCACTCAAGTCCATGTCTTGGTCTTTGCAAAATCACTATGGCACAGGCTTAGCTTAAGTTATTTTATAAAATACCTTGCACAGAACAGGTTGTAAATCGCTTGGGCTCAGTTCTGCCAGCAAAAGAACTTTAATTACCCTGACAAAGTTATCTTAATTAAATGGTAGCTAATCTTAGCTAAACTGAACTGAAGGTCTGATATTTCAATATATTTTTCAACACTGAGAACACCAGACACATAAGAGAGGCAGGAGAGAAGTCCATTCCAGAAATATATCAGAAGGTAAAGCAGCTCATCAATCCAATGTTATTACTAAAATATACAAGGAGGCTATTACTTGGCTTCACGGATTTGCATTTGCTAAATGAAAAAAACAAACAAACTAAAATATACCCCTCTTTCTCAGATGATTCTATTTTTAGAATTGTCAAGGTCAGTCAGTCTTCTTCCTAAAGAGAGTCTGCTACTGAGACTAGAAAGTAGTGGGAAACAGTGGCTGTAAAAGAAAGAATAACCTGTCAAGCAAGCCTTGGAGAGTCCTGTTGTGCACATAATTATTTACACACTTCTGGCTTACAGGGAAGAGCAGTCTTCTCTTGTCACAAAATTACAAGATTCCAGAGAGAGAGAGAGACTATAGGTTACAAGGAGGCAACCAAGCTGAGGGATGCAATGTGAAGCCTTTTGAAAAAAGGAAGGAGTAAATGTTGTATTGATGTATACATGTTGGATTAACAGGACACAGTTTTTCACAAAGGGCAATGGTAATTGATACTGATAGATTGGGAAGAGCATAAAGAAATGAGTAGAGAAGACTTTCTTATAGTGTAACTATCTTCATCTCAGCAACCAAAAAAAAAAAAGCTGCCAAGAGGAAACCCTCATTTCCATTTAATCTAACCCCAGAGTAACTGGGAAATGCCTAGTCCCCATTTTGGAAGAACCTGGGGCTCAAATCAGAACAGGCTGGTTGAAGTTTAACTGAGGAAAAAACTAATGCGATGCAGCAACTCAGGCAAAATTGTTTATCTGCTTGCCTTATTGAATGACTTGTTAGATACCCGGATACTAAGAGAGCCAGGAGTAGTAGCCATAGCCGCAAATGCTTCCTTTAATTTCATTCTGACCAGCGGATTGCCTTTTGGATGTTGGCTATGCTACCATGATCTGTGCTTTCTTATGTCAAGGTTGGACATAATGGACTGTTGCAATGGACTCTCTGGGAACATAACTGTTGCAACGGACTCTCTGGAGGGACGGGACAGGACGTATTTAAATCAGTTGGTCCGGATGATCTCTACCCCAGAGTGCTGAGGGAATTAGCTGAGGTCATTGCGGGACCTCTGGCATGGCTTTACGAGCACTTGTGGTGCTCTGGCGAGGTGCCAGAGGACTGGAAGAAGGCCAATGTGGCTCCCATCTTCAAAAAAGGGAGGAAGGAGGACCTGGGGAACTATGGGCCAGTTAGTCTTACCTCAATCCTGGGTAAGCTTTTTGAGAGAATTATTCTGGCACATGTCCACGATGGGCCAGCAAGGGAGATGATGCTTAGGGGCAACCAGCACGGGTTCATTAGAGGCAGGTCCTGTCAGACCAACCTGGTGGCCTTCTACGACCAGGTCACCAAATCCTTTGACACAGGGGTAGCAGTGGACATAGTCTTTCTGGACTTTAGGAAGGCCTTCGACACTGTCTCTCACCCCATTCTCATTAAAAAACTGGGGGACTGTGGTGTCGACACCTACACAGTCAAATGGGTCGCCAACTGGCTGAAGGGCTGCACCCAGAGAGTGGTGGTGGATGGGTCATTTTCGACCTGGAGGGATGTGGGCAGTGGGGTTCCGCAGGGCTCGGTCCTCCGGCCTGCACTGTTCAACATCTTCATCAGTGACTTGGACGAGGGGGTAAAAAGCACCCTGTTCAAATCTGCTGATGATACTAAGATGTGGGGGGATGTGGACACCCTAGAAGGAAGGAATAGGCTGCAATCAGACCTAGACAGGTTATAGGGGTGGGTGGATGAGAACAGGATGGGA
>NW_017729025.1:143172739-143192750 GCF_001723915.1 Gavialis gangeticus
GCTAGGATCTGGAACCAACTTCCAAGTGAAGTGGTGCTGGCTCCTACCCTGGGGGTCTTTAAGAGGAGGCTAGACAATCACCTTGCTGGGGTTGTTTGACCTCAGTACTCTTTCCTGCCATGGCAGGGGGTTGGACTTGATGATCTGCTCAGGTCCCTTCCAACCACACTAACTATGAAACTATGAAATAATTCAAAACATATGGAAATGAAAGCAGGTTTAGGCTGCAGAAGCCTGAGCAGTACACAGTAACTCTTATAGATAGCATGCAATACCAGTGCTGCAAGGTCTGCGTTTAATGTCTCCTGGTTTCCAGATCAGGTTTAAGGATCTGTAAAGGCCTAAATGCATCAAAAATCATCTCTTCCTCTTTGCCAGCTGTAGACAACCCCCCCCCGCCCCCCCTGATTTGACCAAGAAGGAGACAGTAGAAGAGCATTTTCTATAAGGAGTTCTCCACTATGGAGCAATCTTCTGCCCTTGATCTGAAATAGCCAGGGACTGGTGACCTTCAAGCCACACTGCAGGACCAATCATCTTTTGGCCTTTTTAGCTGAAGAGGTTGGAATCTGATAGGAAATTGTTGCCAACTGTTTTTGGCAAACAGTGATACAGTGATCTCAGCAAGATCTTCAGATTTCATCATTTCATTTGCTTTCAGTTGAATCATTTTGCTATAAGAAGCACTGCTAAAAAATTATATAGAGAGGGACACCAGAGTGAAGAAGTTGTATTCCTAACTATTCAGTGTAAGAGTGTTACAAAAAAAAGAACCTTGGACTCTGGGCTCTCTAACATCAGAACTCATGCCAAATACATCTACCTCACATCAAGACTCAATAAAATTTCAATTTCTTTGCTGAACAGATGGCTCTGCAGCATCTGGGAGATGAGAAGAAAAAGAAAAGAAAATTAGCTTGACAACTAAGGAAAAGAGGAGACTGGGAGCCTTTTGTAGACAAACCTCAAGCTTTTCTTATTGTTGTCTATGGGGCTCCAGGCAGGAAGAATTATGAAAGACTCAGTAGTCCTGCCGTGGCAGGGGGTCGGACTAGATGATCTACTCAGGTCCCTTCCAACCCTAGAAACTATGAAACTATGCAATCAAGAGCAAATATTTTTATGTGCCATCCTCTTACACGGTTAGTACTCAAATAGAAAACAACCTGATAACATTCTAGCCTCTCTCTTTCCCTAGGTCCCCACAAAGGGCCTTATCTTACCAAAATTTATTGCCAATCATTAATATGCAGATTCTAACTCAGTTCCTCTGCATTTCTCTTTCATAGGTACATGTCTATTCCTAGACTCTGTCTTCTCAGTGCCAATGTCCATAATAGTACCGAGGAAGATGCCCATTCCTCAGGACTATTCAAAACCTAGGTCTGGCATTTCACAGGGCACCATACTGCATGCCTCAACATTAAATTCCATTGTTCAGATCAGTGAACATTATCTTATAGCTTTTGTATGTAATTGAATACATTTCCCTTGCTAACATTATCTTATAGCTTTTGTATGTAATCGAATACATTTTCTTTGCCTTGGAATCTGAAGAATTTAATAATTGCTGCTCTTGGCCTTTGTTCTGGAGTGAATTTGGACTATCAAGTCTCATGTGCTCTTTCTATTTCAAAGAATGGGACAGAATCCTCAACTGAACATTTTCCCTTAAGAAAAGAATTAATAAAAGAAAGCATACTTCTGTTTCCTGTCCACTGCTGCAAAGGCAATTATCTCTACACTAGAGCAGTCAGATCTAGCTTCTTTTCTATGACCTACATCGCCTCTTTTAGGTTTTCCTTCATCTTGTTTCATTGTCTTTAATGCACCCATGTTTGATTCTGCCTCTGAGCCATTAAAAATTCTCTCTCTGCTTATATCATTTACTTTCAGTAGGGAATTCACTCCTTAGATCTGGCTATGGAATTGTGTAATGCCCATCTCAATGCTGAGTAGAATTTCATCTCCTCATGGGTGCTGTGCACTGATACAATGCCCAGGGACAAGATATCAAGAAAAATAAGTCTCCTGGGCAACATTTTTCAGATCTGAATGGCTAAAGGTAGGTTTATAAAACCATACTTTAGCAAGTGGGCTGATTTTCAAAGTGGCTGATGTCAAACACCATATTTCTGATATTAGATTTGCCAACATAAATACTGCCTAGGCATTGAGCGGGGGGAGCCAGCTTTTAATTTTCTACCTGTAAACACAGAAATGAAATAACTTTTGGAGGCTAACAGAAACTGAAAGAGAGGCTGCTGAACAATAAAAGTTATTAAAGTCATTGGGTAAACAGTAGCAAATTGAGGGTGGAAACTACTCAAAAACCGAAACACACATTGACGCTCATTGCCTTTACAAATACATGAGTTGTGAGAAATAGTGAACTACAAACCAAGAACTAACATGAGGCAAAGGAATATATGAAGCCAAATACGCTAGATATACTAAGTTAACAAAGAGACAGGGTCTGTAGGAAAAACGTCTCAATAAGAGAAATGAGAATATAGTACTGTGGGTGTAAGAAAGAGGTTATGAGGATATTAATATATGGTCATTAATGTTTGCATGTTAGCATAGAGATCTTTACTCAGTGCACTGGAGTCAAGACTGAAGGTAATATTTTAAATATTAGCTCCAATTTGACAGTGCTCACTTTGAGACATCTAAAAGGGCCCCAAATTTTAGAAAGCTTTAAACCCTCAGAAAACAGGTACCCAGCAGGTCTTAAATCAGGCATCCAAAAATGTGTCTCCTCAAAGTAATAACCAGACACTCTGGCAAATCTTGACCTGATACAAGAATGAAGGCATTTAGCTACTGCTTGTAAATAAGAAACTACCTGTTATATTAGCTTGATTCTTTTTTTTGTTATTTTTTGTTGTCTTATTCTTGGACAATTAAAGCCATTATAATTCAGTCAAAAAGGAACATTTGGATCTCGAGATATGGCAGCACGCAGTCATATTAGGAAAATTTGAAGTCTGTAAAAATGAAGACATTGTTCAGAGAGATTTCAAATTATGATGGCCTTGGTCTGGAAGAGGGGGAATAGGCTAGAACTAACTGAGGTTAAAATGTGTACCTGTGAAAGCAGTGCAGGACTGTATTCTTAGGCCATAAAGTAAATGGTTGAGCAAGAGGGAAGCTGTTTGAGAGTGAGCAGCATGACAAAAGAGCAGCAGCTAGTACAGATCAAGGTTCTAATCATCAACACACTGTCAGATGCTAGACGCCCAGGAGGCTATGTGTAAAAGGGAGTAGGAAACATATCCAAGCTTGAAACACAAGGTTGGCAGGAAAATTAAATGATACAGTTTAAGTATTTAGGTTCAAATATCCTGACTGCACTTACAGAGCAGATGTTCATTATTATTAATGTACTGAATGAGTGAATTGAGCTACACAATTTTTCACTATTATTATACTTCAATATTTGAGTTTTTTTGATGTAAAAAGACCTTCTTTATTTCAGTTGTCTTAGAGGATTTTATCCCTGTCATACAACAAGTTTTCACTGAACTTCCATATTGTGTGAAATCTGGAGCGTTCATTTATAATTAGGTTTTGCAGCAGCCTTTCCATTTCAGCAGACTACTTGCACTTGTGGGGGGACAAGCTCCTGTTCTTGAAGCGGATCAATTTTATTGTTTCAACTCCAGAATGATGTTAACTTTTCTTCAATATCTGCAGATGTGGCAACACATGTCTTCAAAAGTTCTGTTAGGATGACAGAATTGCTGTTGATCCACTGTCCACAGACATTTGAACAGGCCTTTGATTCTTGAGGGCAGTCTCTGAACAAGACCAAGATTTTTGAATGTAGCTCTTACAGTGCGCATTGCAGCCTTGTTTTCACCAAAATCTCATGGTGAGGGACAGGGGAGGCAGAAAGGGAGTTTCTCATTGCAAACAAGAAAAGCTAGATGGTTTTGTACCTCAGACATTTAAGAAATAAATATGGAAACATTGTGCTTCCTGGACTTGAGGTCTGCAGACAGATTTCATGGGGGCTTTAAAAGCTGCCTTTGGTGTAGATGCACAGATTCCTATGCAATGTATCTACAGGATTTATAGAACACCAGTCACCCCAGTGTCTCTGTGCCAGAAATGACATTGAAGAGTAGCAAGGGACAGTTATTTGGTGGGAGGAAAAAAAGGCCCATTGCAGAAACCTTGGTGAAAAAGAACACAACAGATCTGGCTTATATCCACACAGACAAGGCAAACTGTCCTTAACTCACCCCATTATGCATACAAATTGAAGCTGAGCCCAGTTTCTTTCTTCTCCTCAAAAAGGATTATAAAATAAGTTGGCCAGAACCAATGCAAAGGGGCTCCAAAACATTCCCTTATATAGTAGGTGTTGTTTGGATGCTCCATTCTGCCACTCATTTTGGCTGTGGATAGGAAAATGTGATCCCAATTTTCACTCTTTTCTATTCCCTAACAGCATGTTGTTTTTGGAAGAGGTAAAATCTTCCCAACCCCATCACACAGACCCCTGGAAGCTGGAATCCTGCCCCTCACTCACCCCTTTATTACTTTAGTAATGTTCTCAACATGGCCATTTTCATTTTTTTTCCTCCAAGAGCCATACATAATTCCCCAAATCATAGACAGATCCAAACTGTTAAGCACTAGAATTAACAGATATTAAAAATGCTCTCAAAGGCAGCAAAATGTATGCAAAGAGAGATGGCACCTTCAGAGAAGGAGGAGGGAATTGTAACTAACTTCTGATCTCTTTAGTGCTGAATCATCACAATCTGACCGATCTCTCTAAAGATGTCCAGAGCTCCCAAAATGTCCCTAATATAATGCCTCCATGTGCATGTGGCATTCCATTAACATATTGTATATAAAGGATATTAAAGTCTATGTGCACTGACCCCTAAAAATAGCTGGTAATTTCTTTAACTGTCTAGATGAGTTTTAGGATATGGAGGGAAGTAGTGGACTTTGGACAAGTTTTCTAGATGCTGGGAGCCATGTCTGCTCAAGTTAAGGCTCTAGGAGGTGACAGAGAATTCCTGTTTGCCCCACTTCTGTTTTCCCTATGGCCCATCTACATTTCAAACATGTCTAATATTCCTGCTGCTAGTACAGAACTCAACATACAAACATCACGAGTTTTGTCCAGTATTCAGGAAAGGAATTGGCCAGCAAGGCACTGAGGGACATCAACTGGTGGAGACGTTACATTCCAGCGAGGCACCAGGGCAGGTTGGGAAGCACAGGAATGAAAGTGTTTTGTACGAGCAAGCAAGGCTCCTATTGACAGGAAGAGCTGACAGACAGACAGAAACTATTGCATTGCTCACTGTCCTGAGGGCTAGCATTCAATTATAATTAAACCAGGCAAAAACGGTAATAAAGCATATTCTAAAAGATCATGTATAAGACAATAAGCCTAAATCTTCTTCAGTACAGAAATGCTGCAGACATTCTCCAGGAGGGGGTCTCTGCTCCCTTAACCCTAACCTTCAACCCTGGGGCCCAGAATTGACAGAATTTGTTGATCTTTGATTCCTGCTGTAAGGTCCATCTATTCAGCTAAGCAGTCAGGGTGTGTAGGGAAGGATATGTCTGTTGTTAGGAGGGTATTGTTTTAGTTTGGCTGCACCTTGGTTAGCCCCCTTTATTGAAATTCACTCATTTCCTTTGTCCAAATTCATCTTAATGTTTTGGCTTTTTACAGTGAATTCAAGATTGTCTCTAAGTTCCAGGGGACTGGGAAAGAGGAAGAACAATGTGTAAGAGGGTGATGGAGTTGCTACCATCTTCATCAACTAGATTTTATACAAATTTGCGAGTAAATTTTGATCCTTTCCTGTCTTCATTGTGCTTTTGCTGTCACTGTTGATAGTTACAAAGAGAGAATTTATGCAAGCAACATGTACTACAATTTATAACAAACTGTAAGACACTGGAACACCAATATTCTACAGCACAGATGAATCATCTCCTTTCTGATATAGGATTAATGTACTTGTTCTATGTAATAAGCTACATATAATAATTAATTATAGCTCTCTTAGGAAAGGGTTACAACCCAGAGTCCAAAAAGCACTTTGTAAAGGAGGGCATGGACAGTTTTCCCATTTGGAGAGCACATATAAGCAATAGTTTTAAGATGAAATTGCAGGGAGAGAAATTTCAGTGGGGAGACAGGCAAATTAAAAAACACATGCACAAAGCACCAGTATGACCAAAGCTAAGCAGCTGTGACAGAATAAAAATTGTGAATGGCTGACAAGGTTTGGAACCAAGACATCTCTCTCATTACAGCAATAGGTTCAATATTTCTTAGTCATGTTTACTGACCCTTGCATCCACACATTTACGTGAAGGAAGAAAAAACCCTGTCATCCTTTTCTATGAATTCCTATTGGATGAAGTTCCTTTGCACAGGAATCCCAGTAAACAACCCCAACAATTGCAGCACCTCTCCGTGCACCTCTCCAGCACCTCTCCAAAGGTAACAGTGGATTTATCAAAATAAAATAAACAACATGGCTGTCTGGCCAGACCTCTCTTAGTCTGCTATCTGGTACCATGTAAACCAGTACAGCCTGCTCCATGGTTGATTTGTCAGTGACTAAACCAGTGCCACCACCTGGGCTAGCCTGGATGAGGAGGGTATGTGGACATCTAGCAGGACTAAAAATAAGACCTGTCAAAGGGTGGATGAGGTCCCTGTGAACCACTGGTCATCCATACCTGGAGAGGAGATGGGCACCACCAGGTCACTTTGCCTGAAGACTCACGAATGATGCAGCTGAGGTGCCCCAACAGCCTCAGTGGCCTCAGGACTGACTTGACTTGAATAAACAGGATGCTACAGCAGCAAAGCCTACTTAGGAATCTGCACTATCAACTGTCATGGGACAAAAGAAACAGAGACTAGCAGGATCTGAAGCTAGGTGGTGGTACAAGATGAGGATTCATGCCAAAGGGAAAATAGATACACCACTCTGCATAGCCAGTTCAAAGAGTTTTCCATGCAGGTGCAACCATTGTCCATAAAACACGTGAGCTAAGCAAATGGAGAAGTGGGAAAAACAGCTTTTTACTCAGCATTTCCCATAACACTGGGGGGTTGTGGTGCCTACGAGTGGGCTTGTGAACTGCAGGAAGCCTCCACTTTCCTCAAAGCTGCAATTATTCTGTTTGCCCTCAGTTAAGAAGGGGTAGTGCTTTGCCATGCCTCAAACTCCATGGTAACTGCTTGAGTGTCTGTGCTAAGCCTGTGGTAAGTGGTACCTTAACAGCTGCAGTCAGATGAATGTGGCTGTGCAATATGTGGCATTGCAGACCTGTCCGTGGCACCAAAGAGTGTACATTCATGCGTTCCCCATGCTGCTACCTTGCAGTGTGAGGGGGTGGGGGGGTCAGGGTTGACCCTAGAAGATCCCAGAGTCAAAAAACCTGCGCAGAAAAAAGGTGAGGCGGTGACACGGTGGTAGCGCATGCTGCTCAAAACCAGAGCCTGGCTCGCCGGAGCCATGCTGCAGTTGCTGCAGGAGCACTATAGCTGCAGGTTCCCTGGCCCCCAGGTAAGGCTGCTGAGGCCAGCACAGTTGCTGGCCTCATCCTCCTCTACCCCACCCACGGTAACCTGCCGTGCACCAGAGGGCACGTGACCCAGGCATTCCCTGAAGACAAGCAGCAGCACAAAGTGTGCCACTGCTTATTGATCCCAAGAAAACAAATGTCTGCACTCATGTGGAAGCAGCCAACAGGGGCATTTTGCCCCTTTTTCTTTCAGGTGTTAGCTGCACTATTGCATTTACATGAAATCTCATCACAATATCTCATCACAAGGTTATTTCCTGGGCTGCTGAGTCATAGTAAAGTGCCTGCTTTAATTTCAGGCACGTGAAGAGCAGCAACTGGATATAGGGTAGCACAGAATTATCTGTCTGTAAGTGGGGCCATGACTGTAAAATGTGTGGCAACTGCTGCTCTCTACACTCTTTTTCCCTTTCACAGTAGCATAAATTATAATGTAAAAACACTTTACAGCAAATTCTTCATGGCTCTTTTATACATCACAGAAAAGATGGACAGAACTCACTTACGAAAAGGACAAGAGCCAAAGCAAACCACTGACATGCAAAGGGAACAGGCCCTGCAAGTGTGATTACAGCTAGAGCTCCCAGCAATGCCCTAGAGCACAGTGGTTCTCAATCTTTTTAGACTTTAAGAACCACTTGTTAGGCTCAAGACAACACCCTTTGGGTTTATTTTGTGAATCATGTTTGCACACCAAAAAATCCTAACATTGCATGGCACCCTGTAGCATCCTCTCAAGGAATCCCTGGCCAAGAATCATGGCCTGCCCTAGTAGTTCAGCTTTGCTGCTAGAACATCTACCAGAGTAGACAACACAGTTGGGCAATGACCTGGCAAACTGTATACAAATGTGGAGTTTAGTGTTGTTGTCACTACATAAAGACATTTGAAGATAGCCGTACCGTATTTTCTCAAATAGAGTGCATCCTAAAATAAGATATGCACCTTGTTATTGAAAGACAGAATGAAGAAAAAAAAGATCTTTCCTTGTAGTAACTGAGGGCCCTGGCACACATTACATTAAGCACACAATTAAAGTGATAATCATGTCATTAATCTGGCCACATGATAAAGCCAACTTATGGTGTGATAATATAGCAAATATTCAACAAAGATATTCTACATATAATGAGTAACATCTTTGTGGCTCATTTGTTTCATGCCTTAAAATGAATGTGTGGCATGTTGGGGTTGACCCATGACAGATCCCAATGCTCAGCTGAGAGTAGGGATCTGGTGTGGGCAGCCCCAGGGTCCAGAACACAGATGTCCTGTCCCCAAAAAGTGGGACTGTGCTGAGGGCAGCACCAGGTTCTTGACCCAGCAGCCCCGCTGATCCCCAGAATCACCCCGGGGGCAGGGGGAGAAGGGTCACGAGCCTGACATCAGGGAGCATCAGGCTCACTATACCTTGGACTTTTAAAAAGCAGGTATGAGGCTGGGAGGTATGCAGTAAATCAGTGTTTCTCAACCTGTGGGTCACGACCCAAAAGTGGGTCACAAAAACATATGAAAGGATGCATCAACAAACTTAAAAAATGGAGTCTCCTTTAAAGGAGAAAAACATAGGAAACCGTGGCTTTTCCCTAGCAGGCTGGCAGAGTTCCAGCCTGCAAGGGGCTGCTTGGGGCCCCCCATGCCCCCACATACCTACCCCCTGCCCCACACACTGGGGGACTAGAGCCTGGGGGCAGTGGGTCATGAGTGAGGGGCATTGGGTCAGGACTGGCCATTGATGTTTACAAATGGGTCCTGGTACAAAAAAGGTTGAGAATCACTGCAATAAATAACCCTATTTTCAGAAGTGCTAATTGGACAACCTCATCTTCCACTGTATTGAAAGTCTTGGCCTATCATTTTATAATGCTAGATACCGTGGTGTAGGAATGCCAACTGATGTACATACAGCAGTTGTCCGGTCACAACAGCAGTCCCTGCCATTGCCTCATGTGACACCATCAAATGTCCAAGAGTATTTCTAATTTAGCTAAACATAACAAACACCACGACATTTATTTTGATAAGAACTTTTTCATGTAAGTGATAAACTTCAGAGATAAAATTCCCTAACAGAAGTGTTCCAGTGAATGAGCTTTACCCTGACTCTAAGGCCATGTTATTAAAAATATCAACATGAAAGGTTATCTGCAGGGTTAAACTCTGCTATATATTTTCATCTATTTATTTAAATGGTAAGAATACCCACAGGGAAAACTCTGGGCCCCTTGTCCAGTAATTAAATTCACAATCACAAATGATGACCACCCAGCAGTGAAAATAAGCATATACAAATAATGAATTAACTAAGCCATCCAATCCATCAAAGCAGCAAGACAGTCCCTTTAATCATCCCCAGGAAAAACCCAGGAGTCTTCCTTATGCTGTACTCTGCTTTAGGCCTACTTAGCTGGATATTTTCTTCTCACTTTAATTTTGAACTACAAAAACATGCATTGTTTAAATAACATCAAAACTAAGTGTCACAGAGGATGCTAATTACTGTTCTTTCTTGGCTCCTAATTTTGGAAGTCAGAAGAAGAAAATTCATGTAGGCAGAGCTGGCTTTTGGGGTCAACATGAATGATCAGTAATTCAGAGGATTTAATTTCTAGGCTAATTTCAGTTTTATGGTTTTTGGTTTTTGCCCTGCAGTTGAACTTTAGCATCCCTGGGCTGAATATCCAAAGATAGCATCTTAAATTTTAACAAAGAGCAGATTCCCAAAGGGTTTATTTTGTATTCGCCACTATTGTTTGTACTGTAAATTTACTCTATTTTCAGTCCAAAAAGAAACTCAATTAAAAGGGACTGAAGCTCTGGAAACCATGTTACTGAGAACAGTATAGGGTGGCAATCATAGAGGACACCTCTGTCTTCTATTGATACGAAACTGGATGCCTTTATGTCCTCTTAAAGAGAAAAATAGAGGACATAAAGGCATCCGGTTTCATATCAATAGAGGACAGAGTACCAGAAAACCAAAATGTCTTCTATGAAGGCCACCCTAGAACAGTCAGATATGACTGCAAGATGGCTCTGAGAAGAACAGTAATAAAAACCTTCTTTTCCTTTGAACTGCATATGCTCTTTCCCCCTATTTTTTATTCCATATTTCCCTCACCTTCTTCCGGCTTTCATACAAAACACCTCTAGCACCCCAGTCTGACAATGCAGGATCTACAAGTACAAAGACTCTTTAGAAAATGTAATACTTTGGGCTAAACCCTGTTTCATTTATTGAGAGAAAGTGTCACTTACGTGACTGCACAGTGGCAAATTTTGACATCTGTACATAGTTTGCATTCTATTTTCACCATGACAGAATAGATCAATCTGCACATGTACCTACTAGAAGTAAAACAAAGCTGGTAGGATCTCCCACCTTTTGGCCTGATTGCCTAATGGATAGGGGACTTATCCAGTGACCAGGAGATTCAGGTTTTAGGCCTTCCTCATCCAGTGACATTTGAACCTGTATCTTGCATTTCCCTAGCAAAGTATTGCATCAACCAGGCCATGAAGTAAGCACTTGCAAGACCACTCTCCAGCCCTCCTCTTGAAGCTGGCTCTCTTGGCAACCAAGTCAGGGAAAGATATGTGGGGCCAGGAGAAGAACAAGCTAGAGGGTACATGGGCTTTGTTAGGCAGCAGTTGTCCTAGAAGGAAGGAGTCCAGGCCCCTATCCCCAGTGGGACAGAAACTATCCTGGTTTTCTCATTTTATCCAAACAACATTAAATGTAGGGTGCAATAAGCTAGCTTCAAGAAGGCTGGAGACTACTCTTGTTAATGCTTATGGCTTGGTGGTTAGAGCACTTGGCTGGGAAACAGGGGATACAAGTTAAATGCCACCTCAGGTCAGGGGGGCATATAACTCAGTCCCACATTTTGTGGGCAAATACTCTAGCCACTCATTTATTGGGCAGAAAGATGAGAGGGCCCCCCTCTTTCTCTAGTCAAACACCCTCGAGTTGTGTTTTTTCTGTGACTAAAGTTTTGCATCTTATATGGTCTTATATGCACGGCTAGCCAATGGTATTGCCCTTCCCCTCCACCCCCCATCTGGGCACTTATGCAGCCATACTGCAGACTACTGAACATGATCAGTAGGGAAGCACCAGGTGGACATTGGTACATTAAATCCAAACTGTGTGTATGTGCCAAAAATTGCAGAAACATGGGGAAATAAGTATCACTTAGGCATAAGAACATGAGGTAGGATTTAGCTCTTACAGTCTGAGAAACAGCCAAAGCTCAGTTTGCATTACAAGACCAAATTTACTGCTAAAATTCTCTCCACATTCCAAACAAAGCTCTGAATAAAAGTTTCAAAGGATGAAGAATGAATGAAGGGCAATGCTGCCAGGCACTCCCTAGCCATCCTACTGTCACCATACTCCAATTTGCTGAAATCACATTTACTGTTTTATCTCCACCTCTTCCCTTTAGATTTGACTTCTGTGCACCTGTGACCTCAGTATCACCAACTGAAAGCAAAGGACTGAGCCAATTCTTCAGGCTTTTCCAACAGCAGGACTTAGTTAATGCCAATTTCCAGTGCCAGTTCAGTAATGAAAGGTTGCTTTCATTCCTCCCTTCCAGATTTTAACTCTCTCAAGGGAAGATGGGGGAGAACCCCTGCAGGGCTAGTCCAGTTCTAGAAACCTGCTTCTAAGTGCCATTATTGCAGCTGTGGTTCCTACATGAACCTATTAATCAAAGCATCACCTCTGCACAGCATGATCTATAATCAGACATCAATCTTCTCAAGTCACCTCCAAATCTGGGAATCTAACCAATTTCCCCTTCAAACTACACAATCTGAACAGCAGCCGAAACCTTCTCTGTGTAACAAAATACATGTGCATGCTCTAATTGACACTCTATATACTGGCCTAATTTTGAAAAAAGGAGATTCCATTGGTACATGTGTACAACTGCAAATGTGCTTGTGTACTCTCATCCACATTTGTTATTTCTCAGTACCTGTATTCTAGTAATACCTAGAAGATCCTGTCATGGACCAGGACCAATTGCACCTGTGGCTGTGAAGATGAAAAAAGGAGGAGCCCTAGCCATGATAGACTGCAAGAGATAACAAGCGGATGCAGACATGCTCATATGTAGCCAAGGTACTATTTCCCATTTGCATGTTCACGTGCCCAGGGCAGAAGCAGGAGGAGAAGAGAGACTTTTATTTTTATTAAGCTGTATAAAAAAAATTTAAGATGTAACCCCCCCAACCAGTTAAAAGCAACCAATTAAAAGCACAGAACCCCCTATAGGGCTAGTCATGGAAACAAATGACAAAAGAACAATTCAAATAAAATCACAATAAGGAAAACCTTTGAACCTCCCCTGCTCCCACACACCCATGATTACACTTTAAGGAACAGCTGTCCCTCTTCTACACAATGCAGTGACCCCCTCAATGACCCATCAGGATGCAAACTGCTCTATATTTTGCTTTATGGCAAAGTGCACACACTCACAGGCCAGATGCATCCAAGTTAGGAGCCAAAAGAAGCAGAGGGCATCATCAGAGCCAGAAACAGCGAGCGAGAGAGAGAGAACATGTGAAAAAGCAACAGCCAGCATGCGACACTCTCAAATGGAAGTCAATGGTCCTTCTGAAATCATTGCCATAACACAGCAAACACAAATTATGCCAGCAATACATGCCAAGTGCTGCTACAATTTAAAATTACCCAGCAAGTTTAAAAAACTGACCAGCTATGAATTCATTGATTTCAAAACTGCAAGCTACTTACCTGCATTAACTAGTAATGACATTACAACCTTTTATTTCTTGCCAAATCTTGGTTACATACACTTGGGCAAAAGCACAAAAATACCTTTCCTTTTCCTTAGTCTATGCTCTATTAGTTGGGGGAAGAGTGCTCATAGAACAGTGGGGTTGGAAGGGACTTCAGGAGGCCAGCTACTTCAACCCCCTGCTCAATGGCAACATAGACTGAGTTATTCTCTGCCCTTGGTCACCAGTCAGAATAGCAGCAGGTAAGATCTGGGAAGATACGCACCAGTGATGATCACAGACTGATGCAGTCTAAGACTTCTTCAGTGTTCCTGCTTGCATTTGATGGAACAGACTCAGGTAAGAATTATAAAGCACAACTGGGAGATGAAAATGGAAACACTAGGAAACACTGCCTTACACTGAAAAAGCCAATGCACCTTGAGAGTTGAGGGCTGTAGAACTGCCCTGAGCCCTGTCATACTAGCCAAAGCTCCGTAGCTGCAAAATGAAATTATCCCCCCAGTTAGGAAGGAGCAAGACAAGGAGCTGCAGGTTTTTCTGGAAAGAGCTATTACCAAAATCAGCTAAGTATGAGCAAATCCATCTAAACCTGCTGTGTTGTTTATCCAGAAATGCTTCCACTTATACACAAGCATATAGGGAACAGTAAATAAAAATGACCATAGTCACAAGCGTCCCTTCAGGACAGCTCAACTTGGGGATGAGGGTCTGCTACCCTTGACAGCTCCTAGCTCAGATAAGGGTACACTACGTAGCTTGTCCTCATTCTTGGAAGTACTTGCTCCTTGAGGTGATACACCTCCAAGTGACATGCAGCCACAGAAAAACTAATTTCTTGGCATTCCCTATCGCTCTGAGAAGCACCAGACCCAAATGAAAGACCATGGCAATATGTTTTATTTTTTTCAGCTGGCAAGTTAATTTTGTAAATCCTGTCACACTAACCAGCAATAATCAGAGGCCATTGTTTGTTACAGCTTGTGGTGCTGCATGAAAACAAGCTCCCATCAACGCCTCCTAACTCTCAGCACTATGATTATCCAAATAATATTACGGGGGGTGGGGTGGATGATGGGCATTTTGGAGATGTCCACAAGTAGCCGGACATGAAAAGCTTGAAGCATCAGCAACTAAATGAGAGATACTAATTCTCACATGAATTCTAATGTATGCTCCTCAGTCCTGACTTGAAGATCTGGGTTGTATTCCTACTTGCCACTGACCTGTTGGTTAATTTGTACTAATCACTTACCCTCTTTGCGCCTGTTTCCCCACGGGTAATATAGGGAATATTAATACTGAGCTCATATTATAAGGTTCTCGGTAATCTACTAATAAAAGTTGCTGTGTATTAGCTACCTAAACCCACCACAGTAGTATTAAAGTAACAAAACAAGTTTTTAGTTCCTTCTTGGTCTGAGAGGGTTAAAACCTTGGCAAGTTAGTGCAGAGACACACTACATGTATGTGTATATTAAGAGAAAAAATTGAAAAGCAGGTGTTTATGACTTAGCTTTGTATGCTGTATGCTCTATAATCATTCTCATTACATCTAGCAATGATTTCTGTAGCCTGGTGAGGCTGAACAGCTGAGAAGTTTTCATCTCTAGCTTCCCCTGCTTGGGTAGCAGTTTCATAATTCTGGTGGAACATCACTGTCATCTGAGGTCACACTCAGAGGGAGGGATGATTTCCCACATAGCTAAGGCTTTAAATCCCTCTGAAGGCTTTGAATATCAAAGATACCTTAGGCTGAACATTTCATTCTTTAGGGAATGAGTGCAAACAAAGCAGCAGTAGGCTGCTGAACCCAAAATGCACAGACAGGAGTGACAATTTTTGCCCAATCTGGTCCCTGAAAGTACTCTACAGCCGTGACCAAATAGAAGTGTGCAGCTGCAAAATACTTTAAAAAGGCCCAATCCAGCAAAAATCTGAACCCTTGTTGCACGAGGGTTCAGATGAAGAAGTTTCAAAACACAGTGTCTTCTGTAACTTGTCTGTGCAGCCTCCAAGCCTCTGAGCTGTTTTCAGAATGGGAGGGGGGGGAAGAGTGGAGGAAGTTTGGTATGCGTTTTTTTCAGCCAGCATTGGGGGTCGGGTGGATGGACTGCAGCCTCTCTGAGATGGTGAGGGTCTCCAATCCACCCACCCCACCCTCCAGCACCAGCTGGGGAACTCCTACAATGAGCTTCTCTGCTCCTTTTCCCCCTTCCCATTCTGAAAACAGTGCCTGAACTGGGAGGGAGGAGGAATCATTGCTAGGGAAAACCAGCTGCAGGCTCTCAGCCAGCATCTGGATCCCCCAACCCTGCATCCCCCCAGGAACCAAAAGTGAACTTCTGTTTGGTTTAGGGGATCGCTGTAATTCAGAACACTTCCTGCAAAGTGTTATGAGTTACAGCAGGGAGCTGCTCTTCTTTCTGTGCCCACAGTGACTTGTACTGCTAAGACCACTTGATTTTCAGAGTTAGGTTCTGTTGTGAAATATGATGAGGCAGATAGGGCAGAGGTCACAAATTTATTCACTGTGGCCATACCCCTCCACAATACAGCTAAACAGAAATTTCTTGTTAGCTTCAGTTGACAATGGATGTATTTTTGCAGGTAGTAGCTGTTTGATTAACAGGATGGGATGAAGGAAACAAATTCTATTAAGCATTCCCCTTCTCCTTCCAACTTTATTTCTACTTTGCTGAAATTCAGCTTCAGCCAAATATAAGTGTCCCAGACACCATTTTAATTCTGCAAAGATGGGAAGTAGCAGTTTACATGCGATAGGAAGGAGAGCTACAGCTGACTTTTTCTATAATATTGGCTAGAGTTGGTAGACTCTTGGATGCCTTTGTGGTGGTGGGTCTGGTTTCCTCCTTAGAAAGGTAGACAATCAAGGGAACCACATACTCCTTACTCCCTCTTACCAGTCAGCGAGGGAAAGGATAAACGTCCCAAGCTGTAACCTGGATGGTTGCATTTCCACAATTACTTTTGGGGTGAAGTGAACAAATTCATAGGAGTGTGTTGTTTTTCTCTCATCCTGTGCTCTGCTTGCTCCTCTTCACATCCCAGCTGACCATCCTGGATGCATAAGATAATTCCCCTCAACAAAAGCACTAGACTCTGAGGTTAAGTAAAGGTTTCAATTTATGAAACTAGAGGCATGTCTACATGTGCTTTTACATGCGCGTTAAGGCAATTTAGGCATGTGGCTGCATAAGCATGCACTAAGACGCATTAATGCGGTGTGTGGACTGTCAACATCATTGGCGACGCGTAGTGGGTGCATGTGCACCCCCTGAGATTGGCAGTGCACCCCAGCAAAAAGGGCCACCAACACTGCCGGTTGCTGTTCACCACTCCTCTCCCCACAACACCACCACCAGCATTTGTGGGTGGTCCCCAATGACCACTGGCCGCCACTGACTCTGCTGGCGGTGTCTGTGGGTGGTCGCTGACCGCTGGTCAGTGCTCACCACCCCCGCCAACCACTGACAGCACTGCAGCTGCCTGTGGGAGCTCCCCACTTGCTGCTGCCATGCCCCTGACGCTGACACCGCCGCCTGTGGGAGCTCACCATGCCCCCCCAGCCTCCAGGGGCACACGGCATTCATGGTTGACATACACAGCGTTAATGCACCTTAGTGTGTCTACACATGTGTTAAGGTGCTTTAGTTTTAAGCAGGTATCAAATTTAGGCGCAAATAGCCTAAAATTGCCATTTTTAAGGTGCATTAAGGGTGCACGTGTAGACCCATGCCCTTAATGTGCCTTAAAAATGGCTAATGTGCCTTAAATTGGCATGCATAGATATGCCTTATGAGACCTAAATGTTTGTGCTAAAGATACTTTTACAGCCTTTAATTAAAGGTGATCTTTTAACTGCAGCACAAGTTTGTTAGGATTCTTTGTGATAAACATGGTCTGGTACCATTGAACTGCAAATACTAACATATAGATTATGATGACACGACCCACTGCAATGGTCTTCAAACTGCTTTGGCTGTAGACCCCTTTACCTGCAAAATATTGCTACTCGTACTTCCTACACCTAATGCACCTCTGCACATTCATTGCTGAGGAAGTGTTGATACCTACGTCAGTGCACAGCAATGCCATTACTCACCTCATGTTGACCAATCAGAAGTTCTACCATCATTGCTAATAATCAGACATCTACCCCTTGGCAAAGCTCTGTGTACTCCAGTCTGAAAACCACTAACCGGGCCCATTTTGCAGGTGGGGAAACTGAAGGACAAAGAAGTGAATCAAACTGCCCCAGGTTACACAGCATGCCAGGGTAAAGCCAGTAACAAAACCCACATTTCCTTGATCCAAATCCATTGCTTTACTCACTAGCCCATGCTGCCTTTTGAAAGCTTCCTGACAACAAGCTCTGAATCTTTACTGCAGTGTCATGCAGCATCTGTATCACCACCTTTGAAAAGTCTTTTGGCTCTGGAGGCAGTTGAAGATAATACTCAAGTTAGCCTGAAAGCAGATTCACAGATCAACTGATTTACATGAAAATTTTATTTCACAGGAGTGCCAGTCCAGCGTTTAACCGTAGGTGAGAATCAAAGGGCAATTCCACCTGCAGACCTGTCTCCTGTGGTGTGATATGACCCTTTCTTTAGGCTTATGATCTCTGTTACACCAGTGTAACTCCAAAGTGATTCCTATTTGTACCTGTATGGGCACCACAGGTGAAATTCATATCTGTCTCATTATATGAATGGTGATACTATGCGCTGAAGGAGGACAAATTACTTTCCTACCTGAGGAAAATTTCAGCACAATTCACATTTTCAGACACTCCAGTTTATCCCCTTCCCTGGTAGAAAATAAATTAATTTAACCACCACAGCTGCACAGAAATAAGAAATTGCTGCATGACTGACAAGGGAATCTCATAATGTTGAAAACAAGCCATCATTCTCATGCTCTGTTTTGGCACAAAAAACAAAACAAACAAGAAATATTAACACATCCTGTTGATGACAGATAAGGAAATAATAAAGAGTAAGGATTGTCAAAAATGCATTTTAAATGTTTGCTCCTAATGGAATACAAAAGATTAAACCATCTCTAAATTTAAAATAACCATTAAATTTATCTGCTACAAAAATGAATGACATCAAAACAAGGTCCAGATATTTTGCAAAAGCAGGCTTTCTACTGTATGGCCTTTAATTTAAGGAAGTCAGTGTAGGACAGAAAAGATAACAAATATACCTGTAGTCTTGGGCTGCATCCAGACATGCAGGAGTGTGCGCAGTGCACAATTGTCACAGCATGTGCCCTGCACATGTGCTTTGTTGTGGGACAAATTGTCCTGCAACAGGCAAGCTGCCCTTGCCCAGCTCCTCCTGGCTCTTCAACCAGGGAGAGCAGGAGGTTGGGGCCAGCACTGGTGCTGACCCCAGCAATCTTACCTGGTGGCCTGGAGCAGCAGGGGCACAGATGAGGCAGCACAGAGGTCTGTCAGGCAGCCAGAGCATTGCCTGGTCTCTGTGTGTGCCAGTGCATGCTTGTTGTGTGTACGTTGCACTGCTTTTTGGTCCATTAATTTTTTTTGCTACCAGGAAATCCCAGTAGCAAATTTTGGCCCTGCGCTGCAAAACTGCAGTGCAGGGCATGTTTAAATGTGCTCCATTTGTGGCAACACAAAGAGGTTTGCCGTACAACAAACCACACACCCCTGCATGTCTGGACACAGCCTTGGAGGTAAGGAAGGATGCAAAGTGTAGCATTATTGCCTGTTGGGAACAAAGATGAAGAGAGATCCTGCTGGAGCTCTCCACTCTGTACATAATGAATGACTTCATGTCAGTGAGCATGTTTTGGTAGCCAAAGCTTTCTCATGTATGTGTGCAGCAAGCAGATGATGCTTGTCATGAACTTGTGGTTCTATGATGAGTGTAGAAGGAATGGGTTATGTGGAGGGTGGGCAGAGAGACTGAATGACTAAGTTTCCAGTAAATGATGGTGACATTTTGCTTTTGCCAAACTAGGGTAACATCTGCAAAAAAATAATTAAAACTTCCAACATTTTAGTGCAGAGGAAAAACAGCAACACTTACTTTCTCAGTACAAATGCTACTTTTAAGAATACTAAATTATGCTGGAGCAACCTTTACAACTGACTGTACAGATGATTATGAGGCCTGATCCAAAACCACTGATGTCTATGACAATTCAATTGGAAGAAATTCAATGTACTTTGGATGAGTTTCCTTCCCAGAGAAACATAAGTGAATTAAAGTTCATGATCTGCTAATAAGGTAGGTCAGATCTTAAACCCATTTCACAGTGAAATCTGAAGTGATCTGCCCACACTGATTCAGCTACATCCAGGATTAGAATCCCCCATCTCCAACAAACATTCCTTCCCAGGGGGTATGTCTACAGGAGACATTTACTGTGCAGTTGACTAATTAGCTGCAAAGTAAGCATCTTGGTGTCTACATGTGCGCCCCTATTAGGCTGGAGTAAACTAATTTACTCTGCAGCAGGATAGTACTTTTAAACACAAAAGTACAAGTTCTATCCTGCTGCAGAGTAAAAAACACCACAGCAGTGCACATGCAGATTCTGCGCCAGCTGGCTGGGGCCTGAGGGTGCTACAGTGCAGGGGCTGTCTGCTGGCTAG
>NW_017729025.1:143197750-143200123 GCF_001723915.1 Gavialis gangeticus
TTAAACACAAAAGTACAAGTTCTATCCTGCTGCAGAGTAAAAAACACCACAGCAGTGCACATGCAGATTCTGCGCCAGCTGGCTGGGGCCTGAGGGTGCTACAGTGCAGGGGCTGTCTGCTGGCTAGTCCTGCACCCTCATGCCCCAGCCAGCCCCTCCACAGCACGTTGAGGTATGGGGAGCAGCCCTGGGCTGGCAGGGCTATTCCCTGGACCTCCTACAAACTGAGGCAGCTCTGCCCCAGGCTCAATATGCTGTGACCCCAGGTGCAGATGAAGATGCAGCAATAAGCTCCAGAGCACTAAGCTCCAGAGTTTATTGCTGTGCATTAATAGGCATGTATAGACGCAATCAGAAGAAAGGAAGCTCACTAGGATTTACTACTCTTTGGGCCTGGTAGCACCTTTTTGTCTTGCTTTATACAACAGGGTACCATTCCATGATCAGGTCTTCTAAGTGCTACTGTAATACTGATAATAAACAAGTTTAAATAGAGTATAAGGCAGTTTCCAATCTGCTTTGCTTTGTACCTGGGCAGATAAGACTTTTATCTCAATGGGAATGTCTACACAAGACCCTGATTGTGCAGTAGCTTGATACAACTGCACAGTAGCATCATATAGCAAAAACTGTGCCGAGACCCTACTGAGCAGCAGCATTAAGCTACTGTGCAGTAGCGTCACTTAAAAAGCATTCGTTGGCGCTGCTGCACTGTAACTGCAGTTACTGTGCATTTATTGAGTAGTTGCTTATACAAGTATTAAATAAATGCGCTGTAACTACTACACAGTAGTGTCGCATGTAGATGTGCTCAGTGTAATCAACATGTACATGACACATACCCCTAAAATGGGGTAACTTTATCCAATGTGGCAGCAAATTTTCTTCCTAGAGAAAAGCCTGAAAATTCTGAAGAATAAAACAAACAGAGAAAATACCCCTTCACTTACACATTCTAGGCCCCATCTGGATGGTCCTGAGAGAATATATAAACACCACAAGCAAGCACAAGGAACATGTGAAAACCTGTCGCTGTCATAAAAATGGAGAATTGCCTGTCATATGTACAACACCAAATTTCCAGCAGCGCTAAATATGACTTTCAATAATGGCTTCATATCACCCAGCTGTTTTCCTTGGCCATAAAACACTGTATTCACCTAGTTTTTATTTGTTACAGCTTGAGAAATCACAGTCCTTTTCCCCTGATTGTTTAGCAATAAAAAATTCAAACACAGATCACGTGACAATTTCAATCTAGTTTCCTCCACCTCCAAGCTGCTATGTTATAAGAGGAAACAAGCCCCATGAGTGAAAGGGAAGACTGTTCATTTATGAGTCTGTATTACCACATCCCCTGACCTATTTTATTACTAAAAATAGCCTCTCTTAGGTCACTGCTGCAAATTGAATTCTGCTGCTTCATTGCCCACTGCAATCTCATGGAGCTGCATGCTTCCTACACATGAAACACTAAAGAGATTAACTTCTTCACCACCAAACACATTCAACTAGCCTTCTCAGAAGGCTCAAGAAAATGTAGCAAGCCATTTTGCCTTATATTGGTGGGGTTGTATGTTTTTTTGCAAGTTGTGTGCTTACAATCCAAATTCAATTATCCTATTTACCTCATGTAGAGGGACTGCAAATCATTACCAGCATGTGAAAGCTAAGATTTCTAGATTGACGGTTTGTGTTTTTCAACATTTGTTTTATAAAGTGTTTTAAAGTGAATGCAGAGCTTGGATAAATGCCAGAATGGCAGCCTCAAAGACCCGTCGTGGCAGTGAAGACTTTCTCATTGCTATCGTTCCACTACCTCTGGAGAGATTACCTCATAGGACTACCCAGCTGTGTCCCAGAAGAAAGATCTCCTGCAGTTAAAACACAGAGACTCTTGTACTGCTTAATTTAGTCCACTACATAAGTGTCCCTCATAACTGTGTGAATTTGCAAATCTTGCTCCTGAGTACACCAGGGTTAATACAGTTATGGCTTTTTCAGAGTAAAATCTTCTTCATTTGTTACAAAGTCCTAATTGGGAGTCTGGAAGAGATACTATTAACTTAAAAGACAGTAGTACTTAGGCTTCCCAGTCAAAATTGTGCTGGGCATTGTACAAAGCACAGGATATGTCTGCACAGATAAATGAAGACTCAGCAACAGCCTGAGGAGGTTTAGCTATGCTACCTTTAATCTAGTGAGCAAAAATAGTGATGGTAATATAGGCACAATGGTACAGGCAAGGGCTAGCAACCACCATACCTACCAAGGCTTCTACTCTGATCACTAGCCTATACTGCCACTTATTCTCATCTGCTTACCTCGGCGGAGGCGGCGGCGGCAGCAGCAGCAGCGGAGGAGACCAGCGGC
>NW_017729025.1:143200134-143201772 GCF_001723915.1 Gavialis gangeticus
TCCCTTCCGACCCTTAATCTATGAATCTATGAATCTATTGTTACCTGTGCCACCCAGACTAAAGCTAGAAGGGGTAGGGCCTGCCCATGTTACTATCATGCACATGTTTTTGCTTCACAGACACATATCTTCAAGTCCCCTCTTCCTTTAACATAAAATCCTTCCCTGAGAAGATTCTGTTTTAAATAGACCAAACAGATAAAGGTTGAGAGGGGAGGCAAAGGTACCGAGAAGTCAAATGACTTAACTGACATCATACAGCAAGTCAGTGGCAAAGATGGCACAAGAACCATGACCCACCTTCCCTGCCAGGGCCCAGATCAAATTATCTCATCTTTCTAAAATCTTAGAGGAGTGAGTTAAATTCAGAATTTGTGTCTATCTGATTCATCAGCTCTCTGCTGATGTAGCCAATGCTAATCCTGTCTTCATAGGAAGGAGACACAAATCCTCAAGGACCACCAATTCACTTGACAGAGACCACTGAACAGCAATCAGATGATGATTCTCAGTTACTGTCAATATCCTTTTCTTCCTCTACTTAACAGCCTGGCACACTGAGCTGGAAACTAACTGGTTATTTAAAAGGGAAAAATCACTAAATAAATAATAATTGATCATCTAGAATTCCACCAGTTTCATGAAGATAAAATGTCACTCCCAGCTTTGATCTGATTCATCATGATGTAAAATATTTTTGCCAGGGATGTGCAGAGAGGGGACACAGGCAGGTCTTCACTGCCACCAAAGCATCTGCAAAATCTTACTCAGCATTATTCAAGTGGTTAACTGGCTGGTTAATCCAGGCTGTTGATATTTGGTTAGTTAGAGAGTTAAATTTCTTACTGTTAAAAATATTTTTATTCTTTTGGGAATAAAATATGCTGTATCTTAGCTGGGCTGAGCTGCTTTGCTGTTAATGAGAAAGGGTAATGTCTACAGAGGATGCAAAGCACAAGGTCTATTTTGCCTGAGTTTCAGCTAGTCTCATTCACTGAGATGCTGCAGGAACTCTGGGTTGCCACACAGGAGCTAAATTCTTACCCTATCCCAAGCTTGTAAAAGTCAGTTGAAAGGTACCAGACCATTCTTGATGGACAGAAGAATCACATCGAAGAGAAGCACTGCCATTTACAAAGGGGTGTGTGAAGCGGTCAGTATTCGATTCAGATTTGGCCCGATTCGGGGGACAGCTATTCGATTCGCTTATTCGGATCACTGTCCCAGTTTGATTTGGTCGAATCTGAATCTAAAGATTCGATTCTGATTTGTAGAACCAGCGATTCGGCCATAGACACAGCTTTATATGTTCTTTCTGCATACCTCGGGGTATCAGGTGCGGCTCATGAACGCTGAGATGGTAGGGCAGGTGGAGCGTCCCACAGGAGCGTGGGGGGGGGCCTCCACACACTCAGAGGCAGACCCCCCTCTGCGCATCCCCAGCTCGCTGATCAACTGTGGAGGGACCCGGATTCCCCCCCAGACCTAGGAGGTACTACTTGCTGAGTCGGGGGGTGGGGGTCCCCCACACGCTCCACAGCAGACCCAAAAGTTGACCAGAAATATTTCCACCACCAAGCATGCAGGGGAACCCCCAGCGCTCCCACAGGACACTGCATCTGCCCCACCATCTCAGCG
>NW_017729025.1:143206772-143207594 GCF_001723915.1 Gavialis gangeticus
GGCTCATGAACGCTGAGATGGTAGGGCAGGTGGAGCGTCCCACAGGAGCGTGGGGGGGGGCCTCCACACACTCAGAGGCAGACCCCCCTCTGCGCATCCCCAGCTCGCTGATCAACTGTGGAGGGACCCGGATTCCCCCCCAGACCTAGGAGGTACTACTTGCTGAGTCGGGGGGTGGGGGTCCCCCACACGCTCCACAGCAGACCCAAAAGTTGACCAGAAATATTTCCACCACCAAGCATGCAGGGGAACCCCCAGCGCTCCCACAGGACACTGCATCTGCCCCACCATCTCAGCGTTCATGAGCCACATCTGGTACCTTGAGGTATGTAGAAAAAACATATAAAACCGTGTCTATGGTTGAATTGTTGAATCTCTCTGAATCGATTTGGAGGAATTACCGGATCTCCTGATTTGATTCAGATTTGGAGATTTGGCTGCCGAATTGGGCCGAATCTCCTCCAAATCGAATCAGCAAGCGAAGCTTCGCAGAGCCCTACCATTTACCAAAGGCGGGTGAAATGTCTGCTTAAAGAGAGAAAGAGACTTGGCATTTTTGACCTGTCTGTATTTTCTTATCGTTTGCAAAGGTATTAGAGTAGGTTGTTCTGGGCAGCTCTAGTTGTTTCTATAATCTTCTGATATCCTTCTACCTAGTCAGTCAGGCAGCCTGCTGGTTTGCATATGGAACAAAAGTTTCACTCATTTCTGTCCTCTGCATGATAGATGAAGACCCAGTATGTCTGCTGAGATTCATTATATAACATTAGATCTATTATTTGCCCTACACAACATAAAGCATAGGGTATTGCTGACACTCAT
>NW_017729025.1:143212594-143216747 GCF_001723915.1 Gavialis gangeticus
AGACCCAGTATGTCTGCTGAGATTCATTATATAACATTAGATCTATTATTTGCCCTACACAACATAAAGCATAGGGTATTGCTGACACTCATGGGGGATCCAATAAGCACAGGTAGAGTTGCTCTCAAGTGGCTGTGGTTCTTCTCTGGGCACGTCCACGTGTACAATTAATGTTACTTTGCATTAAAATAAGGCACAGTAAACTGAGCCCAGGAGCATATCTACATGTGTCCGCGTTGGGAGCAAATCTGCTCCCAACAGGAGCAGTTGAGTCCAGGGCTGCTCCTGGGCACCTGCAGCAGCCAAGGGGAGCTCCAGGCTCCCCTGGTGCCAGCCTGGGATTTGGGGAGCAAGAGGCGACAACTCCCAGCTGCATGGAGCTCAGGATCACAACCTGTGGGGTGCTGCCCCATGGCTGAGCAGCAGCAGCACCATAAGCTCTCCTCTATCTTGGCTTGCTGGGGGGATGGGGGAGCTCTCTGACCCCAGTCCCAATGCTGCTCAGCTCCTGGCTCCCCTAGGAGCTAGGAGCTGAACAGCCCCGGAACAGGGGAGCTCTCTGCAGTGCCAGGCTGGGGACAGAGAGCTTCCCTGTCCTCTCAGCCCTGCTGCTGCCCATCAAGTGCATGAACCAGTCAACTCCTGCTCCATGTCTGTGCCAGGGGAAAGCCAGGAGCTAAGCACTGCTGGGACTCGGCGGAGTCATAGGGGAGAGAGGGGGCTAAGCAGCACCAGGACCGGGAGAAGCAGCACTGCTTACTCCCCAATCCCAGCACTGCTTACCCCTCCTCCCCCTGTGGCTCCCACTGGTCCTAGCACTGCTTAACCCCTGCTTGCAGCTCCTCCCTGGTCCCAGCGCTTCTCAGTTCCTGGCTCCCCCAAGCATGGGAGGTGAGCAGAAGTCAACTGGTGCATGCACTGCATGGGCAGCAACATGGCTGAGGGGACAGGGACACTCTTTGTCTCTCAGCGTCAAGAGGAGAGAAAACTCCCCCATCCCTTCAGCAAGCAAAATGAGGGGACAGTTCAGGGCCCTGCCGCCACTTGGCTAGAAGGTATTGACCTAAGTCAGTGCCACCAAGCTCAGCTGTGATCCCAAGCTCCACACTGGAGCTGTGGACAGCTCCCGCAACACCACCACCCCCCAACCATCTGTGGCCCCTTTGCTACCTAAAAGCAAATTACTCCCAGTCAGTGTCTACACATGTGCTACTGTGCAGTAGCTAATGCACCGTTACTTGATTTCTTGGTACTAGCAAACCACACATTAGTCTAATTTACTGCACAGTAAGTCTCGTACACATGTAGATAGTGACGCTTTACTGCATATTAGATTAGTCTAATGTGCAGTAGAGCATCTTGTGTAGATGCGCCCTCTGAGAGGACTGGAAAGGTTTCTGAGACAATTACTCTTCTACTCAGAACAAGAAAGATGCACACTAAACCCTGTGATTTTCAAGACTATCTAAGGAACTGGGACACCAAAATTTAATTTCTTTTCTTTGGGAATATGCTATCATTCCAAATAAACAAACAGTTCCTTCAATACAATGTTGTTCTCACTCCTTTTGCTTCCATGCTACTATATTGACTGTCCATTTTTGATTGCATGATCAAAAAAAACAACATTCCTATTCACTCTGTTTGATGAGTATTAAAGATACACATATTCATTCTATGTCTGGACTCTGCCTAGTCTTACTCATACAGACTATAACTCACTCTATTAGAAGTCTTATTTAAAACAATAGGTCTATTCACAAAACAAGATACTATTAAAATGACTGGAATTCACTGTAATTGCCTACAGCTCATATGCTGGTTAAACTGTTCAGATGGCTAATTGGAGTGTTACTCAGTCTGGTATTAGTGAGATACTTGGCTGCAGGACTAAGCTACTTGGTGCTGAACACAGGAAAAAAAGGGTTTTTTTGCCCTTCCTTTATAAATGTGAAAACAAGGGTTTACTTCTGTAAATGTCTGTTTACACAGTCAAGGGCATGTCAGAAGCCTGTAAGTACTCAAACATTTCTGATCATAGTGCCAATGTCTACTTCTTATACTGAGTAAGCATCAAACTGGTACAAGACTATGTCATGCCAAAACAACACTTGGCAGCCTGGTCTGGGACCACTTGGGGAATCAAAGTACTGACTAGGACTTGGATAGTGGAATCTGAGGTCAAACTGGGTCAGGAAGCCAGAAGGTCAATCCAGGAGCAAAATCCAGGGAAGGGTCAGGTCAAGAAACCAGGAGAGCAAAGAGAGGGTGAAGCTAAGGAGCAAGCCAGAGGGAGCCACAAACCACTCTGTTGCCCAGACACTTCCTGTTCCAGGACAGGGGCTTATATGGGGGCAGCGGAGGGTCAGCTGACCCTGGCCAGCCATTCTGGTACCAGGGAGTGGGCAGAGGGTTAGGCTCTACTGGAGGATTCGCACCAGCTTTAACCAGCCTGGGTAGGTAGTCATGGGCTGGCAGGCTGAGATGAGCAGCTGTGCTGTCAGGCAAAAGCCTCAAGTTCCAGGGTGTGGCCTGACAGACTGTAACAGTAAGTATTTGCTTTATAGCGAGGGGGAAAAAAAAGAGAGAGATCACTTCATTTGTGAAGCTCTTCAGACTTCCATGCCTTAACTAAATTCTTCTTATGAAGATAATTAAGATAATAGCTCTGTGCATTTTCCACAGGCTAGAATTCACTTTGATGGCTCTAAACAAGTACAAATGCAGAAATGCCTGCAACCACCATGAGGATTTTGACTGGATTAGGCCACCCTTCACTGCTGGGCTGTGCTCCTCCACAGCTGGACTGTACTGGGACAGCCCTGGTAGCAGGGGGCCAGGTTATGGGTGCGACTCCACCCCATCCTGGGTCAGGCTGGTCATGAGCTGTCAGGGAAGGAGTGGAGTTGTAAGAAAGAGTGCCTCTGAGGAGTTGAAAGGGTCAGGTCTTTGTTTCAGTAGCTAAGAAATTTCCCCTGCCTACCAAGCCTAATAAATTAATTGGTATCTCTTTACCAAACTTACACATGTATCTAAAGATGCAGACAGGCACCTAGATGGTATTTACAAGACTATCTACAGTAGACATCTATGTCTTATGGAGCCTAACCCATTGACACCTTTGTAATTCTATTAAACACCTAGCCACACTGTTATGTGCATAAAAGTCCATAGCTCATTATGGCACTGGAGGCTGTGTAAAATAGACATGAGTTTAATTTGTGAAACTAGCTTATTGGAGTATAGCAAGGTGGGCAAAATATGGCCGGTGGACCAGATCTGGCCCACCAAGGGATTTTATCCAACCTGCAGCAGGTCCCTGGACTGTGGTGCATGTGGCTGGTCCTGCTACCCTCGGGCATATAACAGGTCTGGGGCGGTATGGCAGCTGCACTCTGGTTCCCGGCTGCTGCCACCAGTGTTTCCACTGCTGCTCCTCAGGCACCCTGGCCATGTCCACCCCGCACCCACCTCCAGGGCTGCCAGATACAGCAGGTAGGCAGGATCTCCATGGAGACTGGCCCGGGACCCCTGCTGGCAGGGCTGAGCAGATGGGTGTGTAGGGAGCAGCATCCAGGAGAAGAATGGGGATGGATGGGAGCTGGGTCCAGGATCACAGGGTGGTGACGGTGTGGGCTGGACTGGGGCACAGCCACGATCCGCTCCCCACATGACAGCTCATGATCAGCCTGACCCAGGAGTGGGGTGGATTGCATGCCCATAACCCAGCCCCCATTACCAGGGTTGCCCCAGTACAGCACAGCTGTGGAAAAGCAGAGTCCAGCAGTGAGGGGTGGCCTAATCCAGTCAAAATCCATCAGGGCCGCCACACAGTGCCAGGCCATGCTTCTGCACAGCCATGCTATATTGGGGCTGCCTGCATGCACCTGTGCTGGGGCAGGGCAGCGGGGCCCGGGTCACTGGGCATGCCCTCCACCTGCCTCCTGGGTCGGGTTGGTCATGATCCATCATGCAGGGAGCAGATTGCAGGTCTGCTCTGGCCCCAGCCCTGGCACCATTTGCCAGTCTCGTTCCCAGATGCCGCTACTAGCCCATCCATCTGCCCAGCTCTGCCTGCAGTCCTGGGCTGGTCTCCATGGAGACCCTGTCCATCCACTTCATCTGTACTGGTTCAGTAATCTCCTATTTAGGG
>NW_017729025.1:143216836-143224623 GCF_001723915.1 Gavialis gangeticus
ACCAACAGCCCTAAAACCCCCCTGACAGGTGCAGCAGCAGGAGGGGATGGGATTCCCTCCCAGTCTCATGTGGCACCCAGCAAAGCCCAAACGCCTTAGAGACAATTTGGGGGAGTGGATGCAATGTCAGGCTAGCAATCCTGTGGGCACACATCCCTTTGGGGCTATTTCAACAAGGGAAATAAAGGTTCACCAGGACAGCAGCTGGTGTACTCTAGTGGCTATACATGAAGGAAGCTACAAAACTAACAAAGCTGCTCCAAGTTCAACATCCCATCCTGTCCCAGCTGCAAGTTGGAGTCTGGGTTTAGCTCACACCTAACAAACAAATAAACAAAAAACCTCATGCCATCACTTTTTCTAGGAAAAAGAATTCTCATCTTCTAAACATATTTATGCGAATATGAAAAAGATAAGTGTTTCTCAAAACAAAATATACAGAAAAACGTAAGGAAATCAGATACCACAACCACATTTGGTAAAAAATAGATCCCAGACCACTCTTTGTTTAATTATATACCTGCAAATAAATTTCAGATCAACAGCACACATCCTTCGCCATCTATGTTCACTCTCATACGATAGCTATTTCATTTAAGTGAAATGACTTTGGTGATCTATTTCCCACAGTTCCTGACACCTATGAGAATACTTTTTAAAGTAGCAGCATGAAGCAGATGACAAACCTTCAGCTGCTGATGCATCTAATCTGCCTGTACACTCATGGATCCCTCTATGCTGTTCAGCACCTGGAAAATTAAAAATAGCTATCATATACAAAACCTAACCAAATACTATAATAAGACAACGTTGTGCCTTTGCATTACTTTTTATTTTATTCTGTGCTGCTAAGTATCTCACTGTTGATAATATTGGGCTTACAAAGGAGTGATAATGAGGAAATAAACCAGGTTGTAAAGACAGACTAAGGAACCATCTAAAAAGGAGATGTGAAGAGTACTCTGTTCTTAATTTACATGAGACATCTGAATAGATGGGAAAGAAATAATGCAACTTCTGAACTCTGTTAATAATAAACAGAGCTATAACTTAGAGAAACAGTTTCAATCTTTTTATCTTTGTTTTCTCTCTTGATTAAATCAGGGCATTCTATCAAGAATCAATACTGTATGCCAGATCTCTTTCATAGTGACAGACTTTAAAAAGAGATGGTAAATAATGAATGGAATACTACTGTATAATTCACCGTGCTGCTTTTAGTAAGAGCTTATCAAATTCAGAAATGTGCAAGATGCTTCCAGTCCACTGAGAAGCAACCTTTTGAAAAAAGCAGTACCAGTACTTTAATTGAATGGCCAGTGCACCAAACTGTGCATCCTGTTTTTGTCAGCCACACACGGTCATCATTCATAAAAAGATATCATTGTCATGCAGAGATAAGTAAGCTGGTAGTCAGGGAAGACCTTTTTTGTCAGATGGTTACCTCACAAAATGCTATGCATTAATTGTGTGTCATATACCATTTTCCTACTACTGCACCACATTTAGCTGAACACTGGTTAATGCAAAGTCAGTCAAATATACATAATTCAGGCCAAAAAATCCTCATACTGAGAGCGCAGTGAAGAGCCATCTACTTAATTCAGACAGCAGGGTCAACGCTGAGGTATATTTCCCCAACTCCTGAAGCAGGTAGGGGACAGACTGCCTGTCTTTAAAGGAGCCACACACAATGAAAAAACAGCTGGCATCTAGTTCAACCCACCACTCAAAAGCAAAAACATTACTGTCTAAACTATCTCAGACTACTCTTTGTCTAATCTTCACTTCAAAAATTGCAGTAGTGGAGACTCAACAACCTTTCTTGACAATCTCGTCCAATACTTATCACCTGACATAGAAAGGTGTTTTTACTATCCAACCTAAATACTTCTTTGTTTCAATTTCACCAACTATAATAACTGTGGGTTGCAGTAATCTCCACAGCCATTGAATCCTAGCCCTTTTAAAGGATCAGTTTTGGATAGTGCACTCAGTGTGGATCCAATACCAAATTGCTACACTTCACCTGGCCTGCTCTGCAAAAACCCTCCCAAACTGTTACCCTGGCTTTTGTTCTGCACTAGACCATAGTTCTACAGCATGAAAGAAAAGTAAACAGCTCAGGAGAAACACATCTGTATACCAGAACTACCTGGGAATCCACTGACATTTAAACAGTATGTTCCCAAGGATGATGTAGAAATTAAGATTTGGGTCTCAGTACAATGCAGAAGAACCAAAAAGTTGTTTGCCACTGTTACTTGTCAACAAATATTTCCACATTTATAACCTACCCCAGGCTTTTATTACACTAGCTACATTTTTAAATATGTCACTTTACCTTTAAAAGCTTTTAAAAAGCAAGCACAGAGTTCTAGCAGGAAGAAATGAGTTTACCAACTGTGATCCACTGGATTTGAACTCAGAATAGAAGGGGAACGACAACATTATTAAGATCAGCTTTCCCTTTGATCTAGAATATATTGATTGATTGCTAGTTAAAAACTTTTATGACTTCAAAAACAACTAAAACATTATCGTGAAAATTCTTAAGAGACTTATGAAAAATGGCAGCAACTCATGTATGCTGTTTAAGTCCCCCTATAAATGTTTCTTACCCTCAAGATTATAAGCTGCATGCTGGAAGCCTCAATATGTCACTTCAATTAATTGTGCTGACTGTAGTGCAGTTACATGAAGTGTCTGCCTCCTGGAAATTACATATAGCAGCTTTCTGGCCAAACCAAAGCCATGTACTTTCAGCTATTGTACAAAGCAGATATAAACTACAGATTCAAAAAATGTGTGCGTATTTTCTTCTTTTTGTTTAATTATGCAATTTCTATTTGAACCTCACAGAATAAAGTTAAGGGGAGAATAACATTTGGGCAGGAACAACTATTACATGCAAATTCCCTCCCTGATTTGTTGGGGAAAAGTAGTGCAATTGTGCTTTTGTAATCACTTTCCCTTTTATACACTTTGTTGTTCAGAACAAATTCGGAAATGATGAGGGAAGATTGGAGCACACTGGAAGCTGAAGCCTTTTACCTATCCACAGGCCACTGCTCCTTTTGTGCATGATAAGCCTGAGGTACCCTGAATAAATATCCACAATCTGTGATGATTACAAGCTCCATCTTTTCTCTATTTGGAACAACTAGCATGAGACAACCAGTCATTCCTGTATGAATAATGTAAAAACAACCAAAATGAAGAAGAGAGAAGCTGAAACAATCCCTAAATTGGTTTTATTTTATCAAAACGATAATCTAGATGATTTTTCTGCATGAATGCCAACCTGGGTCTGGGAAAAGAAACTACAACTCTGATGAAGAAATCAGAGCCATGCTAATTAAAATCAAGTGCATCCTCTGGAAAACATGAATAAGAACACAAAAGAAAGACAGCATGTCCCTGAGGGCAAAGTTAGATTGGATTTTAAAATAATCACAAAAAATATTAGTCTTTAATGACTAAAAGGTTAAAGTCTACCTTATTAGACTTTAAAGATGTTAAAGTCTTATAAGCTTTAAAGATTTTGTGCCAAGTCCGGGAGCTGTCACAGATATGACCCAGACATGGGGAATCAGGGCTCAAAAATGATGGGTTGACTGTACCATAAGTCCAGATGCCCAGGTTGCAATACCAGATGGCCTGACGGATCATGACAGATGGCAAGTGACTCTGTGGTCATGGCCAGACCAGAAGTCCAGGAATCCAATACACAGGCTAAGATAGGCAGGAGCAAGGTACTGGGGTCCCAAGGCAGAGATAAGATCAAAGAAAGCTAGAGGCTGGGCAAGAGGGTCCAAGGCAGAGGTGAGACAGGATCAAGGGAGGAGGTACAAAGCAAGAGTAGGACTCCAAAAGTCCAGCAAAGTAGTCCACAGCAGGAATCAGACTCTCAGTTACAAGGCCCTGTAGGAAGTGGGAGAGTTTTATATCTCTCCCATCAGTGTCTTATCCTACTGGTCCTCCTATATCACTGAAACATATGCCCTACGCACCCACTTTTGCTTAGTATGAACAAAAATCAGAAATTAGGTAATGAAGCTAAGGTAGAGTAGGCCTCAGTGTGCACTTACAGTCACTTTCAGGCTTTTTGCCTTAGGTAAGCTTTGTTGTGCATACTCTAAGCCAGCCCCACCTCCTAATTTCTGGATGTTAGAGTGTGAAGAGTGGGAGCAAAGCAGTGGGATGTTCCTCTCAAAGGCAATCCCCCAGGTCTGGCACAGAGGCAGGATAGATATGGCATACTTGTCTAACATCCAGCACAAACTCTCAGCAGCATTTAAGTGGACAGCAAAAACTGGTCAACACATGACCTCTGTTATTAGTCAGCCTTCTCTCTTACAAGTACAAAAATATACTGAGCATGATTCTGCTCCAAGTTTATTAGAAGGCTACCTCCATGTTGCAACTGGTTATTGTTGGTTTCCTGGCTTTGCTGTCACTTCACTGTCACTTTTTTGCCTGTTCTAAAGACAAAGGAACAGTGCTTATCTTACTGAGCATGAACAACAGTTAAATGCAACTTGGAGCATCACTCAGGATTAAAATATAAGATTTAGTAGTGCAAAATTCCACAAAAATGTCACAATGGAACAATTTTTGTGCTAATAATCCACAGCAGTGAAAATACTCATGAAATCTTTTTCTCGTTCTTCAGCTTTTCAGCTGCTCCTATTCTCTTTTGATTAAAAATACAAGCAAATGCCTCTTCCATATGAAATCTGACAGCAAGATCATGCTTTGCACTATGGTTCCGAGATACCAATTCACAGTGATTTAAATGATCAAGTTCCACCTTTTTTATTGATACGCTCATGTACAGAGGCACAGACAAGCAATTCTCCCTGTATCTGTGTGAAAACCCCCCCCTGCAGATACATGTTATGAAGATAAATTACTTTCCTCATAGTCCCTGGGCAACTCACCTGCATCCTTCCCTGTTAGCTCTCTGCTAGGAACAATTCTACACTCCTAAAACACCTAGTCAACATTTCATTTCCCTCCTTCCCCCTATTCTTTATTTCCATCTGGCCATATTTATTTCCATTATGCTGGCGGGGAGGATCACACAGGTTTTGGGTCTGTGATTTGACACAGTCATGCTGAACCTATACAGAAAACCAATACAGGACATATTTAAACCTTGCAAATTTGATCCAGTTACCACTGACACCAATGCAAGCTGAACAAAGTCCTATCTGAGAACTTAAACGAAGTGAAGTTAAAGGCTGCATGAGCATTGTGATGGCCCTCTGGCTTGGTATGAATTTCCCTGCAGTAGAACCATTTGTTACACACATAATTAGAGCTGACAATCCACTTCTTTCCAAGGCAAAGCACAGCTCTTTGCCAGATTCTCAGCTGTGATCCAGTTGCTTTGCACAAGGATTCTTTTCTTTAGAAACACTGCTTTGTGACACTAATGCTCATCTAAATGATTAATGCAAATAATAATGAAGGGACTGTTACTGGTAAATCTGAGCTAAAATGAGAATGAGCTGAGAGTAATGGCCATGAAATGGATAAGGCAAAACTTTATTATAGAGTGACTAGTGATTTCAATGACCCATCTAACATACTATGAAGAACCCTGTTTTTTTCCTGCACTTTCTGAAGTTCAGGATCCTTAAAAGTATCTAAGTCTAAGCACCCAAAATGAACATCAGTCAAGATACCTGGCACCCTGCTGCCACCAGTGTTCACTCTAAGCTGTGCGGTATGTTCAGGCATGCAGGTGTGCTCATGCTGTGCTGCCAGCCATGCCTGCGTGACCATGCGTGCTGCGCAGCTTGGAGGCTGCCTGCCACTTGTATCCCCAGTAGCACAAGAAAAGTTCCAGCAACACAAGGAGAATACTCACAGAAGTCTCCCCCTTGCCCCTCTCTCCCTCCTGCCAAAGCCTCATATCCCCCCAGGCCAGAACCAAAGGTTCCACAGACTGGATTTAGCCCCCAAGCCATAGATTGCCAACCTCTGGTATGCAATTTAGTCACTAAATTGCCCAGGATGAGGAAAACATTTTAGGTTAAATAGATTTTGATTAGCATGTGACTGCTCTTAACTTACACATACAAAAAGGTTTCTGATTGAACTTCTGCATCTAGAAACAAGTCTTTCATTTTCATGCATTCCTATTTCATGCAAAGCAGGAAATAGAGGCCTCATACAGTCATTCAATTTTTCCTGAGAGAGTCAATGCAGAAGTTCAGGCTTTTTCTCCCACAGTAAAAATGGTTATTCTGGGAGAAAAAACCTAGGAACAACGACAGTTAAATTACTTCCAGGAGAGTTTCTCTGGGGAGAAAGAATGTCTGTACATGCTGACAACACAAACCGACCCTGGGCAGTTTAGGTTAGCCAGTCAAGATTGCTTTATGCACTGCTGCCATCTGTTGCCAGGCAGATTAAGGGAGCCTGCAGAGCATCCAGAGATGTGTGCACAGTGTCAGTGCTGCAAGTTCTCCACTGTTCAGGGCCTCAGCACTTGAATGTCCATTCACGTAGCTCTGGGTAAGTTTTTCTACCACAAGAACAAACCTGAGAGAATTCTCCCAGATTATTTGAATGTGTGTATGTAGTCAAAGATAAGCCATGTTGCAGAGCATACACTTGGTCACATTAACATTCTGCAAAGTTGCCAGAATGCATGATAACTGTCAAACTACTATTGTCCTGACCAATCATTCATTACTGGGGAGAGAGAAAGATTTAAAAAAATCAAAAGATGTTGGTCCATGATCTACTCCTTTGCTTTGGTACAACTCAGTGAAGTTATTCTTGATTTATACAACTATAAGGGAAATTGGAACAATGGAACAATGGTCCTCTTTAGAAGAAAAAATATTTAGCCTCTCTCAGGTTTTCCTTTCCTGAAGCTACTACACTGGAAAATGGGAAATCATCCCATTGCATTAAACAAGGCACAAGACTGTTGGATGTCAGGTAGACTGTAAATCTAAAATTTGTACCACTTCACTCATCCCACACCAGGTTTCTTCTACCATGACAAAGAAAGGAAAGTTACAGGAATTATTTTGAAGAAAAATGATACATATTTTACTTTAAACTCTACTTTTTTGAAATGGGCAAGAATGCATCCTGGATATTAGAAGAAAGTTTTTAACCAATAAAAGGAGTAAGATTCTGGAACAACCTCCAATAATACCAGTGCTTTTAAGCAGGAGCTTGCTACATTGATAAACATAAATTGCTAGAGGTGTTTTCTGAGACAGCATGGGACTAGACTCAATGACCCAAGAGGTCTCTTCCAGTCCTAAGAAATAGTCTTCCTAAGGATCCCTCTTCATATTTCCATTCAACAGTCAACACTTTGGGACCTACAGATACAGACCTACAAAGCTTTCACACCTCATGGCAACCGGAGAGGAGGCAACTCCACACTCTCCACGCTCCGAACAGGCCGAAGGAGCTAAGCAGTCCCAGAGGAGAAAGCATCGAGTGATCATCTTAGGCGACTTCATCCTGAGAGGTACAGAGGGCCCCATCTGCCGCCAGGACCCCTCAACATGTGAGGTCTACTGCCTACCTGGAGCAAAGATTCATGATGTGACAGGGATGATCCAGGCCGTGATCCAGCCCACCGATTACTACCCCATGGTCCTAATCCATGTGGGTACTAATGATGCGGCCAGGAGAAGCCCTGATCACCTGATGGCGGACTACCACACTCTGGGGGGCATGCTGAAGGAGACAGGTGCACAGGTGGTATTCTCTTCTGTTCTACCAGTGAGCGGACATGGAAGATGGCA
>NW_017729025.1:143224656-143224861 GCF_001723915.1 Gavialis gangeticus
GAGCGGACATGGAAGATGGCATGAGACGTGCATCGCAGAGACCAACTGGCGGCTTCCAGAATGGTGTCTTGAGATGGGTTTTGGCTTTCTTGACAACGACCCGCACATCATGATGAGACATGCTCAGGTGGCATGGGCTCCACCTTTCCCCTAAAGGTGGGCGTGCGTTTTCTTCTAGGTTGGCGGATCTCCTCCAGCGGGCTTT
>NW_017729025.1:143227983-143232693 GCF_001723915.1 Gavialis gangeticus
TCTGCTGAGGTCCCTTCCGACCCTACTAACTATGAAACTATCACGAGTCTTGACAGTTCAATGAAATGGCCCCAAACCGGGGTTCTAGGTTTAAATCCTAATATTATGCTGGTGCTGCTAAACATTTGGTAACAAGCATTCTGTCACAGAGAACCTGCAAAAACAATCCTAAATTTTCTAATTCTAAAACTTCATATGGGCACAGACTAACAATTGTATCAAATTTTGCAGTCATTTTAGGAAACTGACAAATGTGTATTGGGGATTATGCCAACAAAGTAATTTCTACTCAGAAATTTTGCAGGATTTTAACTCCCAAATCTGGAGGCATAAGATAAGTACATTAAACTGCTTTGATAATTAACCCCATGCTTTCTTTAGGCCTTGCCTTTCCATTGCAAATGTGCGAATGCACAGCCAAACAGACCAAATGAAGAGACCAAAAAACCAATACAAGAGAAGAGTATTCAAAACAGTACAAATCAAGAGATTTACAGGGTGGGTAAAAGTTGCATGACTTTTGATCTGTGAATACATTTCTTCATGGACAAAAAATTTCAAGATGAAATAAACTTTAATCCATAATCAGAGGCTCATGAAGATTTAGTTTGACCATTATGAAACTTGTTTTCTATTTTTTTATTCATGGGGCTATAAAGACGGTCCATGTTCAATTCTTGACATTTAAGTTAACATTGTTTGTGGGGGAATATAATAGTATGAAAAATAGCAACTGTATTGCTGTTTTAAAGAGTGTGATCAAAGGAAGATGATGTTGACTTGAGAGTCAAGAGACTGTGGGGCTCTGGGCAAAGTCATTTTACCTCTCTGGCCTTTGTTTGCTTTCTACCCCGTTTCTCTCTTGTCTATTTGGACTGCACACAAGTCAGTGCATGGGCTGTGTCTTACTACATCTTTGCACAACTGGGTTTCAATCTCCAGTGGATCTTCTGGGCAGTATCACAATAAGTCATCATTATATTAAACCTTTTTTTAATACCTTTGTAGGGTGTCCTCCAAAGAACAGATCTCAGAAGCATTGCCCCATTTCTAGCTGGTGCTTTACCACAGAATGTGGCTTCCTTTTCTTAAGAGTGAGAGGGTGGCAGATGGGAGGAGGAAGAGGGTCTGATGTAGACAGAAACCTGTCACACTAAAAATTCATGCTGAACTTGTCAATAGAAAAAAGATTTCTTTACTACTGTGCTAAAAAAATTCAAGAGATTTCCTATATATTCAGCAAATCTGTTGAACAGGTATCTGGTGGTGTTTGGTTTTTTTAGACTAGACTACACAAGTGCTTAATCAGACAATCCTGCTCCTCAGTCACTTCCATCAGTGACAGACTCTCTGGACTGAAGGGAATCTGAGCGACATATGAATGACAGTAAACCATCATGCCACTCATATTATAAATGTCAGATTTCAGAAGACTTGGTTGTAGGGGAGAATTCATTAGGATTGCTGTCTCCTGGTATTAGTAGGTGATAACGTGAATCTCAGTGCCAAAACATTTATGAATAGTATGTGAGTGGATAATATAGCATTAAGGATATTGAATTCTCATTACGTTTACAAAATGTACTTACTTATTTTCCATCTGGACCCATGGCAAAATCTATATGAATGCTAGTAGGTTACAGTTGACCAGACTCACCTACACTAGCAGAATGCAAATTACATACTCTGTTCCACTTATGTATGCAACTCTTGTTGAGGGAGGGGGTCATCACACACTGCCCCTCCCCGCTACTTTTGGAAGAGGGAGGCAGCTTCAGGTCTTGGCTAGAGACTGGAGCTCTATCAGTGTAGGCTGTAGCTAAATCTCCTGGCTGTTGTGGTGATGCCTCCTTTCAGTGACAGTATCTCCTGTCTTTGGGTGGTTCTAGTTCTGTGTATTTCCCATTATATGGAAGAAGTGGCTGCCAGTTTTGAGCCATCAATACCACACTGCTAGAGAGCTACCCATCATTACAAACTTATGTCAGCAAATAGGAGAGGCTGGGCAAAATCTTGAAAGAATTATGCTCTCCTCATAAAGTAGTAAAAGATTTTTTCCCTAATTAAGTAAATCTACGTTTAGACAATGAGCAGAGATATTAAATGCCTCTGCTCTGCACTGTAGGAAACCACTGTCTTCTAACATGACATAAATTTGTCATCCGCAATATATCATCCTGCTTGCCCAATTATAAAGTGCCTGTTAACATGATAGATTTGCATACCAGTCATATTTATAGAATAGTCAAATCCACAGGAGTTAGTGGTTTACAAAATTGCCCTTGAAAGAAAAGGTCATAGATTTGACCTACTCTGTATGTTATCAGGAAATTGAATATCCCAGTAAAGCATTATGAGTGACTTACCAGAAAAAGTGAGCAACATTCATTTTATAGAAGCTGCAAGTAAAGATTCCTTAAGATGTATCAGAAGAAGTAGATGTTAGTAATTATGCACAATTCTGCTAACATGAAAAATGCAATAGAGTACGTTAGAAACCATTATACTAAATAATTTGTTCTAATTTTCCTGTAGATGGCTCATGAATGTAAATATTCTAGTGGTGGTTCACCATTAGGCATACAGATCCATGTATTACCATGGAAATAATCATTTAAAAATATAAGGCAGTTTCACAGATGTACCTATGATTTAATTTTGCTTAAAGCTGATCTTGATATGTTTAGGGATGAGGAGCTGTTGGGGAAAAAAAAGACAAGTATGAAGAGTGCAAACGAAACCTCTCCCTCTTGGTAAGTGGGATTCCTATTCTGAATTTAAATGTCATATGGTTTTGTGTTGCCTGTCACCTTGCCCATTATCTGAGATGTCTCTGCTCAGTGAAGTGGCAGCTGCTTTCAGTAAAAATCAGGCATACAGAAGACAAATAAAATTGAGCTTAATTCCTTTGACATGTATGGTTGAGCATTGGCTTCCTCGGTGTCATGCAACCTGGAATTGTCATCCAGGTTAGAACAGGTGAAGCATTTCAAACATTAATAGTAAAATATCTAGAAATAAAATTAATGGCTTCTTCTATTGGCAGAATTTCTCTGGGTTTCATTAAGTTATGTTTTAGTGTACCACCTGTAAAATGAGTCCATCAGGTTCAACACCCTTTCCAATTCAAAACTCTTCCATGACAGAAACATTACCGTTCTTTCACTGAGACAGAATCTCATCATAATAAGATCTGGAAATGGAAATTTCTTATATTATGGTCATCCTGAGGGAAGAAAGAACATCTTGGAAGCTGACTTGGGGACACTCCAGGGGGTCAGACTGGAGCCTTCAGTAAAAGCACACTTGAGGGATCCCCCTCTGCAAAAGCCGGTGGGTGAGGCTGCAATCCTACCCTCTTCTCAGCTAGGATTTCTTGGGGTTGACAAGTTTGGTTTCTTTTATCTGGTGGGAACAAGAGAGAAGATGCGACTTGGTGGCAACAAGCTGTGTTCTGGCCACCTTGGTATCTACAACAGAGTCGGAGGGTGCATCTACACAAGCTAATTTAAGGTGCATTAGCCATTTTTAAGGCACATTAATGGTGTGGGTCTACATGTGCATGCCCTTAATGCATCTTAAAATGGTAATTTTAAACTATTTGCACTTAAATTTGATACCTGCAAAAGCAGGTATCAAATTTAGGCGTGAAAGTGCCATAACATATGTGTAGACATGCTATGGTGCATTAATGCTATGTATGTTGATGACCTGGGACTAACTTTAGTTCCAAGTCGGTCTACACACTGCATTAATGTGCCTTAGTGCATGCACATCTAGACACACACTGAGCGTCTGCCAGGATACTCATGCCACCCATCCAACATACACTACTGATTTCCCTCCCAAGACTATTGCCTATTTGGCAGAACAAAACTAGAAATTCAGTTGTGATCAAGTCTTAACCAGTAAGATTGCACTGGAAACCCCCAAAAGGTGAATAAAAATAATTCACTATGATCTCACTGGAAATTCTAGACCCTTGGTCTACTGATCCAAATGGACTACAAATGCTGTCTCAGCAACAGCATGGTTCATCTCATCACTATTTCTAGGAGAACTCCTAGTATGCTACATTTTAACATGATGTCAAATTACTATTAAATACTCAAGCTTCAAGACAGCCTTAAAATAATATACAAACACATAGCTTCAGTATTACAGAAACTCCACAAAGAACAACATATACCATATCCTTCAGTGCTGGAGAAAGGGGTGACCTTTTCAGACGCATACTGCCACCTTCCTTTCTATACCACAATTCATTACTCTTTTTCTCTTCCCTTACTGCTTCCATGTCCCCAGAGCATGTCTTTTGCCCATCAATTGCTGCTCCTCCTTTCCAGCTCCTCATAATGATACCAGTGCTACTTTCCAAAGAGTTCGCCTATTATGAGCAAAGATTACTGCTGGCTCTGCCACAAGCCTTAAAGTGACCAGTTGAACTACTGGAATTCCATTCTTCAATGACAAAATAATGTGATCTTATTAAATCCTTCTTTTTGGAAATCAAAGGCTGCTACAAGCAGCCACCATGACTTGGAAAGGTGGCCAAAGGGTTAGTAAAAGCCATCTACTGGCATTATTTTCTTCTCTCTTCAACAAGAAAATCCTCTGAATTTAAGGTCTGGAGATAAGAATAGAAAATTAGCTACCAAGAAATCCCATCAATGCGATGCTGCGGCTAGTAAAGTGACCAAAAGGCTGGGT
>NW_017729025.1:143237693-143239767 GCF_001723915.1 Gavialis gangeticus
GCCAAAGGGTTAGTAAAAGCCATCTACTGGCATTATTTTCTTCTCTCTTCAACAAGAAAATCCTCTGAATTTAAGGTCTGGAGATAAGAATAGAAAATTAGCTACCAAGAAATCCCATCAATGCGATGCTGCGGCTAGTAAAGTGACCAAAAGGCTGGGTTGCATCTATAGATGCTTCTCAAGCAAATCCCGGGACATCATTCTCCCCTTGTACTCGGCCTTGGTGAGGCCGCAGCTGGAGTACTGCATCCACTTTTGGGCTCCACAACTCAAAAAGGATGTGGAGAAGCTTGAGAGCATCCAGAGAAGAGCCACGCGCATGACCAGAGGTCAGGAAAACAGACCTTACGACAACAGGCTGAGAACCATGGGGCTCTTTAGCCTGGAAAAGCACAGGCTCAGGGGTAACCTGATGGCCACCTATAAGTTTATCAGGGGTGACCACCAGGATCTGGGAGAGTGTTTGTTTACCAGAGCACCCCGAGGGATGACGAGGTCAAATGGTCATAAACTACTACAAGACCGTTTCAGGCTGGACATAAGGAAGAATTTCTTTACTGTCTGAGCCCCCAAGGTCTGGAACAGCCTGCCATTGGAGGTGGTTCAAGCACCTACATTGAACACCTTCAAGAGTAAATTGGATGCTTATCTTGCTGGGATCCTATGACCCCAACTGACTCCCTGCCCTTTGGATGGGGGGCTGGACTCAATGATCTTCCGAGGTCCCATCCAGCCCTAATGTCTATGAAATCTGTGAAATCTTTGATGCTCTCAAGCTCTTATTCCTGCTGTTCATGATCACCTTCAACCTTCATTTGCTGCGTACAGTACCTATTGCAATAGAATCAGACTGATGCTGGGGGCTCTGAAGCCCTGCCTCCTGTACAAATAATTAATGCTATATTTTCCCAGGTGTCTGGCTAGTGAAAGACACTGAGAAGGCAGAATAGCCCTTTGTTTTCAGATTCTCAGGTCACTGGCACTACTGGTGACCAGACAACCTGCCAGCCTAAAAATCTGCTATATTTTGAGATGTTCTTCAGGGTCAAATAGGTCTCATTAGAGACTATAAATAATTTGAGGCCACATCCATAATTGGTATGAATGACTGAGGTTCTATTATGGAACACCGTCCATTAACACCAGCTGCGGACACTACCCAGAATATTATACTTCAAACACTGAACAGTGCTCCAAGACTCCCTGAATTCAGTAATTTGCTTAAAGCATTGTGTTAAAGTGCCATCTGAACTGTAAGCTAGCACTGCCCATCAACAGCAAGGGGAACTTTATGTTTAATTTTGTGTCATCCTTCTCACTCGATTTGGCAGTTTTATCTCTCCAGCACACTGCCTTTAGCTATTGTTTTCCATCACAATCACTTTATAAATCATCTAATGCTTAGTTACGAAGAAGGGCAAGGATGTAGAGTAAAATATTAAATTCAGGCTCAGGGAAACCAAGGTAGTGAGTTATAGCTATAACGTGGATTCCTGACACAAGGGTCTTTGTCTATTACAGTAGGGCCTTCTTAGAAAACATTTCATTTACAGATCACTACTAAAATCTATACAGCAATGCTTAAGACAGAATCAGTGCATCATGGGTAGCCTTCTGAATGTAATTATTTTGTTAGGTTTGTCAAGGGAAGAAGAATCTAGGCCAGGATGGTGACTAAGCTATGGAAAAAACTGCTACCAGTGTGACAGCAGGGGCAATTCAACAGCACTCTACTTTGCTAAATTCTAAATGTCTTTAGATCATTATCACAACAGTAATAGTTTATGTCACTTTTTGAATACACAAATTTGGGATCTGCACCTACATTGTAAGTAGCTACTTTTGAAAACTTCACTGCTTCGATACACATATCATCACCAAACATCTGGATCATATACATACCCTGGTCCTCACTGGGTGCATCTACACAAGACACTAACTGCATAAAAATAGCACAAACAGTGCTAATACACTACTGTGCAGCATGATTAGGGTACTGCGAAGTACTGTCACTAAAAAAGCAAGCACCAGCAATAATGTGCATGTATTGCTGGTTATTGAACATTATTTTAGT